>NC_053491.1:215873358-216194608 GCF_905171775.1 Rana temporaria | reverse complement strand
CCCACGTGATGTGTGCTGAGTGTAATATTCTGGGTGTAACATTCTACATGGCAACACAGTGGCTTAATAGTTAAACACTTCTGCCACACAGCACTGGGGTCTTTGAATTGATTCCCAGGCAGGACACTGTCCGAATGGAGTTTGCATGTTATCCCTTTGCTTTGCAAGGGCTTCACCAGGTACTGTAGTTTCCTCGACTTATGTCTAAAGTGGACCTGCTATGAATGCATGTGAGGCCCCATACACACGTCCGAGAAACTCAACGGGCAAAACACATCGTTTTGCTCGTCGAGTTCCTTGTGAAGCCGCCGAGGATCTCGGCGAGCCAAATTTTCCCATTGACCAACGAGGAAATAGAGAACATGTTCTCTATTTGGCTCGATGAGTTCCTCGGCGGGTTTCTCGGCGAAAAGTGTACACACGACCGGTTTTCTCGGCAGAATACGTCTCGCATCGAGTTTCTTGCTGAATTCTGCCGAGAAACCCGGTCGTGTGTACGGGGCCTTATATAGGGACTTTGGATTATAAGCTCCTTGAAGGCAGACTTCATGAATGTAAAGTGCTGTGTAAATTGTTGTTGCTATATAAATGTCTGTAATAATAATTAATGCATTTAGCTGGTTAATTGAGATGAGTCAAACACCCCCCGGTTCGGTTCACAGCAGAACATATGAACAGGCAAAAAATTTGTTCGAACACGCGAACACCGTTAACGTCTATGGGACACGAACATGAAAAATCAGTGCTCATTTTAAAGGTTAATATGCAAGTCATAAAAAGTGTTTGGGGACCTGGGTCCTGCCCCAGGGGACATGTATGAATGCAAAAAAAAAATATAAAAAATTGCAGTTTTTCGGGAGCAGTGATTTGAATGATGCTTAAAGTGAAACAATAAAAGTGAAATATTCCTTTTAATTTCGTACCTTGGGGGTGTCTATAGTATGCCCGTAAAGTAGCGCATGTTTCCTGTGTTTATAACAGTCCGTGCACAAAATGTAATTTTTGAAGGAAAAAAAGTAATTTAAAACTACTTGCAGCTATAATGAATTGTCGGGTCCTGGCAATACAGTTAAAAGTCATTGAAAGTCATTGAAAAAAAAAATGCTATTTAGGTCTGGTATGGATATTAAGGGGAACCCTGCACCACAAGAAAAATTACGTGGGGTTCCCCCCAAAAATCCATACCAGACCATTCAGGTCTGGTATGGATTTTAAGGGTAACCCCTCGCCAAAATAAAAATAAAAAACAGTGTGGGGTTCCTCCAAAAAATCTGCCCTATTTGTGCTGAGTGAAAATGCTCCAAAACACCTCGCTAAAAAAAACGCAAGTGGGAATGCGAGTTTCCGCTATGCAGAGATGTAAACAGGGCTTGACAGCTGAGTGTTTCTGTCCACTCCCTCCTATGTACTTGTATAAAGCTGGCCATACACTATGCAATCTGATTGTATACAGGAATACCCCACTTTTAAGTACACAATGGGGTTTATTTACCAAAGCTGGAAAGTGCAAAATCAGGCTCACTTCTGCATAGAAACCATTGAGCTTCCAGGTTTAATTACCAAAGCTTAAAGCAGAGGTTCCGCCAATTTTTTTTTAAAAGCCGGCAGCTACAAATACTGCAGCTGCTGACTGACTTTTAAAATATGGACACTTACCTGTCCAGCGCGCACGCGATGTCGGCAGCCAAGGCCGAGCAAGCACTCGTCCCTCGGCTGCACCCCCCGCCATCCTTGGTGAGGGAATCGTGAAGTGAAGCGTTGCAGCTTCACTTCCTGTTTCCCTACTGCGCATGTGCGAGTAGCGCGGCGTGCCGTCACTGGTCCCCGCTCTCTCCTGGGAACAGTGTGTTTCCCAGAAGACAGCGGGAAGTGCGGGTAGGGGCGTGACTGCCGCAGGAGTGTATTCCTGGAAGTGGGTGCAAATACCTGTCTTAGACAGGTATCTGCACCCTCTGAAAGGTGCCAAATGTAACACTGGAGGGGGTTAGGGTTCCGAAAAGCAGAAGTTCAATTTTTGTGTGGAACTCCACTTTAACCACTTAAGCCCCAGACCATTTTGCAGCTAAAGGACCAGGCCGCTTTTTGCGATTTGGCGTCGCTTTAACTGACAATTATGAGGTCATGCGACGTGGCTCCCAAACAAAACTGAGGTGATTTTTTTCCCCACAAATAGAGCTTTCTTTTGGTGGTATTTGATCACCTCTGCAGTTTTTATTTTTTGCTCTATAAACAAAAATAGAGCGTCAATTTTGAATTTTTTTTTTATCTTTTTGCTATAGTAAATATCCCCAAAAAACATATATAAAAAATGTTTTAGTTCAGTTTAGGCCGATACTTATTTTCTACATATTTTTGTAAAAAAAATCACAATAAGCCTTTATTGATTGGTTTGCGCAAAAGTTATAGCATCTACAAAACGGGATAGTTTTATGGCATTTTTATTAATATATTTTTTTACTACTAATGGCGGTGATCAGCGATTTTTATCGTGACTGCGACATTATGGCGGACACATCGGACACTTTTGACACATTTTTGGGACTAAAAATGCACTGATTACTGTGAAAATGACAATGGCAGTGAAGGAGTTAACCTCTTGGGGGCGTTGTAGGGATTAAGTGTGCCCTAGTGTGTGATTCTTACTGTAGGGGGGTGTGGCTGGGCGGGGGAGGGTAGATGATGCAGGGTGTGTGCTAATGAGATCATCTGTCAACTCCTTCCTGTGTCATGACCTACAGTCTGTAAGAACATATTCGCCAGCACACCATGGATTGTACAGAATGTCCAAAATGTATTGCAGTGAAAACATCACAAGGATTGCAACGTTTCGAGGTCGCGCAGGGCCTGCCTGACGAAGAGGCCCTGCATGACCTCGAAACGTTGCAATCCTTGTGATGTTTTCACTGCAATAAATTTTTAGACGTTCTGTACGATCCACGGTGTGCTGACGAATATGTTCGTATGATTGTTGTTCCAGTTCCCAGCTGGTGATCGCTTCAGCACCCATTTTTGCATTTATTGGCTGTTTCTCCAGGAAGGTGTGCGATTGGAATATTAACTAAGACTACTACAGTCTGTAAGGACGTAAGACAGAAGCAATAGATATGTTTGGAATCATGGATAAAGTAAGGTACGTGTCTGTAGAGTTTTTGGAAAGTTTTAATATTTTTGCAAAAAGTACATAAATGCTATTATGGTACATAGGAGAGCTGTAATTTAGAAAAAAAGGTGAACTCAGCCTTTAAACTAGTTAATAAATAAGGGATAAAGTGACTTTTTTTTTTTACATGAGCATCCTTGATTATTTCAATCATTTTGACATTAATAATATATCAATGTAAAAAATGCATTTTTATGTAGTTTGTAAAAATGTAAATCTTTTTTCAAAGGATTACAAACTCATAACTATATTCTAATAAATATATGAAAAAATACAGAACTTTACTTAAACACAAATTCTAACAGTTCCTCCATTTTCCTCTAAAATGAACCATAAAGCAAATCATAAAGCAAAATTGTCAAAGTTTTAATTACGTGACTAGAAAGTATAATGGTATAGCACCTTAACCTTAAAATTTTTGTTCATACATTTCACTTTATATGGAAATGCAGATAAGCGTTGGATCAGTTTTCATTTAAACTTGCATTGAAGATTAAATATGTTCTAAGCTTCTTGTGGTGGCTGTTCCCTATGATGAAGTACTCATAATCTTGTAATTAATGACCTGACAAGATGCAAACATTATTCAGTAAGTGGTACTTCTTGCAATTGGAATGGGTTTGTAAATGATTCTTGGAGTATTATATCATTGAGTGTTATTTATGCCATCAGGGCTTAATATGGGACAAACTGGAATACCTTTTATGCATATTTCATTACGATTCTAGGGTTTCATAATATTTTAGATTTTGACTTGAGCAACCCTTTATATTTTACTAAACACCTATTAATGCTTGTCAAGGTAAATCATAACGTGTTTGTAACTAAATATGTCTCTTTTTAGATATATATATATATATCCTTTATTTTATATTTGTGAGGTGTGTTGTCATAATCTTCTGTAATAAAACTACACATTAGAAAACTAATATAGAGATATTTATGCTTTGTGTAATGCAGTTGCATATGCAGTGGATGAACCAAACACCTCTGGAAGTTATCTGACATGAAAACACAACACAGAACACATACAGAGCTATTGTTCTTATGGGAGCAATATATACCTGTCATTGTGCTGTTCATTATTTGTCTTCCTTTTTCTGTCTTATCATCTTCTGCTATGCCATTTTGTCTCCACCTCACATAAATATAAATCTAGAGTTCATGCATACAGTATAATAATGAAGCTATATCAGATCTATATGGTGAAGAAAATGCCTGGGTACTGGTTTTGATGAACTGACTGGTATACAGTAAAGACCAGATAAAGAACCCTACAGAGCTGTTGTGGAAAGAAGTTTAAAGATACTGTCTGCTAAACCCATCACACTTGTAGGAAGAACTACTATCAAGTACCAGGTGAAGACTGGAACATTGTGGAGGCCCCTCCTGCCCAACAGGATTAATAAAGTATTCAGTATTCTGCAGTAGCTGGCTGCTGATGTCCACTCCATGGGCGGATAGAGCCGGTAGTTGCAGTCCTCAGGACAGGAAACAGGAGCAGCTTGGCACCAAAGCAGGGGAAGGAAGCAGGACAGGCAGCAGCCAGCATCAACTGGGCAGTAATGGACTGAATCAGCAGGCAAGGCGGGTCCAGAAGGCAGGCCAAGGTCAGTAACAGCCGCACAAAAAGGTACAGAATCAGCAGGCAGTGACAAGCCCAGTAAACAGGCTGGGGTCAGAGTATCCGGTAAACAGAGTTGGAGGGGGAGCAGAGGCAATGTCCAAAGGCAAGCCAGGTCATGCACAGGTAAGCAGGTACAGCAGGCCAGGTCTCAGGTACACAGGAACAAGCTGAAGACCATTCAGTACTTGTGCTAAGAATCTGGTTTACCTTACAGCTACATACGCTGTGGATTGCAATGTTTCTTAAGTAAAATTAAAAACTGACAGATGGAATGCCAAAGGTCTGCAAGATCTGCAAGGCTGCAAGGCTATAATTGCTGCAAATGGAGGATTCTTTAATTAATGTAAATGTAGATAAATAGAACAGTTATAAAAATGTAGCTCCTGCCCCGATTTTCCGGGAGACTACCAGGGGTAGGGATGGCTGACATACATTCTCAGGGTGCAGGTTTGTGGGCATGGTGGGTGATGAATAAGAAAGAAATTGGGCACCAGTCACTTTTATGCTTTAAACAAAAGAGAAGTTAATTTCTCAGATCAGGGAAAATGTGGGAGAGAAGGGACAGGTCACAGGACACCCTTAATAATGATCAACAACAGGCAGATTGGCAGACTCCTTAGACAAAAATAGGTGAGGTAAGACAGGCAGCAGTACAGGAAAAAGAGCCTTTAAGCTGAACCAGCACATTAGTAACTGAACTTTACTCACAGTTTCATACTCTGATTCCCTTGCATGAGTTCTCTCTAATGTCCTCCCAGCCATTTCATAGCCTCCAGCTAATGAAAAGTCCCCTCTGGTGCTTCCTTAGAAATTCATCTCTCTAGAATTGTTTCTGGATCTTTGGCAGACTTTCCTCATCTGGAACTTGAACACCTGGATAGGACTCAGACAGGCCTAGCAGCCGGAAGCCACCTGGATAGGCCTCAGGCTTCAGGCCTAGCAGCCAGGAACTATACACACATCCACCCAGGTCAAAGCTTTTTCTAGCTTGCATCGCAGAAAATATGATTGGCTGAGAAAAGTATGTTCATCCATAACTTGAGTATACTGTCACTCTAATGTCAAAGGCAACAGCACCACCTACTGACAGAAGGGAGAAGCCACAACTTAGAACAGAAATCATGTAATCACTAAACACTACAAATTAGCCAGGCTGACTACCACCCGGCCATATTCTAGGGACAAGGGCGCTACATAAAATAAAAAGAATGTTATGACATTGGCAATGTATTATTTTACAGTTTTCTGCTGTAATATGATCAGACAAGTGAAGTAAAAAATGAGAAGACCCAAGTGCTGGAGAGTGACACCTAAGCCGTGATGTAGACACACAAAGCAGGACCCTCCTTTCCAATGGTGAAAATGGCAGACTTGGAACTTGTAGTAACCTGACCATAAACTAGGATAAGTTTTTTGGGTTTTTATAATCTCTATCATGCCTAACCTATTTGATGCCCAGGGCTTTGTTACAGTACCTCTTGGTACTAGGATGTCTGTACATCCAGGGTCCTGCTCTGCCTGTCAGAGATAAGACACTTTGGCCTGAATTCACAAAGCACTTACGCCGACATATAACAAGTTACGCCAACGTAAGTGCAAATGTGCGCCGTCGTATCTGTGCGCCAGACCCACAAACTAAGATACGCCTAAAAACAGGCTTCACCCCGCCAACGTAACTTGCCTACGCCAGTGTAGGATGGTCGCACATTTAGGCTGGACGCATGGTGGCGCTCCCATTGATTAGCTATTCAAATATGCAAATGAGGAAAATACGGCGTTTCACGAACGTACGTGCGCCCGGCGCAGGCTACGCGGGGTGCGCGTAAGTTGTACGTCCGGCGTAAAGTTATGCCCCATAAAGGAGGTGCAACCCAGCAGCAGACATGCAAAGGTCTGCACCAGGGAACACAAGCCGGCGCATTTTACGTTGGACGTGTGTCTGGCTGGGCGTAGGTTACGTTCACGCCGTACGCAGTGATCCGGCGTAGTTTAGGCAGTTGTTCCAAAGTGGTTGTGAGCAGGCGCAGGGGGATGCGTCCACGTCACGGCGCATGCGCAGTTCGTGATACGTATCTGTCTGGTGCTCGGCCCATCATTTGCATGGGGTCACGCCCACTTCCACCTACGCCGGCTTACGCCTTAGAAACCCAGGCCACGCTGGCGCAGCGTTGGGAGCACTGGCTTTCTGAATTCCATGCTTGCCTCTCTGCGCTGTGTTGGCGTAGCGTACAGTGGTTATTCTACGGCGGCGTAATGTGCGCCTACACTCTGTGAATCTGGGCCTGTATCTATAACTGGGGTACAGTTTAGCTCCAAGTTTTGTCAGGAACTTTGCAAGAAGCTGCAGATCCACTATTCCTTGTTATTGGGGTACCATACCATACAAATCATATCCTGGATGAATACATTAGGTGTTTCTCTTTGGCTTTCCAGTATATTTACGTTACTCTGATCAATATAGCTGGATTTAACAATGCACTGCACTCTGCCACCTATCAATTATAAATATTCCTCCTGCTTCTTTTCCCAGCTGCTCTACTGAGGTTTCCATTTGGGAGGAGCAAGACGGGGTTACCTTTTTAACTTTTAACCTGGATAACCTCTAGTCTTTGCTGTTTCAAGTCCAAACAAGGGACTGACAAGAAGAAGAGTTGTGGTCCTTTGTGATTTGGTATGGCTTTCTAACATTGGTTACATAAAAAAAAAATCCGGAATATTTATGACATTAAATTTAAACTAATGTAGCAAGGGCCCCAAGCCCCTTGACTTCTAATGGTGACCTCCAGAGTCAGGGAGAGTTGACATCCTTCTTTGTAGAGTGGGTTACCAGGCATAATGGATGAGGTGCAAGAAGAAATGCTGGGCGCCAGTCACTTTTTGAATGCGAACAGAGATTTATTGTCTCTTAAAATGAACTGGGGGAGAGAGGGTTAGGGCCAGGACTCTCTTGAGTAGATGCAATGCTAATTGTCAGTCTCCGAGACTTATAGGTAGACAGCTATACAGTGGAAGGCCTCCAGCCGGATTCCACTTCTGTATAGGTAGGACCGCTGTCTCCTATGGCAACTAATCTTGCAACAGTCAATTGAAGGTAGTTGTACATAACTCTTGGTAACACAGAACAGTCCGTTTCTTATCTCACAGTATCTCACTGTAGATCTTCACTCACTGAGCTCCCAGTCTTTCACTAGACTTCCAGATCCCAGTCGTCACTGGATCTCCCTGACCTCTACAGCTATCCCACTGTATACTCCTCAATAGGGTTGAGCGAACCCAAACAATTTGCTGTAAGTTCGGGTTCGGTGTTCGGCAATGTAATGGCGCGCAATGTAATGGCGCGCTGCAGGGCAGACAATCATCATTTGTTTTACTCGTGTGACCTAGAAGCCATCACAGCCATGCCTACTAATGGCATGGCTGTGATTGGCCAGTGCAGCATGTGACCCAGCATGTGACCCAGCCACTATATAAGCTAGAGGCACATAGCACAGCACGTCCCTCTGCTTTAGATAGGGTAGGGAATGGCTGCTGCTGCTGCTCTAAAGGAAAGAATTAGATAGGAGTCAGACTGTTCTGCTTCAGAAATCAAATTACACCAGCACTGCATATGTTCCTGTGAGATACTCTGCATTAGATACTTTAGGGAAAGGTTCCTGATTTTGCTTAAAGGAAGAGAAATATATAGGAGTCAGTCCTGCTTCAGAAATCAAATTACACCAGCACTGCATATGTTCCTGTGAGATACTCTGCATTAGAAACTTTAGGGAAAGGTTCTTGATTTTGCTTATAGGGATAGAAATATATAGGAGTCAGTCCTGCTTCAGAAATCAAATTACACCAGCACTGCATATGTTCCTGTGAGATACTCTGCATTAGATACTTTAGGGAAAGGTTCCTAGTTTTGCTTATAGGGAGAGAAATATATAGGAGTCAGTCCTGCTTCAGAAATCAAATTACACCAGCACTGCATATGTTCCTGTGAGATACTCTGTATTAGATACTTTAGGGAAAGGTTCCTGATTTTGCATATAGGGAGAGAAATATATAGGAGTCAGTCCTGCTTCAGAAATCATATTACACCAGCACTGCATATGTTACTGTGAGATACACCCTTTAGATACTTTTCTTCTATTGTGCTATTCAAAAACCATCCAATTAGGGGAAAAAAATGCATTGTTTCCTCCAGTGTTTGTAGTGTTTCCTCCATATCTGTACGTGTGAGATAAACACTGTAGATACTGTTCTTCTATTGTGCTATTCAAAAAACACCCATTTAGGGCAAACATATATATTTTGCAGTGTTTCCTCCAGTGTATGCAGTGTTTCCCGCATATCTGTACGTGTGAGATAAACACTTTAGCTAGTGTTCTTCTATTGTGCTATTTAAAAAAAAAATCATTTAGGCCAAAAAATATATATTTTGCAGTCTTTCCTCCAGTGTTTGCAGTGTTTCCTGCATATCTGTACGTGTGAGATACACACTTTAGCTAGTGTTCTTCTATTGTTCTATTCAAAAAACACCCATTTAGGGAAAAAAAATATATTTTGCAGTGTTTCCTCCAGTGTTTGCAGTGTTTCCTCCATATCTGTATGTGTGAGATAAACACTTTAGCTAGTGTTCTTCTTTTGTGCTATTCAAAAAAAAAAAACATTTATGCCAAAAAAAATATTTTGCAGTATTTCATCCAGTGTTTGCAGTGTTTCCTCCATATCTGTACGTGTGAGATAAACACTTTAGCTAGTGTTCTTCTATTGTGCTATTAAAAAAAAAACATTTAGGCCAAAAAAAAATATTTTGCAGTGTTTCCTCCAGTGTTTGCAGTGTTTCCTCCATATCTGTACGTGTGAGATAAACACTTTAGCTAGTGTTCTTCTATTGTGCTATTCAAAAAAAAAAATACATTTAGGCCAAAAAAAAATATTTTGCAGTGTTTCCTCCAGTGTAGGCAGTGTTTCCTGCATATCTGTACGTGTGAGATACACACTTTAGCTAGTTTTCCTCTATTGTTCTATTCAAAAAACACCCATTTAGGGCAAAAAATATATATTTTGCAGTGTTTCCTCCAGTGTTTGCAGTGTTTCCTCCATACATATCTGTACGTGTGAGATAAACACTTTAGCTAGTGTTCTTCTATTGTTCTATTCAAAAAACACCCATTTAGGGCAAAAATATATATATTATGCAGTGTTTCCTCCAGTGTTTGCAGTGTTTCCTCCATATCTGTACGTGTGAGATACACACTTTAGCTAGTGTTCTTCTATTGTTCTATTCAAAAAACACCCATTTAGGGCAAAAAAATATATTTTGCAGTGTTTTCTCAAGTGTTTGCAGTGTTTCCTCCATATCTGTACTGTACGTGTGAGATAAACACTTTAGCTAGTGTTCTTCTATTGTGCTATTCAAAAAACACCCATTTAGGGCAAACAAATATATTTTGCAGTTTTTCCTCCAGTGTTTGCAGTGTTTCCTGCATATCTGTACATGTGAGATACTTGGGGCAAATATTTTTTTTTTGGTGCGTTTCCTGCATGTCTGTAGGTGTGAGATAAACACTTTAGCTAGTGTTCTTCTATTGTTCTATTAAAAAAACACCCATTTAGGGCAAAAAAATATTTTGCAGTGTTTACTCCAGTGTTTGCAGTCTTGCCTGCATATCTGTGCGTGTGAGATACACACTTTAGATACTGTTTTTCTATTGTGCTATTCAAAAAAAAAATATTTAGGGCAAATAATTTTTTTTTTGGTGCGTTTCCTGCATATCTGTACGTGTGAGATACACACTTTAGATACTCTTCTTCTATTGTGCTATTCAAAAAACACCCATTTAGGGCAAGATCCTACATTTGAGAAATATGAGGAGAAAGTCAAATAAGTGACGTGGCCGCGGTCTTGGTGCTGCTGGTGGAGCTCCTGTTGCAGGGAGAGGACGTGGTCGATCTGTGCCAGCTACACGCACAAGTGAAACACCTTTCTCAGGTGCGAGTAGGCGACAGAGCCTGCAGCGGTATTTGGTCGGGCCTAATCCGGCTCTACGAATGTTGAGGCCAGGAGCAGAACAGGCGGTAGTAGATTGGGTTGCTGACAGTGCCTCCAGTTTCTTCACATTGTCTCCCAACCAGTCTTGTGCTGAAAGGTCAGAGTTGGCACCTGCAGCCAATGTCCATCAGTCTTTCACCTCACCCCCTTGCAAATCAGCCAAGCAGTCTGAGCCCCAAATCATGCAGCAGTCTCTGCTGCTTTTTAATGACTCTGTTAGCATTTTTTCCCAGGGCCATCCACCTAGCCCTGCCCCACAAGTGGAAGAGATTGAGTGCACCGATGCCCAACCACTTATGTTTAAAGATGAGTACATGGGGGGACCATCACAGCACGTCTCGGATGATGAAGAAACACAGTTGCCAACTGCTGCTGCTTTCGCAATTGTGCAGACCGACAAGGAGGGCAGTGGTGAAGACTGGGTGGAAGATGATGTGGAGGACGATGAGGTCCTCGACCCCACATGGAATCAACGTCATGCAGGTGACCTGTGTAGTTCGGAGGAAGAGGCAGTGGTCGCACAGAGCCACCAGCACAGCAGAAGAGGGAGCAGGGTGCAAAAGCGGAGCTTCCGTCCCCTAGACAATATGCCTGCTACTGCCCAATGCAGCAAGGGACCGAGCACACCAAAGCCAGGTCCAAGGTGTTCCCTAGCGTGGCAGTTCTTCACACAATGTGCTGATGACAAGACACGAGTGGTTTGCACACTGTGCAATCAGAACTATGAAGCGAGGCATAAACGTTCTCAACCTGAACACAACCTGCATGACCAGGCATCTAAGTGCAAAGCATGAGCTGCAGTGGAGTAGACACCTCAAAAAACAAAAAAGGTCTCTGGCTCCTCCTGCTTCCTCTTCTGCTTCAGTCTCAGCCTCTTCATCCACCTCTGTAGTGACAGTGCCACCTGCCACCCCGCAATCAGAGGACCGGCAAGCAACACTACCACCTGGGTCACCAAACATCTCCACAATGTCCCATGGAAGCGTTCAGCTCTCTATCTCCCAAACACTGGAGCGGAAGAGGAAGTACCCCCCTACCCACCCGCGATCCCTGGCCCTGAATGCCTGCATTTCAAAATTCCTGGCCTTTGAAATGCTGTCATTCTGTCTGGTGGAGACGCAGAGTTTTAAAAGCCTGATGGCATTGGCTGTCCCACAGTATGTCGTGCCCAGCCGCCACTACTTTTCCAGGCGAGCCATCCCTTCCCTGCACAACCAAGTGGGGGACAAAATCAGGTGTGCACTGTGCAACGCCATCTGTGGCAAGGTCCACCTAACTACGGATACGTGGACCAGTAAGCACGGTCAGGGACGTTATATCTCCCTAACAGCACACTGGGTAAATGCAGTGGGGGCTGGGCCTGAGGCGGATAGCAGTTTGGCGCATGTCCTTCCACCACCGAGGATTGCAGGGCGCTTCAGTTTGCCTCCTGTTGCTAACTCCTCCTACTCCGCTTCCTAATCCTCTACCGCCTCCTCATCCGGTCAGCGTAACACTTTCACCACCAACTTCAGCACAGCCATGGGTAAACGACAGCAGGCAGTTTAAAACGTTCCTGTTTGGGGGAAAAACCCCACACCGCGCAGGAGTTGTGGAGGGACATGGAACAACAGACCGATGAGTGGTTGGCGGCAGTGAGCCTCAAGCGGGGCCTGGTGGTGTGCGATAATTGGCGAAATCTCGTAGCAGCTCTGGGCCTAGCCGGTTTGACGCACATCCCTTGCCTGGCGCATGTGCTGAATTTGGTGGTGCAGAGGTTCCTTAAAACTTACCCCGATATGCCACAGCTGCTGCAGAAAGTGCGGGCCCTCTGTGTGCACTTTCGGCATTCTCACCCTGCTGCTCGCCTGTCAGCGCTGCAGCGTAACCGCCGAATATGTGACGTGCCCACAAGGTGGAACTCCACCTTACACATGCTGGCCAGACTGTGCGAGCAGCAGTAGGCGATAGTGGAGTCTCAGCTGCAGCACGCACGCGTGAGTCGCTCTGCGGAACAGAACCACTTCACCACCAATTACTGGGCCTCCATGCGAGACCTGTGTGCCTTGTTGCGCTGTTTCGAGTACTCCACCAACATGGCCAGTGCCGATGACGCCATTCTCAGCGTTACTATCCCAGTTCTATGCCTCCTTGAAAAAATGCTTTGGGTGATGATGGAAGAGGATGTGGCACAGGAGGAGGAGGAATCGGGATCATTTCCAAGGCTTTCAGGGCAGTCATTCACAAGTGGCTCAGAGGGTGGGTTCCTACACCAACAAACGCCAGGTGCACAATTGTCCAGCAAGGGCACAGTTCTGGAGGATGATGAGGTGGAGGATGAGGAGGAGGAGATGGAGGAGGAGGAGATGGAGGAGGAGGAACCATGTTCACAGCAGGGTGGCACCCGACCAGCTCATGGCCATCACTGGTGCATGGCTGGGGGGATACAGAGGACACAGACGATACACCTCCCACAGGGGACAGCTTGGCACACATGAGCGATTACATGCTGCAGTGTCTCCACAACGACCACCGTGTTTCCCACATTTTAACAGGTGCTGATTACTGGGTGGCCACGCTGCTGGATCCCGTTACAAGAACAATGTACCATCCTTAATTCACTGGAGCGTGATCGCAAGATGCGCGAGTACAAGCGCACGCTGGTAGACGCGCTGCTGGTGGAATTCCCACCTGACAGCGGGGGCACAGTGGAAGCACAAGGCAAAGGCAGAGGAGGAGGAAGAGGTTGCCAACGCAGCCGGGGCACCGCCAGCACCTCAGAAGGCAGGGTTAGCATGGCCGAAAAGCTTTGTCAGCATGCCACAACAACCAGCACCACCAGCTGATATGGAATGTTTTAGCAGGAGGCAGCATTTCACCAACATGGTGGAGCAGTATGTGTGCACACGCCTACACGTACTGAATGATGGGTCTGCCCCCTTAAACTTATAGGTCTCCAAATTGGGCACATGGCCTGAGCTGACAACCCTAGATCTTTCTTACTCTTTTGGGGTTTACCCTAATTTAAAAAATAAATAAATTAAAAACAAAAACCTGTGTTGGCTACCTCGTCCTCCTCCACCGCTGCTTCCACCTACACCACCATATCCACCGCCACCTCAACCTCCTACTCCATATGGACCTCATCCTCCTAGGTCAAGATTATTATTTTTTTTTCTTTTATGTTATTTTAGGTTATTTTCCTATCCACATTTATTTGCAGAGTACTTGCTATGCTCTTACCAATATTTTGCTGCCATTTGCAGCCCTCTAGCCCTTTCCCTTACTTTTTTAGAGACATTTTAGTAGTCAAAAGTTTGGGTCCCCATTGACTTCAATGGGGTTCGGGTTCGGGTCAAGTTTGGGTCCCGAACCCGGACTTTTTTCCGAAGTTCGGCCGAACCCGTCGAACCCGAACATCCAGGTGTCCGCTCAACTCTACTCCTCAAGCATCACCCCAGCTATCCTGCTGAGTCCCTGGCTTGGCACTTGCTGAAGCTTTCCCACTTCTTCACTGTCCCTGGTTGAAAGAAACATAGAGGTAGCCATTCATGACTTCTGCTCTTAGAATTGCTAGTTGCTGGGCTCAGAAATAAATAATGCTAAGGTCAGAAGAACAATCAGAAAGCTTGCCTTGTTTTCTGTAACCCTCTAACGCCTGTGACCCTTCATTCCACTGTTCACACAAGCACAGTTCAAACCAAGAAGAAAGATTACTGTCAATACTTGAGTTTTTTTTTAGCATCACAGCTGTTCTTAATGTTCTTTTTTTAGGACTTATTCACACTAGGCACATTACATTGATCAGCACTGATCAACGCAGGATCAATGCAGAACACATAGCAAAAAATTGTTTTCTTTGTGACCTGTTCACATCATACATCTGCTTTGGTATGCATACGCAGCATAATGCACACATATATGCATCAACACACATCAATGTGTCACGATGGACTGTTGTGCATAAAGTATATAACGTTTCATTTTGTGACATATGCACATTTCAATAAAATTAAAAGAAGAAAAAACAGTAAACACTATTACCTAGATTCATGTAGGGCGGCGTATGTTTGAGCCGGCGTAGCGTATCGTATTTACGCTACGCTGCCGCAAGTAGAGAGGCAAGTGCTGTATTCTCAAAGCACTTGCATCCTAAGTTACAGCGGCGTAGCGTAAATGTGCCGGCGTAAGCGCGCCTAATTTAAATTGGGAAGAGGTGGGTTTTTTTATCGCAATAAGGCCTGACCCCACGTAATTGAAGTTTTGAACGTACGGCGCATGCGCCGTCCGTGGACGTAACCCAGTGCGCATGCTCCAAATTACGCCGCAAAGACTCATTGGTTTAGACGTGAACGTAAATTATGGCCAGCCCCATTCACGGACGACTTACGCAAACGATGTAAAAATTTCAAAATTCGACGCGGTTCCGACATCCATACTTAATATTGGCTGCGCCATCTTTTTGGTGGTTTATATTTACGCCTGAAAACGCCTTACGTAAACGGCATATCTTTATTGCGACGGGCAAGCGTACGTTCATGAATAGGCCTATCTCGCTGATTTACGCATTCTAGGCATAAATCAGCGTACACGCCCCTAGCGCCCAGCGTAAACAGACAGCTAAGATACGACGGCGCCAGCGGTCGTATCTTAGCAACATTTAAGCGTATCTCAATTTGAGAATACGCTTAAATATACGACGGCGCAGATTCAGAGTTACGACGGTGTATCTATTGATACGCCGGCGTATCTCTACCTGAATCTGGCTACATAATGTCTTGTAACAACCACCAGTGTGCATGCATTATATGAACCATAACATGCACCTGCTGGTGTGAACGAGCCCTTCAATCTAAACAATTAATCAGTGTATTCAGTCTCTGAATTCATATAATATCAGTCCTATGTTAGTATGCTGTTAATAGCACAATCTGAGACTTTTTTCTATTGCATCGTAGATGCAGAGAAGACTGCTGAAACAGGAGACATAAGGTTTCAAATCAGTGCTGCATTACTCCATTACTTTCCTTGTCAAATATCTTTATTTGTAAATGTCAAAGAATTGAACAAACAGTATAACACAGATACATTACAATTAAGGAATAAGTTCTTTCGCAAGTACGTCATCTTGAAAATTTCGTATAATGAGCACGTTGTAACCTTGGTGGTTAATTTGCAACAATCTTATACCGATTAATCAAGAGGTAGAAAAACGTTGTAGCCTAATATACCATACTTATATATCCGTTAAGTAAGTCTACTTATTATATAAACAGTTGAAGCTTCAATCTTATATTACTGACCTAAGATAACTTAAGTGGAAATATGTACAGCAAACATTAAAACGTCAGAACAAAAAATAAAAGGGGGGGGGGGAAGGAGGGGGAGGATAAGGTAAGGGAGTCTGCAGGACTAGGCCGGGAGACGCCTCCACTTGAGCAAGAAATGTAGCTACCGCCACGATGGCTGGGCTACCATGGCAACAACACATCATTATTAAAAGTATTAAATGTAGTATAAGTAATCCAAGGCATCCACTCTTTTTCAAACTTGGTGATTGTATCCGAGTCCATGGCCGACATTTTGGCATGTGTCATTGCTTTATTTGTTCTGGATAAGACTTCATTTACTGACAGGTTTGGGGATTTCCAAGCCTTTGCAAGAGTTTGCTTGGCAGCTGTAAAGAGCTGCCTTATGAGTTTAAATTGTATATGCGTTAAATTGTCAGGTTTTAGGTTGAGTAAAGTCGATTTGGGGTCTAAAGAGATACTCTTGTTTGTCAGTATGTTTGCCAATTGAAACATTTCTGACCAAAATGTTTGAGCTTTCGGACACGACCACCAGGTGTGATAGTATGTGCCTATGTTAGAGCATCCCCTAAAGCATAGTTCTGAGTAATTCTGAGTATATTTAGCCACTCTAGCTGGCACAAAGTACCATCTAGAAAGCACCTTGTAGTTTGTTTCTGACGCTAACACGTTTGGGGATGCAGTTTTGGTGTTATACCATATTTGGCTCCAATCCAAGTCACTCAATTCCGCTCCCAAGTCCTCCTCCCATCTGTGGACATATAAAAGTTTCCCAGTGTTGGGTTGTGTTACTAGTTGGGAATAGAGGGTAGATATCAAGCTTCTTGCATGTGGATCTTTTTACATATGGATTCAAAGACCGATAATTGAGTAGATGAAGTAGAAGCATCTGCCGGGGGTTGGAATTTTTTTTTTATTTGCAGGTACCTAAATAGCTCACTTTGTGGGATACCGTATGTTTTGCGTAAAGTTGGAAAGGGAATGATGGATGAAGAATCTAGAAATTTGTATTTTTGAATGCAGTCTTTTTTCACCCATTCTTTGAATGTGCCTGGATAGACCCATGCTGGGTAAAATGCCGGATTCTTGAAGAATGAAAGTAATGGTGTTAGTGGGGATTGCAGGCGGTTTTTATTTTTGACTTTGTCCCATAAGGATAGCAAGTGTTTAATGATGGGATTGCTTATATGTTTACGTAGTTTTGGAGTGATCCAAAGTATGTTAGATATTGGTATGGGGTCACTTTCTAACGCTTCTATAGCTACCCAAAGAGGTGATTCTTGTTTTGCGTGGTATTTTGTTAGATTTGCTAATTGTGCAGCTTGATAATAAAGCAAAAAGTTGGGATACCCAAGTCCTCCATTGACTTTGGGAAGGTGAAGGGTGTGGGGTTTAATTCTAGGTTTAGAGGCGCCCCAGATGAAGGAAGAAATTCTTCTTTGGACTATTCTAAGATAGTAAGCCGGTATTGGGATGGGAAGTACTCTGAAGAGATAAAGAAATTTTGGAAGGATTGTCATTTTGATGGCATTTATTTTCCCAAACCAGGACAAGAGGCTTGTTATTTGTTTTAGGAGAGAAGGATAATTATGTGAGAATAAGTCAGATATATCTGCCGTCAGGTGAATTCCTAAATATGGAATGCTTTTTACTGGCCATTCAAAAGGAAGACCTGATTTTGCGGCACTTATTCTGTGGATGAGAGCGAGATATTTAAGGTCCGGCATTTTTTGGGGTTTATTGCGAGACCCGTAAAAGACGCAAACTGGTTCAGAATTGGGATTAGATTGGGGCCTGATACCTGGGGCGATGAGAGAAATAGAAGAATGTCGTCTGCGTATAAACATATCTTGTGTTTGATACCACCCAAATCTATGCCTAGGACTGTAGGATCGGATCTGATCTTTTGGGCGAGGGGTTCTACAAGGAGGGCAAACAATAATGGAGATAATGGGCAACCCTGTCTCGTACCTCTTTGTACGTTGAAAGTATCCGATTTGTACCCCGCGTATTTTACGTAAGCTTTAGGGTTTTTATAAAGCTCCAGGACCCACCTTATATAATTGGGACCAAATCCCCATTTCTGCAGATTATATTCTAAATATGACCAAGAAACTGAATCGAAAGCTTGCTTTATATCAAAGGAGACAAAACACGCTGGGATTCCTCTATTTTTGGCGATGTATGCTATTAAGTTTGCCCTCCGTATATTATCCCCCGCCTGTCTCTTGGGCATAGGTTTAGAGGCGCCCCAGATGAAGGAAGAAATTCTTCTTTGGACTATTTGGGAGCGTGTTTTGTCTCCTTTGATATAAAGCAAGCTTTCGATTCAGTTTCTTGGTCATATTTAGAATATAATCTGCAGAAATGGGGATTTGGTCCCAATTATATAAGGTGGGTCCTGGAGCTTTATAAAAACCCTAAAGCTTACGTAAAATACGCGGGGTACAAATCGGATACTTTCAACGTACAAAGAGGTACGAGACAGGGTTGCCCATTATCTCCATTATTGTTTGCCCTCCTTGTAGAACCCCTCGCCCAAAAGATCAGATCCGATCCTACAGTCCTAGGCATAGATTTGGGTGGTATCAAACACAAGATATGTTTATACGCAGACGACATTCTTCTATCTCGATGGATCTCGATGGATCAGGGATCCAACGAATTTGTTTAAAAGTTGTGCTAGTATTTTGCCTAGCAATTTAATGTCTGTGTTCAGCATAGATATTGGGCGGTAGTTTTCGCTGAGAGTAGTGTCAGTAAGCGGTTTAGGGATCATACAAATTGTGGCCATTAGCGATTCTTGACTGAAGGATTTTTGTTTTAACAGGTCATTGAAAGCATCTGCCAACCTTGGGGAGACTAGATCTATAAAGGTTTTGTAATATCTAGCTGAGAACCCATCTGGTCCAGGTCGTTTGTTTAATTTAAGATCTTTGATGGCTGTTGCTACATCCTCTTGAGTTATTGTCTTGTCTAGCTGTGATTTTTGGGCTTCATTTAATTGCGGTAATTTGATTTGAGAATAAAAGGAGTTAGCCTCTGTTTCGTTGAACGAGTTTGTTTCCGAGTATAGTTTCTTTAGGTGGGAGCTGAATTTTTGCACTATCTTGATTGGATTGCTGGAGATATTTTTATTTGCAATTTTTAATCTTATTGGATTGTAGGTTTTATTGATAGAGTTTAGTGCTCTTGCTAAGTTTGTTCCTGGTTTGTTGGCATTTTTATAAAACGCGTGTTTGGACCTAAGTAATGTTTTGTCTGCAGAGTCAGTGAGGAATAGATCGTATTCTAATCGCGCTTTATCGAGACGCGCTTTAGAATTGGGGGTGTGATTCTGTTGGAAGGCCAAGAATGCTAAATTGTGTTCTGTTTCTAGATTTTTTGCTAATTGTTTACGATCACGCTTAAGGATTCCCAGTTGCCGTTGCAGGGTCCTTCTCAACACTGGCTTGTGAGCTTCCCAGAGTGTTAGCGGGGAGATTTCTGGGGTCGCATTTAGTTCTAGATACTCTTTTAAGCTCCGTTCAATTACTAAGCAGTAAGTTGGATGTTTGAGCAGTATTTCAGGGAGATACCAAGTTGGGTCGTGATTTTTAGGGATCGCTGATGCTATTGTGGTGAGTACCGCATTGTGATCTGACCAGGGAATGGGAATAATGCTGGAGGCTAGTACCTCCGGCAGCATTCCAGTTGTTAAAAATATGTGGTCTATGCGACTAAATGATTGATGAGGATTAGAGAAATACGTGTAGTTACGTTTCGTTGGGTTAGTTTCTCTCCATGTGTCTACTAATTTGTATTTGGCTAGAAGATTAGCAAAATTCCATTTAGCTTGGTTTTTCGGAGGGGAATAGGGCGTTTTGTCCAGGAAAGGGAGGAGGACCTGGTTGGAGTCTCCACATACGAATAGGGATCCCACTTTATGTGCTTCAATAGTTTGGAAGAGATGTGACATGAATGACAAAGGGTTAATGTTAGGAGCGTAATAAGACACTATAGTCACTGCCGTGTCCATGATATACCCAGTTAGGATTATGTAACGGCCTTCTGGATCTTTGATTTCTGTTTTCAAAGTGAATGGTGTAGTCTTGTGGAATGCTATTAAGGTACCTCTCTTTTTAACAGAGGCGGATGCTGTGTATACTTGTGGATAGGATGCGTTATAATATTTAGGGGTAGCAGTAGGAGTGAAGTGAGTTTCTTGTAGGCACATTACGTGCACTTTCTTGGCCTAGAAGTATCTGAATGCCTTTGTGCGCTTTTGTGGTGTGTTTAGGCCTTGCACGTTAAGTGACAGTATATTCAGCGGAGCCATGGCAGCCAAACCAACATGCAATTCTTACCGTAATTCCATGAGCACCGTTCTCCCGGCCCACTCCACGCAGACAGATGGGGAGGAGGAATAGGGAAGGATTGAGAGAAAAAAACCTTAAAAAGAAAATGAGAGACATTACTAGGTGTTAAATCTTTAAGCATCAGCTTACTAAGTGAGCATTCAAGTAAGACCCGTGATGGGAGGATTGCTCCCCCATCAGGGGGAAGGGAGCCCTCGTCTAATCCCTGCATATTATTGCGAGAACCAGAGGAGAGCTTAGTGAGGCACGTGTACTATCCATGCATTGGAGGCCCGCATACTGGAGTTTATTATGCTTATCCTTATGGATACGTATGTAAAGCTATTGTTAATAATTTTGTTTTGGATTGGGCATTCTGGCTTTGCGTCAGGGCACGCCATATAAGACGTATGGGGGGGCAAGGGTGATGTCCTAACTAATGACAACGAGGTATGTTAACTTTGACTTACAAGTCAAATGCAAATTGAGTTTGGTGGTAGATTTGATGGAGAGTGGGCAAAGCACGTGACAGGATAATGTGGTCTAATTTCTTCAATTTTCTTATCAGGAAAAGGAGACAAGTTGTCTTAAATTTTTGCCAAAAATTGATATAATTTATGTGTTTCCAGGGAACTTGCTTTGGGGGTAGCAAAAATGGGGTGGGGGAAAAATCTATCTGTAGATTGGCGTTAAACTTAGGCACTGAAAAAATATGCATTTACCCATGTGACTACTTTTGGGAGTGAAGGATTTGAATGCTGACAGAACATAAATAAAATAAATGAAAAAAAAAAATAGAAATACTTCATCTCTAGGGAGATCGAGAAGTTCAGGGTAATTATGTAGCTATGGGTAAAGAAAAAGAAAAATTAGTAGCTGCTTGCAAAGGGAGTTCAGTCCATTGTGTCTTCCTGGTCCTGAGCTTGAGCGACGAATCTGCCTCGTTTGTGCGTCTGTTGTATGCCATTGTTATGCTCTTGGTGAGATGGGCTGTTGTGTGGAGAGGTAGTATCAGGACACGTACTTACCGAGACCGAGATGCTGCGGACGGCTCACCTTTGCGAACTGGCGCTATCCTTCCTCCGAGGGTGGAAACAGAGAGAGGGAAGCATCAGAAGGCACCGGCACCGGAGGGTAGCTGGGTAGTAGCCGAGGTGAAGATCACAAGTGTGGGATCCGGAACCACAGGATACGTTAGAAGCCGGAAGCCAATGCAAAGTCAATCAGGAGCAGGAATAAGGAAGTCCAAGAAGCAAGCCAGGTTCAGGGAATGGAGACAGCAGCAAGTCCGAGATTCAAGCCGGGATCAGGGTTCACAGAGAGAAGCGAGTCCAAAGTCCAGAGCCGGAGTCAAGGGTAAGAGAAGGCAGCAATCCGATAAACGAGCCGAGGTCAGGTATCTAGTCAAGCAATCAGGTAATCTAGGTCAAGAGGTTAGTTCAAGGGATAAAGCACATACAGGAACTGATGACAAACCAGCAATTAGCAAAGGGGAAGGGGCTGGCTTAAATAGGCCGCACTGGCCACTGATTGGTCTACAGAAGTACAGGTTCAGGACCAGGTTCCAACGGACAGCACACAGAATAGCACTGAGCAGTGGCTCAGAGACAAAAGAGCTGGACCTGCAATGGAGAGATCCTGGGTTCGATTCCACCCAGGACCAACTGGGGAAAGAGACCGTGGAAGGTCTGCGCCCTGACAGTGCCCCCCCCCTAGGGGCGGACTCCGGACGCCCAAACTGTCCATTAACTCAGGATGTTCACGTTGAAAGGACCGAATCAACCGAGGGGCATGAATGTTTCTGGAAGGCTCCCATGAACTGTCCTCCGGGGGATAGCCCTTCCATTTAATTAAGTATTGGAGTTGTCTCCCTCTTTTCCTGCAGTTAAGGATAGCTTCCACTTCAAACTCTCTTTCTCCTTCAACCTCTATTGGTGGAGGTGGAGGCTCCGCTCTCCCTTGGAAAGGATCCGGGACCAGGGGTTTAAGAAGTGAGGCATGAAATACGGGGTGAATCCGGTAAGAATCAGGTAAGGCCAGTTCAAAGGCTACAGGATTAATCTTGCGTTTAATCTCGAAAGGACCGATGAATTTCGGGCCCAATTTTTGTGAAGGAACAGGTAATTTTAGATTAGAGGCGGACAGCCAGACTTTCTCTCCCACCTCAAAAGTGGGACAGTCCCTTCTACCTTTGTCATAAAATTTCTTAAAGTCCTCCTGAGCCCGCTGCATCACCTCTTGTAAGTTTGAGAAATTCTGTTGAATGGATACTAACCGTTCTTGGACGGCTGGAACAGAAGCTTCGGGAATAGAGTCCGGTAAGAAGGGAGGATGGAAGCCATAATTTGCCCAAAACGGTGTTTGATTTGTGGAGGCATGAATGGAGTTGTTATATGCGAATTCTGCAGATACTAATAGTGAACGCCAGTCATTCTGGGAGACTGAGCAGAAACAACGGAGGTACTGCTCCAAGGTCTGGTTAGTTCTTTCCGTTTGTCCGTTGCTTTGCGGATGATAGGCCGAGGACAGACAAATCTTCACTTCTAGGGACTTACACAGTTCCCTCCAGAACTTGGATGTGAACTGTGTACCCCTATCGGATACTATACTCTTGGGGACTCCGTGAAGTCTAACGACCTCTTTAAAAAAAAATGTTGCCATATCGGAAGCTGAGGGCGTGCCAACCATGGGCAAAAAATGTGCCATTTTTGACAACCGGTCAACCACGACTAGAATCGTGGTGAACCCTTCAGAGGGTGGTAGGTCAACGATAAAGTCCATTGAGATGTCTGCCCATGGACGTTCCGGAATGGGCAGTGGCTTGAGAAGACCCCAGGCCCTGGTGTTAGGACCCTTGTTGCGTTGGCAACGGACACAGGAGGCCACATAGGTTTTGCAGTCACGCCGCCACTTAGGCCACCAGAAGGATCGAGCAATTAGTTCGGAGGTCTTACGTGTTCCAAAATGGCCTGCCATCTTGAGGTCATGGAAGGTACCCAGGAGTAGCTGTCTTACTTCCCTTGGCACGAAGATCTTATCTCGAGACCACCACAAATCTTCCTGTTTTACAAGTGAAGAGGTTTCCGGATCTGTACATTGGCGAGATGCCAATTTAAGAGAATTGAGGAAGTCTGATTGAGCGATCAGAAAAAAGTTTTGAGGGTTCAGGATAGTGCTGGGTTCTGAAGTATCAGGTGTTTCCGGGAACATTCTTGAAAGGGCATCGGCTTTACCGTTTTTTGAACCGGGTCTAAAGGTTATGTGGAAGTTAAACCGTGTGAAAAAGAGGGCCCAGCGAGCCTGCCTGGGTCTTAGACGCTTAGCGGAACGCAAATACTCTAAGTTTTTGTGGTCTGTAAAAATTATGATAGGGTGAATAGCTCCTTCCAGTAAGTACCGCCATTCCTCCAATGCGAATTTGATAGCAAGCAACTCCCTATCCCCAACATCATAGTTCTTTTCCGGCGGAGTAAGTTTCCGGGAGGCGTAAGCAACTGGGTGCAAGAGGGATTTTGGCCCCTGTCTCTGAGATAAAACAGCACCAGTGGCGGACTCTGAAGCGTCAACTTCCAGGATGAATGGGAGTGTTGGAACTGGGTGATGTAAAACGGGTGCCGAAGAGAATACTGACTTAAGCTTAATGAAGGCTTTCTGAGCTTCCCGTGACCAATTGAACCGATTCCCTTGACCTGTAAGCTTGGTGATGGGGGAGACAATGGAGGAGAACCCCACAATGAACCTTCTATAGAAATTGGCGAAGCCAATAAAACGTTGGAC
Organism: Rana temporaria; assembly: GCF_905171775.1. Taxonomy (NCBI): domain Eukaryota; kingdom Metazoa; phylum Chordata; class Amphibia; order Anura; family Ranidae; genus Rana; species Rana temporaria. Next base: position 216,170,382 of record NC_053491.1, on the reverse strand, counting down.
ACCTTTTCTATCTGTAGGAGCCGGCCATTCCTGAATTGCCTTGACCTTTTGGGGGTCCATGGCAACCCCATCAGTGGATATAAGAAAACCTAGGAATTGTATTGAAGTCTTCTCGAACTTGCATTTCTCTGCTTTGAGATATAATTTGTGTTGTCTGAGGATCATAAGTACTTTTTTAACGTGGTTCCGGTGTAATTCTAGCGTAGCTGAAAAGATCAAGATGTCATCTAGGTAGACAACAAGGAAGTCGTCCAGGTACTGACGAAAGATGTCATTGACTAAATGTTGGAAAGTGGCCGGGGCGTTACAAAGCCCGAAAGGCATCACTAAGTATTCAAAATGTCCGAATCTAGATCTGAACGCTGTCTTCCACTCGTCCACTTCCCTGATCCGGACAAGATTGTAAGCTCCGCTGAGGTCGAGTTTTGAGAAGATGCGGGCCGAGCGGAAACGCTGGAACATCTCTGGGATGAGTGGTAAGGGATACCGGTTTTTAATGGTGACCTTATTGAGCTCCCTATAGTCTATACAAGGTCGGAGTGAGCCATCCTTCTTCCCGACAAAGAAAATCCCAGCCCCAGCGGGAGAAGAGGAGGGGCGAATAAATTTTTTCTCTAAATTCTCGTCGATGTAGGCCTTGAGGGCCTTTAATTCAGTTTCTGAAAGGGGAAAAATACGGCCGAAGGGAATCTCAGAGCCTGGCAGGAGATCAATAGGGCAGTCATACGGCCGATGTGGGGGTAAACAATCTGCTTGTTGTTTATCAAAAATGTCTTTGTACCCCAAGTAGGCAGGAGGGACGTGTAGAAGGTTTTCCGGTGGGCTAATGAGGGTGGAGCAAGAATCAGGAGGAGGTAGCAGGCAATGCTGAAGGCAAAAAGAAGACGTGAAACTGATGTCTCTGGTGAGCCAATTGATACATGGTTGATGGAGCTGAAGCCAAGGGAGTCCCAGGATGATGGGGAACATGGGAGATGGGATGAGGTCCAACCGAAGATGTTCTTGATGGCCAAGATCAGAGATGACGTGCAGGGGAAGTGTTTCATGTGTAACCAATCCAGAACGGGGAAGTGACCCATCCGCTAGGTGGACTTGAAGGTGAGTATCTTTAGTGCGGTGAGGGATGCGCAGCTTTTGGGCCAGGGCCAAGTCCAGGAAGCTGCTGCATGCTCCCGAGTCAATGATCGCCGGTAGGCGGGTTGCCCCTTCCGGAAGCTGCAGGGAAAGGAAAAGCACAACGTAAGTCTGTGATAGATGCGAGACATGGTAATTGAGGGTTAGTGCAGGTTTCAACTTACAGGGTCTCACCGGACAGGTGCGCAAAAAGTGGCCGTCCCCACCGCAATAAAGGCAAAGGTTGGCTCGACGCCTGCGTAGTCTTTCTTCCGGAGTGAGGGGCGGACGTACTAAGCCAAGCTGCATAGGCTCTGGATCAGGTAATGAAGTTGGTGAAACCGAAGGAGGTGTGGGCACCGAAGGCAGACGTGGCGGAGCCCAGCTGAGACGGTTGGACTGGAAACGTTCAGAACGCCTCTCTCGTAGGCGTCGGTCCAACTGGGTGGCGGACTGGATCAGACCCTCCAGCGTAGCAGGGGTTTCAGAACATGCCAGTTCATCTTTTAGGGCTTCGGAGAGACCCTGGCGATATTGGTAGTTTAGGGCCAACTCGTTCCACCCAGTATCGGCCGACCACTTCCTGAACTCGGCGGTGTAATCCTCCACTGGGCGTCTACCCTGGTTCAGATTATGGAGGGTGGATTCAGCAGTGGATGAACGCAGGGGATCGTCATAGAGCTTGGCCATGTGAATAAAAAACTCGTCAATAGTGTCCAAAGCGGGACTCCTCTGCTCCATTAGACCATGGGCCCAGGCCTGGGGTTCATCCGAGAGGAGGGAGATGACAAATCCCACTTTCACCGGCGTTTTTGAAAGCTCTGAACTTCCTACGGTCACCCGAGAAATGTTCAGGAGTGGGTACTCGGGGTTCCGGGTTCGTGGTCATAACTGCTGGGGTTAATGCGGCCTGAGGAGCGGGAAGTCCAGTAAGAGGGGCTGCAGGTACAGCAGATGGCCCAGGTGGGATGGCAAGTTGTTGTAGGCGGCCATCCATCTGGAGATAGCCTTCTTGAAGTTTTTGCACAGCGTCCGTCAAGGCGGAGATCTGCTGGCACAAGGTCTCAAAAGGTGAGCGCGCCCGGTCGGTCTCAGACATCTGGCTGGTTTGTACTATCAGGACACGTACTTACCGAGACCGAGATGCTGCGGACGGCTCACCTTTGCGAACTGCCGCTAACCTTCCTCCGAGGGTGGAAACAGAGAGAGGGAAGCACCAGAAGGCACCGGCACCGGAGGGTAGCTGGGTAGTAGCCGAGGTGAAGATCACAAGTGTGGGATCCGGAACCACAGGATACGTTAGAAGCCGGAAGCCAATGCGAAGTCAATCAGGAGCAGGAATAAGGAAGTCCAAGAAGCAAGCCAGGTTCAGGGAATGGAGACAGCAGCAAGTCTGAGATTCAAGCCGGGATCAGGGTTCACAGAGAGAAGCGAGTCCAAAGTCCAGAGCCGGGGTCAAGGGTAAGAGAAGGCAGCAATCCGATAAACGAGCCGAGGTCAGGTATCTAGTCAAGCAATCAGGTAATCCAGGTCAAGAGGTTAGTTCAAGGGATAAAGCACATACAGGAACTGATGACAAACCAGCAATTAGCAAAGGGGAAGGGGCTGGCTTAAATAGGCCGCACTGGCCACTGATTGGTCCACAGAAGTACAGGTTCAGGACCAGGTTCCAACGGACAGCACACAGAATAGCACTGAGCAGTGGCTCAGAGACAAAAGAGCTGGACCTGCAATGGAGAGATCCTGGGTTCGATTCCACCCAGGACCAACTGGGGAAAGAGACCGTGGAAGGTCTGCGCCCTGACAGGTAGATGCTGATCTTCTGCGTGCAGTATTTGCTGTAGAGGGTTTTTCTATAATCTTGAAATCCAGCAGGGCTTGGTGTAACTGGTCCGGTGTCCTACAAACAATTTTTGTTCCTTTATAGGTGAATCTCAGGGAGAAGGGGAAACCCCATTGGTACTTTATATTGTGATGCTGCAGTTCCAATAGGAGGGGTTTCATGGCCCTTCTTTTAGCAATAGTAATTTGCGATATGTCCGCAAAAATCTGGTACTCATGCCCTTGAAATGATAAATTCTTCTTATCTCTGGCAGCCTCCATTATTTGTTCCTTTGTTTTGTAAAAGTGGAACTTAGCTATTATGTCCCTGGGAGGACCATCAGTTTTCCTGGGGGTGAGTGCCCTATGGATTCTATCCATTTCCAGTCTTTCTACCGCTATTCCAGGTAGAAGTTCTTGGCATAAAGCCAATGCGGTGGCTTGTAGGTCTATGACTGATTCTGGGATCCCTCTGAGTCTAATATTGGACCTCCTAGCGCGGTTTTCAAAATCCTCCAGTCTATTCTGCAGCGTTGCATTTTCTTCTTTAAGAGAGTCTATTTCTGACAGGCAATCTTGTGTATACATTTCTATTTCTTCCACTTTAGTCTCCAAAGCTTCTGTGCGATACCCAATCTCTCTGATCTCTTTTGTGAGACTGGCAGTTATTTGGTCTGAGGTGTTTTTCAAGGCTTTGTGAAGCATTCTTTCAAATTGCTTCATTAGTTCTGAGGGGACTGCTGAGCCCTGGCTTATGGCTTGTGACCTTTCTTTGACCTCCTCTTCCTCACTCTCTGAATTTAATGCACTGTGTGAAGCCATAAGTTTAGCTGGCTTTGTCACTCGCTTTGTCCCCTTCTCTGAGGTGATTTTCTCTGAGGAGACAGGCGCCTTCTTGGCTGCACTCTTAGTCAGCTGTGCTCCGCTGCCTGTACTGTTTTTATTTGTGTTCCTTGCGCCCCCGAGTACCATTTTTTGCTCAGGTGGCTTCCCTCACCTTTTAGGGAGATGTGTCTGCACTCACGTTCGTGAGAAGCCCGGTATTCTGATCGTTATCCGCGGGTTTTCTTCTGCATGGAGCGGAGCTCTAGCCCGGCATGTCCGTCCCGCTAGGCTCCGCCCACGAACCTCTCTACTCCATTACTTTCAATACTAAAATAGTTAACATGAAATACATGGACACTTTTAAATAGTACCTCTGCTTATATTATTAGCCTCTAACAATAATTGCCACGTTAGGGTGCTTTGCAATCAAATTGGCATAACACCTACTTTATATTTGTTAAATGTCCCCAATCACATAGTGTAACTTAATTATTTTGTTTTTTTTAAGTTGCAGCTTAACTTTTTAGATGCTCTATTCAGGACCCCCCAGCAAGGAAAAATCCTACATAGTTATTTTTGTTTATGAGGGATCTGGAAAGCTGTGTTTGTCATATTTAACCCAGTGTGTACTGTACAGTCAGATCTTCATAATGATTTGTAACTAGATTTGAACATTGCCTGTCCTAACAAAGGGTTGAAGGTGTTGTTAATGAAGACAGACTTAGGAAAGAATCACGCTGAAATTTTCCAAAAACCTCAACCATGCAGTCAACTATGACCCTTCCGCCAGAGAAAAACTAAACACAAACAAAACAGTAAGGCAATATATGTATAAAAAAAAATATGCATGCTGTGCAAATGGAAATATAACACAAACATAAAGTATCCCTAATTTGGGAATGTTAAAATTACCGATCCTACTGCATGATGTCATCATAGAGGAGTACAAGAGGACTCCAGTGAAGTCCCGGTGAACTCCATGCCCAAGAGAGTTAAGGCAGTGCTGGAAAATAATGGTGGCCACACAAAATACTGACACTGTGGGCCCAATTTGGACATTTTCACTTACGGATGTACTCACTTTTGTTGCCAGAGGTTTAGACATTAATAGCTGTGTGTATAGTAATTTTGAGGGGACAGCAAATTTACACTGTTATACAAGCTGTACACTCACTACTTTACATTGTATCAAAGTGTAATTACTTCAGTCTTGTCACATGAAAAGATATAATAAAATATTTACAAAAATGTGAGGGGTGTACTCACTTTTGTGTGATACTGTATAGTGGGATTTTCTCAAATGCAACAGTGGAAATACTTTTTAAAACAGGACTTCAGGAAAACAGCTAAATACATAGAACAAATACATATAGGAAAGCTGTTTCACTGCCTAAAGATTTTTTTTCCTCCAGTCCTGAGATTTATACAGCTCTGCTTCACAACACAGTCTGGTTTGGCAAGGGAGGAGACCAAATTTTTCTCTGCTGCAGCTAGGTAACACTTAAAGATCTTATCCCTCCCCAGCCTATGACTGGAGAATCATGGAAAGAAAGAGGTGTGGCACAGTCTCTCTGTGAAGCCAACAACTGAAATAAAAACAAATTGATAAATAAAAGTCTAAGTCCATCACTAGGGCAAGCTGATCCAAGAGGTTCTAAAATACATATGAGATAATAACAAAAACAGAAGTGCCTCTAAGTGCAGTAGGATCAGTGATTTTAATATTCCCAAATTAGGGATACTCACATAAATACAGTAAAAACAAGCTTATCATGGAGATGATACTTGGCAAAGGAGCGTGCATGCTCCACACAGCACAGGGCATGCTCCGAATCGCGTCACATCTTGATCCTTGCTGACGTCATCCTGCCAACGCCACTCTAATTTACGTCAGGTGAAGAAATATAATACATTTTTTGATCCTTTTAACCTCTCAAGGTGCTGTGCTTATATTCAACAACTGTGGGCTCCGCTAAACAGCTGATTCTAACAAAGTAAGGGAAGCTTATACGACTTTATATAAAAACTTAAGTGGTTGCAGTGTTCACTGTTTGGTGTGTCATTATTATATAAAAAATGTAAAACAGTAAACCAAAAAATGAAAGTGTAGTATACTGCAGGTTGCCAATCCTTAAAGGGTAATTCTGATTATGTGAAAAAAAATTACAAATTAAAAAAATAGAGCATATACAATTGCTATACAACCTATGTTGAAATTGAATGTTGAATGTTATTTAAAAAAAACAAAAAAAAAAACGATCTTCTTTTCAAAGTACAGCTGCTGTCATTTTCTGTAAAATTCAATGCAGTATGGCAGCCTCGAGGCATTCTGTACACAACTGGTCTACAGATATGTAATTTTCTGCTTTTGTGATCGGCTCACTGATTGAACAAAGCATTTCCCTCAACACTGTTTGCTTGTCTCAATTCAGAGCACTAATAGTCAGATTCAGATAAACTGGCTTACTTTTGAGGCGGCGTAGCGTATCGCATATACGCTACGCCGCCGTAAGTCAGAGAGGCAAGTGCTGTATTCACAAAGCACTTGCCTCCTAAGTTATGGTGGCGTAGCGTGAATGGGCCGGCGTAAGCGCGCCTAATTCAAATGAGGATGAGGGGGGTGTGTTTTATGTAAATGACTCGTGACCCGACGTGATTGACGTTTTTTTACGAACGACGCATGCGCCGTCCGTGGACATATCCCAGTGTGCATTGCTCCAAAGTACGCCGCAAGGACGTATTGGTTTCGACGTGAACGTAAATTATGTCCAGCCCCATTCACGGACGACTTACGCAAACAACGTAAAATTTTCAAATTTCGACGCGGGAACGACGGCCATACTTAACATTGACTAGGCCAGCTATTTGTTCGACTAACTTTATGCCGGAAAACGCCTTATGTAAACGGCGTATCTTTTCTGTGACGGGCAAGCGTACGTTCGTGAATCGGCGTATCTCGCTGATTTACGCATTCTAGACGTAAATCAGCGCTCACGCCCCTAGCGGCCGGCGGAACTAGACAGCTAAGATTCGTCGGTGCAGGCCGTCGTATCTTAGCTAGGTTTAAGTGTATCTCAGTTTGAGAATACACTTAAACATACGACGGCTTAGATTCCGAGTTACGAAGGCATATCTACTGATATGTCGGCATAACTCTTTGTGAATCTAGCTACCTGTGTCATTTATGTGCTCTGCTTTGTTTCCCAGCTATCTGCATAAGTTGGTTCTGGTAGGTTTTCTTGAGCTGTGACATACAGCCTGGGATTTGCAGCCTCAGCTATGTTCCTGTGTACCATGTGAAGATGAGAGGGGGTGTGTCCCTTCTCTCCTATCAGCTCTCATCTCCTCTCACTGAGCTTGTGTAACTTTGGCTCCCCCAACCTCACCCTTATTTCTGAAAGCTCAGACAAGCTGTAGAAGTTCTGTGCTTTAAACAGCTTTATGCCCTGTACACACGATCGGTCCATCTGATGAAAACGGTCTGATGGACCGTTGTCATCGGTTAACCGATGAAGCTGACTGATGGTCAGTCGTGCCTACACACCATCGGTTAAAAAAACGATTGTGTCAGAACGCGGTCACATAAACCACGTACGACGCCACTATAAAGGGGAAGTTCAAATCCAATGGCGCCACCCTTTGGGGCTGCTTTAGCTGATTTTGTGTTAGTAAAAGACGATTCGCGCTTTTCTGTCTGTTACAGCGTGATGAATGTGCTATCTCCATAACGAACGCTAGTTTTACCAGAACGAGCGCTCCCGTCCCCTAATTTAGTCTGAGCTGTTTTTTTCTATCGGTTAGGTATCCATCGGTTAAATTTAAAACAAGACTGCTTTTTTTAACCTATGGATAAATAACCGATGGGGCCTACACAAGATCGATTTGGTCAGATGAAAACGGTCCATCAGACCGTTCTCATCGGTTTGACTGATCGTGTGTATGCGGCATTAGAGAAGAGAAGAACTCAGATAAACAGGTACAACTTATGTAGGAGCCTTTTTTAAAATCTTTGTGTATCACAAGGTCAGTCACTTCAGTGCGTATATGTAAGGGTTTATAACCAATTTAAGGTGTTTCCACTACACTGGAGGGGCAACAAAAACATCTTTGGACAGCAGCATTATCAACCAAGTGGGTAGTGTTAAATGCACTAGCAGATTTCAATTTAAAAAAATGGAGATAAAGACAAATAGGCATATTCAGAAAGATTAAGTCAGAATCTGCACCGATGCAAATTTAAGCGTATTCTTGTAACCAGATACGCTTAAATTAGGCTAAGATACGAGCGGCGTAAGTGTCTTACACCGTGGTATCTTAAAGTGTAATTTTTAGGCTGGCCGCTAGGTGGCGCTTCCATTGCGGTCGGCGTAGAATATGTAAATCACTAGATACGCCAATTCACGAACATACGCCCGGCCGACGCAGTACAGATATGCCGTTTACGTAAGGCATTTTCAGGCGTATAGTTATTCCATCAAATAGCTGGACTAGTAATGTTAAGTATGGCCGTCGTTCCCACGTCGAAATTTGAAAATTTTACGTCGTTTGCGTAAGTCGTCCATGAATAGGGCTGGACGTAATTTACGTCCACGTTGAAACCAATAGGTCCTTGCGGCGTACTTTGCCGCAATGTACACTGGGATATGTACACGGACGGCGCATGCGCCGTTCCTAAAAAACGTCAATCACGTCAGGTCAACCCATATTAACATAAAACACGCCCCCTCAGCCTAATTTGAATTAGACGCGCTTACGCCCGCCGCATTTACGCTACGCCACCGTAACTTAGCAGGCAAGTACTTTGTGATTACAGTACTTGCCTTGCTAACTTACGGCGGTGTAGTGTAAATACTATACGCTACGCCGCCGCAAGGTTGCGCCCGCCTACCTGAATCCAGCTAATAAACATGTAACTTTAAGAGAGAACATTTTCCAAGGCTGAGGGCTTCTTTTTAAGACTTTGTCCGGGAGGGAGAGAATATTGACATTGATGAACACAGAACAGAAATGGAAATTCCTCAAATGACTGTGAACTCACTGCATAGCATATTCCCATAGGCAATACGTTTAAAAGGCTAAAAATATAACCTATGTGGCTTACGGCAAAATTAAAAAAACTATAAATAATAAGATAAAATAAGATAATAAGATAAAAATTAGAAAAAATATAAAAATGAAGGAACACTATCGTCATTTAAACATTACAAAGAACATAACAGAAACTGCAAAAAGGAAATCAAGATCACAAAAATTCTAAACAAACAACAGATTGCAGAAGATAGTAGGACAAACCACCAAAACGTCTTCAAATATATTAATAGTAAAAAGGTCAATTCTAAGCGTGTAGGCCCATTCTAGATTACAAAATAATCTAGAATGGACAACTGGGGACAAAGAGAAGGCAAAATGTATTAAATACCCGTTTCAGTTCTGTGTATACAAAGATGCATGGGGGATCTCATGTTCATAATGGGGGTGGTATTGACCCAGACCCAAATTAGCCACAATGGCTCAAAAGTGATATGGTCCAGAAATATTTAGACATAATAAAGTTGAATAAAGCATTTGGACCAGATGGCATACAGCCACGGATCCTAAAAGAATTGAGCTCTGTCATTTTAAAGGCAAAGCATATTGTTTATAATTTTTAGGAACTCTTAAATGACTAGTGGAATAGTACCACTGGATTGGCATAAGACCAATGTGGTGCCTATATTTAAAAGGGGTTAAAGTATTTAACAATTAACTATAGACCTGTTAGTTTAACTTCTAAAATATTTTAAATAATAGCCATCATGAATTCATGAAAGACAGAAGTTGTCAGAAAAATATGATTTATTTTTATGAGGAACATGTATTCAGTGAGTAGTGGTTAATAATTCATACTCTGAATTACTTTTTCACATAGAGTCAGTTTCCTAGCTCCACCCCATCAATTTTTTCACATCATAGCCCTCTCCTCTACTGACAGTGTTTAATTATTGTCCATGTTGGCCAAGTTCTTCCTCCCATTCCCTAACCTTCTTTATGTCGGAGTGAATGAGAAAACTGTAGAGCAGGGGTGTCAAACTCAATTTCATTGTGGGCCGCATCAGCATTACGATTGCCCTCAAAAAGGCATGTGTAAGATTAGATGTACAGCACATCCCCTCCCCTTTACATTACTGTAGATGTCAAGTGCCACCCCACCAGGGCCGCCATCAGGGGGGTACAGAAAGTACACCTGTAAGGGGCCCGGAGGCCCACAGGGCCCCAGATGGCAACCCCCCCTTTTTTTTTTATAACATTTTTTTTTAAATATATTTTTCTTTTATTTTTTTAGTAAAGGTCCGGAGGTCTCGAGGGGCCTGGATGACAACCCCCCTTTTTTTATATATTTATTTTATTATATATATATATATATATATATATATATATATATATATATATATATATATATATATATATATATATATATATATATATATATATACATATATACATATATATAAAATATTATTTATTATTAAAGGGCCCAGAGGTCCCCAGGGCCCTGGATGGCAATCCCCCCCTTTTTTTTAATAAATGTTTCTTTTTTTAATATATTTGTATTTTATTTATTTTTTATTAAAGGGCCCAAAGGTTTCTTTTTTTATTTGTATTAAAGGGCCCAGAGGTCCCGGATGGCAACCCCCCTTTTTTTGTAATTTATTTTCATTAAAAAAAAAATTATTATTTTTTCTTTATTTCTTCTTTTTTTTGTAAAGGGCCCCCCGCTTCTTAATTTGCGGCAGCCCCCCGTTCTCTGCACCAGGGGGTCCATGCCTAAAGCTGTGTAAGGGGCCCAATAATTCCTGATGGCGGGCCTGCACCCCACCATCAGAAACTGAGTCCCTCACTCTCCCTTACATCACAGTGCACCTCCCCTTTCCTTAGGCTGTTGCTGGAAAGAAGCTGGATGCATTGCTTATAAAGCAGAAAGTAAGGGTCTTGAGTAGGACCAGAGGAGGACTGGAGCTCTCTTGCATCTGCAGGAAAGGTGAGAGGGCCACATGAAATGGCCTGGAGGGCCAGATTCGGCCCGCGGGCCTTGTGTTTAACACCTGTGCTGTAGAGTGTCACAGAGCTTTTTTATGTCAGACAAGTGAAGGAAAACAGGTCGGTAACATGCATGAAATGCATTTAATGCACATATTATCTTATGGGAAGACTTTTGTTGAAATATAATATAATTAATGGTCAGGCACCAGGGTCTCTTCAAATAGGCATTTGGAGTTCGCAATTTCCTTTAAAAGGGGTGTTCCTAAATAAGCACTGATTGACAGGGTAACCAAAACAATGCATGTAATATATTTTATGTTTTATCTTCTCCAATCTGTTAAAGTCAAGTCCAAAAATATATCAGATTTGAAAATAAAATGTTCTCTTTAATTATAATCAGATCTATAACAACCACTTAGGGCTTCTTTACACATGAGGTTGGGGGGCAGTAAAACCCCACAGTTAAGCTTTGCTTTACGGGCAGAAATTATACCATCTGTCGCTTTTGACGAATGCTCTGGGACTGCACTGCAAGCATCCCACAATGGTGTGAAATGCAAGTGGTTGCGCCACCCCAATATGGCAATCAAGTGGTTAAAGTAGACGGTGAGGAAGCGATACAATGGCTCCTCATCACCTGTCAAATAATCTCTAAAGAGCAATTTGTGTGCCGACGGCTCTTCAGAGACTAACATTAGTGTGAATAACCCCTACTTCTTTCTATATCTGTATTCAAACTGTCATCGCTTGTATAGGCCAGTGTAAAATTACCTCTGATTGCAGACAACTTATCTGCTTTTGTATTGTAACTAAAGACAAGGAGTGAGATGTTCTTATCTACAAATGTCTTTTTAAAGTGCAAATCTGCTTTTGTTAAAGAAAGAAAACATACCCATCTGGGTAGTCGATTTATTACAAGAATTCTTAACAACCTTTGTTGCAGAGTCCTACCCTTTTCTGTTTTGAATAAAAAACATGTTAATTTCACCATATCCTTTTTAGAATGATTCCTGAATGGGAGGGTCTGTATTCATTCTAATCACCAAGGGCACTCTCCATGTTCTGATGAGAAAAAATGCAGTGTCTGCACCCCTTTAGAATTAGTTAACCCTTTGCCAAAAATGTAATTCCTATGGCAGAGAATGCCTAAAACTTGACTTGTATCTTACTACAGACTTCTGAAAAAAAAAGTCAATTACACAAGTAGGGAATTGTATTTCTGGGGGCTTTCCATACACCAACAGTGTACAGAATGCCTCCAGGTTGCCATATTGCTTTGAATTTTTCTTTAAAAGTTTTATAAAATGACAGAGACTACAGACTGAAATGGAAACATAGTTTTTATTAACATTAAATTACCAAATGGATTGTGTAGCAATTCTAGATGCTCTGCTAATTTTCTTTATGCAAATGAAATTCTTCTTTTAATTGCCAAAGATATTTGCAGGGAGCCAAGAAGATATAGGAGTCAGGTGTTGGGCATGAATCTCTTAGCTCAGCCTGGTGGCTTAGGTTTGGCACCTAACCGAGGCCTCTCCTGTGGGGCAGTGGTCACCCAAAATGAGATATCTGTGTAAATTTAAACAAAAATTTGTGACAGACAAATGTTTCTCAGAGTCCAAAACTGTTTATTTGATTTCACAAGTGACCAGAAGAAAAACACATTTTGGTGGCCCAAACAATTCCAACTACTTCTGGCTCAAATATATAGAGGATTTACAGGGAGAACAGCTTCTGTTGTTCCCACAGTGTAACAAACTGATGCCCCGTACACACCATCACTTTATGTGATGGAAAAAAATGACGTTTTTAAAAACGTCACTTTAATTGACCGTGTGTGGGGGAAAACGTCGTTTTATGTCTTCTAAAAAACGACCAAAAAAAATTGAAGCATGCTTCAATTTTATGTGTCGTTTTTCAAAACGTCAACTTTTACTTCACAGAAATTGACCGTGTGTAGCAAAAACGTCGTTTAAAACGACGTTTTTTCATCCGCGCATGCCCAGAAGCTACTTATGAAGCGAGCTTCAATGGAAAAACGTGGTGAATGTAACCTCGCTTTGCTAGAACATTGTGAGAAAAACGATGGTGTGTAGGCAACTTCGTCTTTGAAAATTGAAGTTTCAAAAACGTCATTTTTTACTTCACAGAAAATGTTTTTTTTTTTCATCACATAAAGTGATGGTGTGTACGGGGCATAAGACAAAGCTATGGGTATTTATGGGTAACGTGTATTGTCATTGGGCTTTTATTTGTGCCCATATAGCTGTCATGAAAGTAAACAATTAGTTGTGGTGTGAGATTGCCATCAGATTTTTGGGAATGAGGAAGATGTTGATGTACACAAACAGTATGTGATTCATTGTCTAGACAAGGTCCACTTATCCGCCTTGGGGAAAACACAGTGAGAAAATTGAAAGAAATATTCCATACAAGGAACAATCTTTTGAGTTTCATATAGTGTGTACACAACTTTCGACAGCCAAATTATAATTTCCAAATGGTCAAATTACAAACTACTCGTACGTGAACAGAACAAATGATTTTTGCTTAAAGCAGAGTTCCGGCTGAAATATAATTTTTAACCACTTAAGGACCGGACCAATATGCTGCTAAATGACCCAAGGGGTTTTTACAATTCGGCACTGCGTCGCTTTAACAGACAATTGCGCGGTCGTGCGACGTGGCTCCCAAACAAAATTTGCGTCCTTTTCTTCCCACAAATAGAGCTTTCTTTTGGTGGTATTTGATCGCCTCTGCGATTTTTATTTTTTGCGCTATATATATTTTTTTGCGCTATATACAAAAATAGAGCGACATTTTTGAAAAAAAAATCAATATTTTTTACTTTTTGTTATAAGAAAAATCAAATAAACTAAATTTTAGTGAAACATTAAGGCCAAAATTTATTCAGCCACATGTCTTTAGTAAAATCGCAATAAAAAAAAAATAGCTACCTAGCGCTTAGTGACACTGGCAATAGGGAGTGAAAGGGTTAACTAGGGCGGTGATCAAGGGGTTAAAACTTTATTAGGGGGGGTACGGGGGCTACCCTGAACCTAACACTAACTGCCTGTCACACTGCCTGTCACACTGACACTAAATGCAGTGATCAGTACATATATGATCACTGCATTCAGTGACACTGTGACAGAGGGGGTGTGGGGGGATGTGATCGGGGGGGGGGGGGGTTAATGTGCCTATGTGTATTGTGTGTCAGTGTAGTGTTGGTGCGACTTACTGTGTGATGTGATCTCTCCTCAGCGGCGGTTGAAAATACCGCAGAGAGGAGAGATCACATCACTTCCTCCTCCTGTGTTTGCACAGGAGGAGGAAGTGACACGCAGGGGGAGCGCGCGGATTGGCTGAGAGCGATCCGGAGGGGGCGGACAAAAACAAACAGCCGCACCCTCATCCCGGATCACTCGGACAGCCACGGGGACCGCCGCAGGTACCAGGGGGGGTCCCAATCGGCCCCCCGACCCACCTCTAGGCAGGGACGTACAGGTACGCCAATGTGCCTGTAAGTGCCATTCTGCCGACGTATATGTACATGCAGCGGTCCGGAAGTGGTTAAGATAAAAAATACCCCTAAAATACTCATGGCACATGCAATGTAACAAAGGTATGCTGTAAACTATGCCCAGTTTTCTATTTGTTCAGAATTGTTTTCTTATTTTGTGAAGTTTCTGCACAGCACAGCCATCTCCAGTGTGGGCATCTGAAGCCACAGTGTGCATGCTGGCTACCCAGCATGCACCTGCCAATCTCACGCATGTGCAGTGCGGTGCAATTTTTGTCAGCTTGGCATGACACAGCCATGCAAAGCTAACCAAAATTTTTCATAGATGCCAATGTTAAATGTTACTGGAGCCGTGCAATGCCAAGCTGACGAAGAATTTCCATAGACGCCATGCCACCCAGACCAAGATCTCTCATGAGCCAATGCAAAACCGGAAATGATCCACGGTGCCTGCGGCTCCCTAGAGGAGAAAGTGAAATTAGGCATGAATCAAAAATAGGCATAAATCAGGTAAGTGAACAGAAAAAATGTAAATAAATTGCCAATTCATTTTAAGGATGCACATGCAGCAGGTGCAGCATGGTGAGGAGTGAAAAATGTGGGTGGAACTCCGCTTTAATGTGTACTGTTTTCGTTTGAGAAAAATCAGATATGAAAGACAGCAGATGATCAGAAACAATAAAAACAATAATCGACACTACAACATTTCTACATCAAAAAAAAAAAAGCCTTTGCCATTCAAGAATTTTCATACAATTCATACCTTCCTCTATTTCGACTTGCTGTGAAACATCGAGGAAAACAGGTGGTACGTTCGCCCAATTTTCTTATAGTGTGTACCCACTAGGCTGGATGTTACAACATTATGGTGAAAAAAGCTTTTCATGGCCAGTACTGAGATAATAAAGATAGTGTGTTGGCTATCTCAAATAAAGCTGTTACACGATAAGAATTCAGCAGCTATTTTAAACAATAACAAGTAATTAATGAGATTGCAGGCAGATGTGCTGCTGCCAAATGTTTATTAAATTGTAGTACATATCTGAATATCCATGGTTATTGTGATGTTTGGATTCAGTTTGTTTATCTTCTGAAGAAATTAAAGTTGTTCCTTAAGTGATATTAAGCATCTTAATTTTTAAGCACTTTCAGCAGCTGATTTAACCACTTACTGAGTATGCAACTCATTCATCTTTTAATCCTTGTCTTGCCGAGTCAGAAAGTGCACAGAGTTGTAGTCCCCACCCATATGCAGCACATCTTTGGTGCAGTAGTAGAACTCTGAGAAGCCATCAACCTCACTGTTGTGGTATAGCAGAGGTGGCTGGTAGATGCTATTTAAAGTAACCGAAACAGTTCATAAGAGGCAGGATGATTTGACAGCAGAGGTGAAAGTGTCTTGTTCCACGTACAAACATGGTTCCCCCCCCCCCCTGCTGTATTTTATATGGGATGTTCAAAGGAAGGCATAGGTACAGGTATTGCATGTCTGGAGATTGACCCACCATCTTTCCTAGAAGTCTTGAGGGAAAAAGAACAGTTATTGACCCTAACATTTATTGAACCGCTAATCCTTGTGCTGACAACTTCATGTTTTTTATATTTTAGTGCATTATAGTTAAGCTTAGCACTGTGGCCAACAATCAGTTTATGTACTATGTTGATATTAAGTGAATAATATTCATTGTATAAGTGTATTCATTAGGTCACTTCAAGAATTAATAATGGCTAATGTATCTAAAGCCTTGGTTCCCAACCTGCAGCCCTTTGGTATGTGATGTGCAGCCTTTGGACCTAAGTCCACACTCTGTAGTGAGCTAAGTGATTAGAGTATTAGCATTGATCTTTACTAGCCTCGTGTAACATGTTTCCGGTTTCATATTGTCTTCTGCAGCATATCCCCAGCCAAAAATGTCCACACTTTCTGACAGTTCTCTCAAACATTACATATACTGAACATTATTTGCAGCTTGTTGGTGATGTCAGTGGTCACATTTGAGGCCCCTAAAGCCACAAAGTGTGAAGTTAGAACCTGTGCCAAGTTCATAATGCAGTCTGTGTCCTTGTTAGAGAGATTAATCTGTATTTGTCCTGGTGACCACTTTCAGCAGGGAAAAAATAAGGGTAAATTCAAAAAAAGAACTAGATGACACTAGTAAACTGGAACTAACTTTATTGTAAACTCACACAGAATATATACCACACAAAATGTGTTAAGAGCTTGTTCACATTATCCTAAACAATGCTGACTTTAAACAGTAATATCAGTACATCTTAGGCCAGGGGTGCCCAACCTTTTGAAGAGCGAGGGCCACTTAAGCAACTTGGTAACCAGTCGCGGGCCACAATGAGCAGAGCGGACGGATGACAGGTCACGACAACTCTATAGGCTCTCCGATCTGCTCAGATGGAAGGGGATGAATTCCCTTCTGTATTTCTGATTGGAGGTAGGCGGGCATAAACTGACATCTATCGCTCTATAGAGGTGAATTGAGGGTCCCATTTGGTCGGGGCTGATCGTGTGAAAAGGGCCTAAGACTGCTTTCACACTGATGTGCTGCAGTTTACCCACACAATGGGTGCAGTGTAGGGAACCTGTGTCTATCCTGCGAGTTAGCTGAACTTTGCCATAGATCCAGCCTGTGGCAAAATCCGGCGCTGTAGAGGAAGCATCGGCTTATGGGGCTCTGGTCCGCAGCCGCTTTCTTCCTCTACCACCAGGTTCATTCACAACACTGATGCTGTGGTATGGCGGGTTGGGCAACCTGCGATCTGGGCTTGCCAACCCGCCATTCCAGAGCAGGAGGTCGCGGGCCACATCAGAGGGCTCCGCAGGCCACATTTGGCCCCCGGGCCACTGGTTGGCCACCCCTGTCTTAGGCCCTGTACACCCGAGCAGACATGTCCGATGAAAATGGTCCGCGGACCGTTTTCATCGGACATGTCTGCTGGGAGCATTTGGTCTGATGTGTGTACACACCATCAGACCAAATTCCCCGCGGACTGAAAACGTGGTGATGTGGCGGCGACGATGACGCAGCAAAGTGCGTGAACCAGGAAGTTCAATGCTTCCATGCAAGCGTCGAATCACTTCGACGCATGCAGGGGATTTCGGTCTGGTGGTTAGGTGTACTAACCATCGGACATGTCCGACGGACAGGTTTCCACCGAACAAGTTTCTTAGCATGCTAAGAAACTTTTATCCGCTGGAAACCTGTCCGCTAGGCCGGAAAAATGTCCGCTAGGCCCTACACGCGGTCGGACATGTCCGCGGAAACTGGTCCGCGGACCAGTTTTAGCGGACATGTTCGGTCGTGTGTACGAGGCCTAACAGTACATCTAATGAACAGCTAACATAAGCATCAACACATAAACAATACACAATAGTTTGTTAAGGAGGTGAAGTGGACACAAAGCAAACAAAAGGTGACTCAATTAACAATGGGGATATACTCCTAGGAGGCACACGATGGAAAATTATAAATAGAGAGAAAGATACCTTAATAAACAGTTTACACATAACAGCAGGAGAGGAGACACCAGCATCAGGTTATTTTGAGCCGATTATATTAACATCTATTCTGAGTCTCTGATTCTGGGAGGAGGGGTGACACAGTCATTGCTGGTTTTGGCACAAAGGCGTCAAGTTTTTATCCTGGTCCTAGGTTGCCAGAGACTGTGGCCCGGATTCAGAGACGAGTTACGACGGCGTATCTCCGGGATACGCCGTAGTAACTCTGAGTGTGCGGGGTCGTATCTATGCGCCTGATTCGTAGAAACAGTTACGCATAGATTTCCCTAAGATCCGACCGGCGTAAGTCTCTTACACCGTCGTATCTTAGACTGCATATTTACGCTGGCCGCTAGGTGGCGCTTCCGTAGATTTACGTAAGGAATATGGAGTATGGACGTCGGAAACACACGAACAGCATCGTATTTTACATCGTTTACGTAAGTAGTTCGCGAATAGGGCTGTACGTAAGTTACGTTCACGTCGAAAGCATTGACAGTTTGCGGCGTAATTTGGAGCATGCGCACTTGGAAACGTTCACGAGCGGAGCATGCGCCGTTCGTAAAAAACGCCAATAGTCAGTAGGCAAGAGGCTACCCTGCAGTCCCCTGAAAATCCCCTGTCCCAGTTGGGTCTGTCACATGAGTCATGGCAAGCAACTGCACCGTGACTTCACACATCGGGCAAAGGGTTTGAATAGCCCCTGGAGAGAGACCCTTCATCACACCTATCCCCGTTGATGATCATCTCCATCTCTACTTTCTCTCCTTCATTCTTCTTCCTAGTAGAATGCAACCAGCTGCTGCTCCCCTCCCCCTCACTAAAAATCATCTAACTTTCTGTCCTCAAGCATGCTCTGGGCAGAAATGCTCTTTGGCAGTGGCCATGACTGCACTTTGAGCCCTCATACTCAATGTTGCTGCTTTCCAGGATGACCCCATATAAGTGCATGTGAAGCCAATGTCAAAAAAGAACTCTGCCTGAGATGATTTAAACAGTGCACACAATATGACGATGCTACAGGGACCAGCCCCTGTTCACACCAGTATGACTTGTCATGCGATTTGACAGGTCCAAATCACATGAAAAGTCGCATTCTGTTGTCGGCAATGAAACTGTTCAAATCGGTGCAACGTCGACTTTGTGGTGCCGTGCCAATTTGAAAAAGAAGTTCCTGCACTATTTTTGAAAATTTCAGATGTGACTTGCATAGATATCTGTGCATAAAGTTCCCACAGATGTCAACCAAGTCGCACTGACATGCGGCTTTGCGTACGATTTAAACTCAAGACGCACTATTTCAAAGTTGTATTTGATGTGAATGGGGCTAAGTAAGAAGCTGGGGTGGGGGTGTTTGAGCTCAGGTCAATTCAGGAGGGGTGGGGTGGATTAGAGATGTTTATATTAAAAATATAGGTGTCCTTTGAAAGCTGAAAAGTAACTCCTGACTTGCTACCCTATCCCATTATTATAGACTAATCGAAATAGTCTAATCAAAATTATAGACTAATAGACTAATCGAAATTATAGACGATCGAAAATTCCGACAACAAAACCGTGGATTTTTTTCCAACGGATGTTGGCTCAAACTTGTCTTGCATACACACGGTCGCACAAATGTTGTCGGAAATTCCAAACGCCAAGAATGCGGTGATGTACAAGACGTTCGACGGCACTGTTAAAGGGAAGTTCAATACCAGTCGTGTTAGTAGAAGTTTGGTGAGAAATTATTTGCTCTTTTCAACCTTGTGCTTTTCAGTCCGTAACAGCGTGACGAATGTGTTATCTCCATTACGAATGCTAGTTTTACCAGACCGCAGTGGCGTCTCCAGCTTTCATATTTAGGGAGGGCACATGGGGGAACAGGGACAAAAGTAGGGGGGCCAACTATAAAATGCAATTATATATATATCCTGGGGCCCTTTACTACGATCCCACAATGGGCCCTTTCACATGTTTTGCAGTCCCTTCCTACTATACTGGGGCCCCCCAGGGTGGCAGAAAACAAAAGATGTATGTCACCAGCACACCAAGAAAATATAAGGGTCCAAAGCAGTGGGAGAACTGTCAGGGTTGCAAAGGTTGTCTTGCCACCGGGCCCTGGTGTTCTGCCACTGTGGGGTTCCCCAACTGTCCTGCCCCTGCTATTGACAGCGCTGGTCTGGCACCTGTCTCCTTGGCAGCGGCGGGAGTCTATTAGGACCTAGTGCTGGTGACATTATGGGTGCATACAGGGGAAGGCTGGCACTATTGGTTATAGAGAGCCGAGCCCCCAGCTGATCATCTAGCAGCAGTAATGCTGTATAACCTTCTCTGTTGACATGCTGATCGGGATGTGATCCAGGTGATGCTCCCAGTCAGATGTAATAAACACAGTATTTATTAGCATCAAGAGTACAACCACATATATATAATCAATCGTATGTTCCGCAGCCATGTGGGCTCTATTCCTGTAAAGTGTGGTCTTTGATCAATAAAATCACTAATATTTAACACTAGGATTTGACTAGGAGCATCACCTGGATTGCATCCTGATCAGCATGTCAGAGAAGGCTCCATTGCTGCCAAGCAACCTGCAGGGAGCTCAACTGTCTACAACCAATAGAGATGGGCTCGGGTGTGTTTGAAATTCCACATGCCCGATCCCGCCAGGAAGCCGACACTCCACAGTGCTAATCACAGCCAGTGAGACATTTCCTGATCTGTGCAGCTGCGGACCGGGAAATGTCTCACTGCCTGTAAGTAGCGCTGTGCAGTGTGGGCTTCCTGGCGGGATCGGGCATGTGGAATTTTGAACATGCCCAGCCCATCTCTAACAACAAATTGTGCTGGCCCTCCTGTACATCAGCCCCATAAAGTAACCAGCACTGGGTTCCTGTGTGCTGCCGCCGCTGCCATTCAGGTAGAGACCAGCACTGTGAACAGCCGGAACAGGACAGCAACTCCGGTTGTTCCAGCACTGGTCCACACTGGGAGGATTCCCCCATCCACCTATATTGTGTAGATGGGGGAATTGGATAATTTTTTTTTTCATTCAACCTAATAGTTGAATGAAAAAAGTGATCAATGTATGGGCTGCCTAAGAGCTAAGACCAGCCATAGACTGTTTAAATCTCAGCCGGTTCAGCAGGAACTGGCTGAGATTTGAACCATTAATGAGCAGATTTTCTTATGATTATCACTAGTGGTTGCTGTATAGCCACTAGTGATAATCACTGTTTGTCGGGAGAATACAATTGCTGGGCAGGATGGATATTCCCCTGTCAACACTGTCTGTGTTGATGGGGGAATCATGCAAGTTTCTTTCCTGCAATCTGTGGATGCAGGAAAGAAATTTGCACCGTATATTATCTGCCTAACTGAAAGTGAAAGTAAATTGTTAATGTCTTGAAAGAACAGGAGAGGGGGAGGGAGACAGATGGGGGAGAGAAGGGATGGAGATAATTCAGTTTAGTGATTACAGTGTACTGCAGTCGGGAAGGAGCAGATCGGGCAGGTGTGGTTGTGTGAGCGCTCGCATTATGCAGTGTCAGCAAGCAGAGGGAGGGGGAGGAATCCCCCCAGAAGCTGACTGGGGACGCTCTCCCTCTCAGGAGAGACTGTGTTACTCCAGTGGTGGCCCGAACATAATACAAAAATATTTTTTTTGGGGGGGGGAACATGGTGGGGCACAGCATAATGTTGGGGGGGGTCAGGGCCCCCTCTGCCCCCCCTAGGGACGCCATTGTCAGACCGAACTCTTCCCTCTCATACTTGATTCAGAGCATGCATGGAATTTTGTGCATCGAAATTGTCCACACACAATCGTAATTTGCAAGAATGGATTTTAGAACAAGCTCTCAAATTTTTGTTGTCAGAAATTTCGACAGCAAATGTCCGATGGAGCCTACACACAGACAGAATTTTCAACAAAAAGCTCCCATCGAATATTTGTTGTCGGAAATTCTGTGTAGGCGGCATTATCATTTTCGGGTTGTAAAAACGCCATTTTTCATCCTCTAGAAAAAATGAAGTTTTTTTCAACGTCATCATTAAAATGACGTTGCCTACACACGATAGTGAAAAAAAAAATGCTCTAGCAAAGCGCGGTGACGTACAACACATACAACGGCACTATAAAGGGGAAGTTCCATGCGGATGATGCAACCCTTTGGGCTGCTTTTGCTGATTTTGTGTTAGTAAAAGACGATTCACGCTTTTCTGTCTGTTACAGCGTGATGAATGTGCTTACTCCATTTTGAACGGTAGTTTTACCAGAACGAGCGCTCCCGTCTCATAACTTGCTTCTGAGCATGCGCGGGTTTTTCACGTCGTTAAAGCCCACACACGATAATTTTTTTACAACCCGAAAAACAACATAGTTTAAAACGTCGTTAAAAAATAGAGCATGTTCGAATTTTTTTTTGCCGTTTTTCAGAACCCGAAAAATGCTCTGAAGCCCACACTTGATCGTTTTAAATGACATTTAAAAAAAAACTTTGTTTTTTACAAACCGAAAAATCGTGTGTACGCGGCATTAGAGTGTATGCAACAATAAACATCTAATTTTTACTGTCTGTTAAATATACCATTGAAAGTGGTGTTTCTTATTTTTTTAAGTACAAAAAAGCACCTGTTGATCCTGCTCAACAAATAAATAAAAAATTGCTGAAAACTTTCAAAGCTTTTAGCCTTAGGACTGTTATCCATTATCCACGTTGTTCAGCTCTTTCTGTGGATTACAGAACACTAGGATGTCCTAGGGTGACAAGGCTGATTCTTCATAGATACAGTACAGTGTTGTTACCCTAGGACAGGAAGTGTGTTACCAGTGCTGGGACAAGGTCATTTGGTGCCCAGGGCGAAAATGGCAAACTGCGCCCTCCCCCACCCCACGTCCTGTTTTTAAGAAGGAATCAATGTCGTTTCAAAACAAGAATATACTTAAAGCAATACAAGTTCAATTCGAAAATATAAAAAAAATTAAATCAAGGGAATAACCCCCTTCTTGGTGGTTAAAAGTTACCTGCTAGCAGCCGAAAAGTACTGCTTAAATAGTGGTAAAGCACCGCTAAAACTGGGGGCGCTTTACCACTAATGGACCCGCCACCCCAGTGTGAAAGAAGCCTTATAAAAAAAAGTCAGTGGTGGCAGTGGACATTGCAAGGACCGCACACGGACCAGTGTTCGTGTGGGGACACCTTGCCAACCCCTGCCCATGCTGCATTACATATACCTCCACCTGTCATACAGCTATGCCAACCTGGACATAACAATACACTGCACAGCACACTGCCACTACAAGACAGCTCTCCTCTTCCAGCCAAAATCCATGCAGGAGAGGGTGCACACACTGTACACACCACACACTTCCCCATCTGTCACAGTGGAAATCAAACAGCAGTGGTGGTCATTAACCTTGCCTCATCCTCCTCCCCTCCCCCAATCCAGCCACTTATTAATCTGTTTCTGCTTACTTTTACACAAGTTCAGTCCGGACTGTAGCACACTGTCTGTCACACTGCAATCCAGTTTCCAAATCTTCTAGCTTAGCTTCCATCCAGCTAGAGCCAGGCAGCAGCTCATTGGCTCCTCTAGGTCACAGCGCCGAAACCGACACAGCTCCCTGCGCTCCTCTGAGTCCTCCCACCTCGCCTCTGGCCATGTGTGACGTCATGCCGTTGGCAGGTACTACGAGACTCCTCCGTAGGGGGAGTAAACATGACAGTAGGAGACAGTGAAGCTGAGGGAAGGGGGGTTGCAGGAGCGCACAATTTGTACAGTGCCGCTGGGCGATGACACAGGTGACTTAAGTTGTACACACTGGCAGGCAGCGGCCGTGGCATAACATCACCTGCAGGATGCGCCCCCCCTCCTATAGTAAATGGTACCGCCCAGGGCACATGCCCCTTCCACCCCTGCCTTGTACTGGCCCTGTGTGTTACTGGCAAGATTACTAGGAAAAATATAAAAGGAAAAGAAAACTGAATTCAATGCATTTATGGACCAGTAAGCTGCAATATATTACAGTTTTGATCTTGGATTTAGATACACAGCAAATAAAAAAAGGACAAAAACTGAATTCTGGTCAACAGGCTATTTCTAAAATCATTTATTGTAAATATGTGTATAATTCAATCTTGCCAACCTAGGTGGTTTTGTCACACAATTAAATGTATTATTGATTAAATGAAGATCAATTGCCTCTAAAGTATTTTATAAATGGTGTTCAGTAATCCATGGCATTCACATTTTACCTTTCATCAGTCACAACAATTAAAAATGATATCTGTCATATTCATTGTTTTGGATTTCCACATGTGGAAGTATATTTATACAAAAATTTACATAGCTGTTCATCCATAGAAACTGTATGTACTGTATTTATCGGCGTATACCGCGCACTTTTTTCCCCTGAAAATAGGGGGAAAATCACGAGTGCGCGATATACGCCGATAGCATACCTCGGAGGGGAAGGAGAGGGACGAGCGCCCGCCGGAAATCACCGAGCCGTCATCTCCTCTCGGCTCTCACTTGGCTGTCACGTCACACACGCACAGTCCCACCTCCGCCACCAGCATTGGACCAGTGTTCTGTCTGTCACAGGAGATGGTCCAATGCCGATGCCGAAGGCGGGACTGTGCGTGTGTGACGTGACAGCCGAGTGAAAGGCCAAGTGTAGATGACGGCTCTGTGATTTCCCGCGGGCGCTCGCCCCCCTCCTTCCCCTCCGAAGTATGCCATAGGTACGCGCTACAGTCTCGGCCAGCGCTGCCGCGATGCCTGCATTTAAGGGTTTCCTCACCCTCCCCTTCACCACAGAACATTTGGGTATAGAACATTTGGGTTTAGAACATTTGGGTATAGAAGCCCCAAGCCGCGCTACAGTCCCGGTCAGCGCTGCCTGCGTCTGAGAGTTCCAGCTCCCTCCCTTCCACCATTGAGTGCTGACAGCTAGAAGCCCTAATGTACTGTGTATCTCCTTGAACATAGGAGCTGCTCTCTGAGTTGCTTGCTGTACATTGCTGCTTATCTTATTTTTAATTTTAACTGCATTTACTATTTGGACTAAAAAAATTAGTTTTTCCAGAAAATTCCCTCTTAAAATTGGGGTGCACGTTATACGCCAGCGCGCGTTATATGCTGATAAATACGGTAAATTCAACTTGTGTGAATGGGACAAAATCAAATGTTCTCCCACTATATTCTCTGCAATGTGGAAATGTGGAAAATACTTAGGGTGGGCTGAGGAGCATACATATTTCCTTTGATATTTGGTGAAATCTAGTGGTCACATTCACACATTCAAATTGTTAAAAATATAGCCTGACAACATTCAATTTTGGCCTATTTGCACAGAATGGATTTAAATGCAGTTTAAATGGAATAACAGTACAATAAGGTGTTGTTTTTTTCTCTTCTGTTCATGGACGGACACAGCAGCAATTGACCTTAGGGTATTATCCTTCCTTCTAAGAGATTGACTAGGCAGAAAACAGCACTTTAAGTGTTAAAACACTTCTCACAGCACAGTACCTCCCAGGTACATCCCTCTCTCTGCCTCATGCAGCCTCAGTTTTTTTCTGCCTAGTGAAAGGAGATGACATGGCTCTTCTGGGCCCATGTGCTCTGGAGATTTTTTGCGATTTTTTCGCTTTTATTTTATTTTTTCCTGCATTTTTGGATCCTGGGATCTACAATCAACTGCCGACTGGGTGACACACTGGACCCTTGATCCTTGTAGTCCCCCCATGTTCGGCCATCGAGCTTGTGCCGGCCTTTAGCTATGCGCTGGGCCGTCCACAACATGCCCCGTTGCTCCAGGGGTGGCCGGTGAGCTATACGCTCCAGGGCACACATATGACCGGTCTCTATGGCCGTGTCACAGTGTGCCAGGCCGACAGCCATGCCGTAACTGCAGGGACATTGGGTCTGTCTGGAATGCCTCCAGCCGGTGGTCGCAGGATGGGTAAGTAGCATCCCCTTGCCTTGGCATGGTGGTTCGGCTGGTGCATTCCTGGGGAGGTCGATCGGGGGTCCGCCCTGCTTTCCTCTCTCCCTTCCTCTCCCTCCTTCCCCGCATTCTGGGTGGTCGGCCGTGAGGTGGGGGGTCTGCCTGGGGGCTTCATCCTGTGCCAGGGGGCTGCGGCTGCTGTCAAGGGTGCTGTATGTCTTTTTTATTGATGCCATGTGTGCGGGGGGGGGGGGCGGCAGGGTCCGTTATGTTTGCTGTTTTTTTGCTGTTTTTTTTGTCACTGTGGTGTTTTAAAACGTGTTCGGCCATCATTTTTCCGATGACGAACGTTCGTATTAACGATCGGAGCCATTTTCTTGTAGCCCGCGTTCTGTTTTTTTGCATGTCGGCGGCCAATTTGGAAGGGGTTCTCGCCCTCTAGTGACCAGAATAACGGCGCGAACGGCCTCAGCACACTTCCTGAGGGATGGCACAGCACTGGCAGCGTTTTCTTAGCTTCTCAGCAGCAATGCAGCCTGGTCGGGTGGTGAGTCCTCTGGGGGATCCCCTGCTCTCTGTTGCGGCCGGGAGGGGGGCCTGTGGGTCTTGCCTTGCAGTGTAAGGGTGGCATTACAGTGGGTTAGCATGGTGTCCGAATCGGAGGCTTCTCCCCCAGACATGCCCGAGTTAACCCTTAGTTCCCCTGTTCCTGCGGCCTCCATGGATGCTATGACGGCAGTCCTTGAGGCGTTTGTTGCCAGGATTAAAGCGGCGAGTGGAAAAAAGGGGGGTAAAAAGCGCCCCCCTCCCACGCCTTCTTCTGGGGATGTCTCTGACGCAGAATTGGGCCCTGCTGCTGCGTCCGGCCCTGGTTCCGTAATGTCAGAGAATGCAGGCCTAGCCCACACGGACAGTGAGGATTACTCTGCATCAGGGTCAGCGCATGATAAAGCGTTTGTTGGAGCTCTTATCACTGCGGTGCGGGATACTCAAAAACTTGAGGATTTGACAGAGGCATCAGTCATGCCAGTCCCTTTTGGGTTCCGCAAGCCGCCTCGCACCGCGAGAGTGTTTCCTTGTGTTCCTTATCTGGACAAATTACTGTACAAGGAATGGGATCGGCCGCAGAAAGTTTTTTCTGTCTCAAAATACTTTGCGGTCCGTTACCCGTTTGAGGAGGACTTTTTAAAAAGGTGGATCTCTCCTCCGTCAGGGGCTCCCGCCTTTAAGGACCCCGCAGATAGGAGAGCTGAGGCTGTGGCCCGCTCCATGTTCACAGTGGTGGGGCCGGCTGTGAGACCGGTCTTGGCCGGGGCTCTAGTGTCGCAGACACTCACCGAACGGGCAAAGTCGTTGCTGCAGGAGCTGGAGGCGCAGAATGCTTCTGAGCTCTTTGTGGACCTGGCCGACTAGCTGGTGCAGGGCCTAAAGTTTGTCTCTAAGTCGGCCCTGGACACGCTTCCCCTGCTTTCCAGGGCCTCCGTCTACGCGGTGGTGTTATGCCGCCTTGTGTGGCTGAAGTGTTGGTCTGCGGATCAGTCTTCTAAAAAAGCCTTGGTGGACTTACCCTTTAAGGGTGAACGGCTTTTTGGGGCGTCCCTGGATGACAGCATAAAAGATGCCACGGGAGATAAGAGCACTCTGCTCCCACAGTCGGGTAAAGGTAAGGAGCCTCACCGTAAGCAGGGGCCCTCCTTTACCGCCCCAAGCATTTTTTTCGCCCGCCCGGTGTGGCAGGAAAACGTTTCCAGGGTGCTAAGGCAGCCACTGAAGGGCAGAAGCGCACCTGGTACCGCAAGCCCAACAAGTCTGCGGATAATAGTGCTTCCGCATGAAGGTCTGCCCCGTCCGTATCTCGGGGTGGGGGGGTGACTTTGCGAATTTGCGACTCGGTGGAGGTCCCTTCTTTCTGACCGATGGGTTTGCAAAGTAGTTTCCTCGGGGTGCAAGATAGAGTTTCTCTCTTGTCCACCAAACACATTTTTTCCTTCCAACCTCCAGCTTCCTCCGGAACGTCGGGAGGCCCTGTCTGGGGCTATTCAGGATCTGCTGGTCAGGGGAGTGATTGTGCCGGTTCCCTCAATGGAACGGTTTCAGGTGTTTTACTAAAATCTGTTTGTAGTCCCCAAGAAGGAAGGGGTCCATCCAATCCTGGACCTCAAGGCCCACAACTGTTTTGTCAAAGTGCAAAAGTTCAAGATGGAGTTGGTTCGCTCTGTAGTGGCGGCACTCCATCAGGGGGATTTTCTGGCGTCCTTGGATATCAAGGACGCGTACCTGCATATCCCCATATGCGCTTTGCGGTCGGATGGGACCACTTTCAATTTGTGGCCCTCCCCTTTGGCCTGGCCTTGGCACCATGGGTTTTCACCAAGGTGCTCGCTCCGATTCTGGCCCTGCTGAGGCAGTGCAGGATCGCTATTGTAGGATACCTGGATGACCTTCTTCTGAGAGCTTTCTCAAGCTCAGAGTTAGAAGAGATTGTGTCTATCACCTGCCAGACCCTCCGGGAATTCGGTTGGCTACTGAATGTTCAGAAGTCAGTGTTGGTACCGTCCCAACGACTGGAATATCTGGGGTTGTCCTGGATTCCTCGGAGGCGAGAGTTTTCCTCCCAACGGAAAAACTGCAGACACTGAAATCTGCGGTGCGGCGGTTGGCGACCAAGAAGTGGTCGTCGCTTCGCTTTTGCACGAGGGTTCTGGGTCTGATGGTGGCCTCTTTTGATGCGGTTCAGTTTGCTCAATTCCACACTCGAGTGTTACAGAAAGAGATTCTGTTGCGTTGGGACAAGCTCCCTTCGTCTCTGGATTACCAGATTAGGGTGAGCCGTCTGGTCAGGTCCTCCCCGGTGTGGTGGCTGACATCTCCGGTACTTCGGACCGGGAAATCGTTTCTGCCGTGCCATTGGACAGTGGTCACGACGGATGCCAGTCTCTCCGGCTGTGGGGGGTGTCTGGGGTGTCCAGTTAGCCCAGGGGCGCTGGACTCAGGAGGATTCCCGCCTACCGATCAATGTCCTGGAGCTCCGGACGATCAAGCTGTGCCTCTCCGCAAGGTTTTACAGGTGGCTGTTTAAGGTTGGAATTCCTCCGTTGAGGAACTCTGGTTTGTTTGGGGTGAAGTTTGGTTTGCTGTGTTTTCCCACCCCTTGATTTTTTACACTGCTTTGGGACGTCCCTAAGCTCAATTGCTGCTGTGTCCGTCCATGAACGGAAGAGAAAATAGGATTTTTGTACGTAAAATCCATTTCTCTGAGTTCATGGATGGACACAGCACCCTCCCCTCCTTTGTTTGTACTGCTTGTTTACAAACTGAGGCTGCATGAGGCAGAGAGAGGGATGTACCCGGGGGACCCTCCCCCTGGGAGGTACTGTGCTGTGAGAAGTTTTCTAACACTTAAAGTGCTGTTTTCTGCCTAGTCAATCTCCTAGAAGGAAGGATAATACCCTAAGGTCAATTGCTGCTGTGTCCGTCCATGAACTCAGAGAAATGGATTTTACGGTGAGTACAAAAATCCTATTTTTGCCCTACTAAATTATCCTGTATGTGACACCATTTTGCTTAACCTAATATATAAATTTGCCACCTGTGAATGGATAATTTGACAAATGCCATTGTTTAACAGAAATGCAAAAAAAATTACAAAAAACATTTTTGGTTAGGAGTTCTTGTAATACTAGTAGTAGTGACAGTGAACACACAAATAATTTCCAGGAAAAGTTGGAGTTAAAATGTTGAATCTGTAAATGGGATTATCATTTGATTCTTTTTCTATTTTCCTAACCATGTTATGCTAGAAAAAGTAAAAATTACTACTTTTTTATGTTCGCAATGTGCTAGTCCTTAGGTGGAACTTTTCACGCCACATCCCTTTTACATTGTGTTTTTCCATTGCAATACTAATAAAATATAATGACTGGACAATTCATTTTTACTGCTATTGACGCTGAAAGACCTCATGGGTATTTTTAATTATGTGTTTTTCTGGTGTGATATTGCTCCTCGGGTTCTTCAAGTGGCCTGGGCAGCTGCCCCTGCTGCCCTTCCCTCATTACACCTGATTCTATTTTACGAACACTAACATCGAATGTAAGCAAGCAAAATGTCTTGGACAAAAATACCAGCTAGAGGAAGCAGGGTGTTTAAATGAACGACTATTGTTAATCACATTTCTCACATTTGACACAGATCATTAGCTAGAAATGCTTGTGCCAACTTTAGCCTGGCACATACTGTTTTTTTCTTGGGCAAATGCAACAAGAAAACTCCCAGTTGCAGAATTGAATACATTGTATTATAATCTGTCTGTTCCCTAATGGGCCCTCAATTCTGTACTGAAAAAAACTCAAATACAAAACTGATGCAGCATACTGACACTTTGATACATTGGGGGGTAAAGGTGTCAGATTTCTCATATGGTCAATTTAACAGCAATACTGCTGTTTGTGTCCCTTGACAGTATGTTCCATAGTGTCCTGACATTCAGGCCATCTGCCATTATTTTATTTGCTTGTCGTATCCATGAAGTCATAAGCAATTAAATCTGTTCTTTCATTGTATTATATAGATAATTATGATAAATAACAGTCTTAGAAATTAGTCGCCAATTATACACAATAGGCATATTTCCTTGCAGCTACTAATGAACAAGATAATTCTGCAATGGTACAAAAAAAAAAAAATCCTAGCAACTTTAATAATGATGTTGTCTCTGTAATGAGAATCCTACTAGGAAATTTCCTAGGCGCAGTGTCAGACAGTCATTAGAAATCTATTTATAGCCCAGCAAGATATCTGACTACATGTAAAGAAAGGTATTATAGCATGGATCGAGAAATACTCCTTTAGTATAAACTTGAGCAATGTTGGTTCTTCTATATTTTGTAGTAAAACAGCCTTTTTGAGATAAATATCCAGTAAAAAAAAAAGTATTTTTGCAGTTGTTGTAATTTCCATTTATGAGATGGACTATAAATTATATTTAGATATATACAGTGATCAAAACCACTGCCATAAACCATCTTTCTTTCATTCTTTTTTTTTTTTGGTTGGTGGGATCTGTACTTGCTGTTTTTCTCAATTTAGTTTTGTTTTAAAGACTCAGGGGCAGATCCACAAAGCACTTATGCCGGCGTATCTGGAGATGCGCGGCGTAAGTGTAAATATGCGCCGTCGTATCTATGGGCCGTATCCACAAAACGAGATACGCCTGAAAAATAGTTTTTTCTGACCGACGTAATTTTTCTGCGCCGGCGCATCGTGGGCGCAAATATACGCTGGACGCACCATTGTTTTGCTATTCAAATATGCAAATGAGGAAGATACAGCGATCCATGAACATACGTGCCCCCGACGCGGGCTACGCGCGCCGCGCATAAGACATACGTCCAGTCTAAAGTTACCCCTCATAATAGCAGCTGTAACTTTGCACCAGACGTGTGCAGGTCAGCTGGAGAGCAGCTTCAGCAGCACCGTTAGGGAAGAGCTGAGCATCCACACTTGCAGGACAACAATCTGTATGCCAACAGGCATCCATGGTCATAGCTATACTACTGGCTTTACATGCGTTTAGAAGAAGGAGGGCACGGAGGAGGGCACGGGAGAGGATATACCGACCACGCATAAACGTCTTTGGCATGGGGGATTCTGAGGTGTATCGCATCTTCAGATTCAGCCCTACTGCCATCCTGGAATTAGCCACAACCCTGAAAGATGACATCACCAGCCAGACACACCGCTCACATGCAGTGGAGCCACTGGTCAAGGTACTGGCAACACTCCATTTCCTTGCCAGTGGCTCGTTCCATCATACAAGTGGAGTTGTGGCTGGGATGGCACAATCCTCCATTAGCAGATGTGTGCACCAGGTTGTCCCCGCAGTCCTCAGAGGCATGGCCCACCACATTGTCAGACCCACCCAGGAGCATCTGCGGGTGAAGGCAATGCGTGATTTCTACAGAATTGCAGAATTCCCAGGCAGCGTGGGGGCCATTGATTGCACACATGTGGCACTACGGCCCCCCCGTGACACAGAGCACATATACCGCAATCGGAAGCACTGGCATTCCATCAACGTACAGGTGATAGCCGATGCCCAATGCCTCATATGGCACGTCCGTGTCAAACACCCAGGGTCCAGCCACGACAGCTACATATACCGTCAAAGCCCCATCCCAACAGAATTCGAACAGAGCGTGTATGGGGACAGCTGGCTGGTTTGGTGAGTGACATGGGAGTCAGGCATGACTGTCCGCCCCTATGATGCAGACATCACGAGGGGCACATGCATGACTAACATCCTCCTGTCTTTTCCCTTCCAGGTGACTCTGCATATGCACTTGGGCTCATGACTCCATTTCGGAATCCTGAAACCCCAGGAGAGCAAAGATACAATGATGCACACACACGTACCCGTGCAGTGGTGGAACGCACCTTTGGCCTCCTGAAGTCCCGTTTCCGATGCCTGGATAAGTCTGGGGGTACCCTGTTATATTCCCCAAACTTTGTGTGCCAGATCATCGGTGCATGTTGCATGCTGCACAACTTTGCCATGAGAAACGGGCCTGGAGATTGACATACGTGATGACCTGACCCCCGAACCAGACATTCCCCCCCTAACCGAGGCTACCCCGTCTTCTGAGGGAAGAGCAGTCAGGAGATGCCTCGCAGTAGGCTTCTTTGCACGTTAAACACACACATTCATCATGGCACAAGGAGAATGCACGCATGCACACCACTGTGGTCCCTAGCACACACACCCCACATCCACATCACATTGGATTAGCCCAAGTCCACCAATCAGGACTTGGGAGCAGCAATGCCACGGCAAGGCTCCAATTATGTTGCTATACATTTATACACCATTCACACGGACCTGGGGATCACTTCTCCCTGGTCCTGGGGATCACTTCTCCCCAACGACCGAGGGTGACACCCCTTTTCTGGCAGGAATGTCACCCCCACATTCAATCACCAATCATACTGTAGCCTGCACTACTAACCTTGTGCTTGGGCTACTAAAAAAAATTAAAACTCATAACCTGAGTATATTCCAAAAATAAACATAAAACACTCATAACCACTCATAGAACAGAAAAAAATCCAAAAAAACTTAACGCCGCTGCCATGCCCCACGCCTGCGGCGGCCACGGCCCCGGCTCCTCATGGGAGACTCATGGGGGGGGGGGAAATCAGGAGGAGGAGCATCCCCTGGTCTCTTCACGCCTGGCGGCCTGCCCTCCAATGCCAGGGCGATGCGGGTGAGGACCGCATTGGTGTCCTCCTGCAGCCTCACCCCCGCCTGGATGGCTGCAGTGTTGGCATTGACAGCCTCTGTCAGGGCGTGGACCTACTCACCCACGCCTGCTGTGGTGGCCTGCAGATCAGACAGGCAGGTGACCATAGCTGAGGAATTGCAGCCCAAATCCTGCACAGCTTCCTTCACAGAGGCCATGCTGTGGGCCATGTGGTCCATACTCAGGGCAACCTCACCCAGATGGCGGGTCTGGCGGGCCTGGTCCCTCCTGAGGTGTTCAGGCAGAACGTCTGACACCCCCCTTGTCTTCCTGGTCACCTTCCTGTGTCCGGAAGAGGCTTGGGGCCTTGAAAAAGGGAGACCCTTGGGGGGAAGCCCTGTTGGGGGAGGAGCGGGATGGGCTACCCATGATGGTGGGTTCACTGGTCCCAGCCACAGGGGAAGACTCCTCCTCATCACCTCCTCCTCCTCAACCACCTCCTGAGGAGAGGTGTGGCCACTCCCTTCCACTGAGGACTACTGGCTTGCCAGGTGGTCTGACTCAGCATGATGTCCGGGGGATGGTGTGGACTGGCCAGATGGCCCAGCACCCTCCTGCACATCTGTGGATGACACAAAACATTCACATGTATGAGGATCCACACACTTGTCACATGTTCCCTTCCACCCCCACACATGCTACACACCAGATAGGAGATAAAACACACTTACCTGTCCTCAAGGCATCTGCAATGGAGTCAAAGCCCTCCACTCCCTCCACTTGATGCCTGTGGAGGCACTGGGAAACCACCTGCTCCTCAGCAGTGAGCGTCTCAGTAGTTGCTGGTCCCCCTCCAGTGCCCCTGGCATGAGTTGTCACCCTGGCCAGCTTACCTCGGACCAGGCGACGCAGATCGTTAATTTTTTTTAAAATGTCATTGGGGCTCCTGCCCTCACTCCCCAAAGCATTAACATCATCAGCAATCTGCACCAGAATCTCCTTCCTCCTGGCCTGGGTGGTATTGGCACTCTCTGCCCCATGGAGATACCTATCATACTGGGCCATGGCCCTGATAATGACCGCTTCTCCTGTGGGGAAAAATTAAGCTTCCTCCTCTTCCGTGCTGCTGGATCAGACATGGCTCAAACACAATCAGATTCACAGAAAATAACAAAAGTACCTTGCTTCAGGGGGGGAAATAAGAGGATGTACTTTTGCACTGGACGGGCACATGTCTGGGCGTATTTATGCCCTGGGCATATCTCACTAATTACGCCGGGCCTAGTTCGTATCTCACTGATTATGCCGGGCCTAGTTCTGAGCATGCACAGAGAGGCGCTGAACGCAGTCAGCGTCACGGCGCATGCGCCGTCCGTTCGGCCCTTCATTTGCATGGGGTCACGGCTCATTTCAATGGAACACGCCCACTTCCTTCCTACTTTCAATTACGCCGGCTTACGCCTCGGAATTTACGTTGCGCTGGCGCAACGTCGGGCGCAAATACTCTGAGGATACGGTACTTGCCTCTCTAAGTTGAGCCGGCATAGCGGAAATGAGATGCGCTACGCCGGCCTATATATGCACCGATGTACGTGGATCTGCCCCTCAGAGTTAGTTTAGCAAAAGAGTGGGTCCATCAATGGACCTACAAACCAAATATACCAGGGATAAGCATACTGCAAAAAAAGCAAAATTTGTGGATACTGGAGACATTCCAAGAACATCCACTCACATGCCTGCCATCTTTGGGCAACAATGTAGCTTTTCCATTCTCCTTCTTTTAAATTTTTTTGAAGAATATCTTCCAAAATAATTTGCAGACACACAAAGTTTATTATCTCATAACTGGTTGGCAGTACTAGCTTATGAATTAAGCTCAATCAGTTGAGATCTGGATTCAGGTGTTTGTCCCTCCCTGTTTGACAGAAGTTGATTGGTAGATTGACTTCTGTTAAACAGGACTATTGGAAAACTTTCATTAGATCAGCGGCTGCAGCCAATTTTTGTCAGAATACTATAGCACAATGGGTAGGATCCCTCCTTCTACCGTGCTTGTGTGGATGGGGAATCAGTTAATTTTTTTCCTTAGCAGTACTGTAGCATTATCTTCAAATCAAAGCGAAGCTTTCATGTTTAGGCAGTGGCGGTATAGCGCCGCTAAAAATAGCGGCGCTATACCGTCGGAGTTGCCGCGGGCATTCGGCCGCTAGTGGTGCGGTATTAACCCCCGCTAGTGGCCGAAAAAGGGTTAATATCGCCCGAAAAGTGCCTCTGCAGAGGCACATTGCGGGCGGTATTACCGCGGTTTCCCATTCTTTTAAATGGGAAGGAGCGGTGAAGGAGCGGTATACACACCGCTCCTCTCACCGCTCCAAAGATGCTGCTTGCAGGAGATTTTTTTCTCTCCTGCCAGCGCATTCGCCTCAGTGTGAAAGCCCTTGGGCTTTCACATTGAGAATGCTGGGCAGGAGTTTTAAAGTCAGTATAGCAGCGCTATTTTTAGCGATGTACCGCCTGAAAAACTCCTTTAGTGTGAAAGGGGTCTAACCAAGGGGCTTTTGCCTTAGTTTAGTGAATGGATTGAAGTTCTGCTGATGTCCATCATCCGACCATGCAAAAGAAAAAATACTGTTTTTGGTTTTATTTACCTTGTATTTAACTTGATAAAGTGCATTTTAAACACGTTCACTAAATCAGAGGAAATTACCTTACAAAACAAACAGCATATTTTCCGTTATTAAATCAACTCTAAATTGTTGAAATAATAAGATTACACTGATGGATGGAATGTACAATTTTTAGATGTTATTTAACACTGGTAGTCCACTTATTTCTTCCATTGCAGTTGTCCTTTAAAACAGTGTTTTTCAACTTTTTTCAATCAAGGCATCTTTGAAAATTACAGAAAATATTGAGGCGCCCCATTTTAAAATGTTAAAACTATTAAAATATTCGTTTTAATAGTTTTACATAATGCAGCAACATCCACAAGTCCAAGTAGGACACCCAGCATTAGAAGTGATTTATTCTTCCAAAGCAAACACACTTTTGCAAACTGGTGATGTTTCTCTTCTCCCTCAGTTTTTCTCCATCACTCAGCTAATGTGACCCCAAGGCTGATGGAGAGGGGCAGGGGAAGGTAAAACAAGAATGCTATGCATGTGACTGACATCCTCCTTATCAACTGATGATGTCATTGGTCATTTGGACACTTGCAGCTAGAAGGTTGTAATGGTGCACAATATAAACCTGTGACTTAAGCCTCGTACACGATCAGTCCATCCGATGGGAACGGTCTGAAGGACCGTTGTCATAGGTTAACCGATGAAGCTGACTGATGGTCCGTCGCGCCTACACACCATCGGTTAAAAAAACGATCGTGTCAGAACACGGTGACGTAAAACACAACGACGTGCTGAAAAAAAACGAAGTTCAATGTTTCCAAGCATGCGTCGACTTGATTCTGAGCATGCGTGGATTTTTAACCGATGGTTGTGCGTACTAACGATCGGTTTTGACCTATTGGTTAGCAATCCATCGGTTAAAATTTAAAGCAAGTTGGCTTTTTTTTTAACCGAAGGTTAAATAACCTTTGGGGCCCACACACGACCGGTTTGGACTATTGAAAACGGTCCATCAGACCATTATCCTCTGGTTAACCTATCGTGTGTACGAGGCCTTAGTGTAACTAAAAGGCAGCTTCCATCCACATGTCGTCTTGTATGCAATTTTTAGGCATTTTGCCAAGGCACCCCTGAAGAAACCTCAAGGCACCTTAGTTGAAAAAGGCTGCTTTAAAATATGTGTCTTGTAACACATTGTCATTACTTGGTACCTTATTCAAAATAAAATGTTCAGTATGAGCAGCATATTTTAGGATGACCTTTAAATATGATGTACCCATAGACTGAAGACAAGAGATTCCATAAATAATCAGTTCCACTAATATAATTAAAACGTAATTAACCCCTTCAGGAGTAGTTATTTTAAGGATAAGTATAGCCAAAGCTTTTTTTTGGCTGTACTTCTCCTATAGATCAGAGGAGAGCAGTTCGTTCTGCACTCCTGTGACCCGTTTTCTGCTGTTGGCTGAAGTTGCAAAGCCGATTCAGGCTCTGAAAAGATTCCCACCATATGGGTGGGAACCACCCAGAAGCTTGGGCCGGCACCTGGCACAGTGTATCACAATCTGCCAAAAACTTGAGCCAGACCCTCACCTACAGATCAGCGCTCCAGTGTGCGCTGGAGGGGAAGAGCAGAGAGCAATAAGACTGACAGTACTGGCCCTCTGCTCAGATATTTGATATTTCACTGCAGAGCCGGTGGGGGATAGATGCAGCATTGGATCAATGCTTCATCCACCTTCATAATGTTTATTTATACCTCATCTGTCTATATCCTCACTGGAGTACTACTGTATAAAAAAAAAACTTGTACACTTAAATTATTTTCCTGGTGTCTTTTGTCTAGTTGGGTTACATCATATTATGCATCTTTTTTCTAAGGTGGTTAGTAGATCCTAATTGCTGCAGAGAGCAGTGCCATGTAGTGATATAACAGTACTCTCTGCAGCATTCTATTGTCCTAGTGAGTCTCTCAAGTGGGGGAGGAGCTTTGATGCCCTGGACACTCCTCTCCAGAAGTGGGTTAAATGATGCAATCAACCCAAAAGAGGAGCAGTGTTAGACTGGTGAACTTGTAAGTTTTGTTTCTCTCTTTTTTCCTCGTTTTTTCTTTTGCATTGTTGTGTTGGGAGCTGAGTAAAGAGTACTGCCTGCAGTACTTTTTTCAAAACAGCAGGTTGAGGTGCGAACTACCACATTGCAACAGCTTGCAGTGAATAGGTTTGTATTAAATTGTTATTCGTAAAAAACAAATTCTATGAAAAACTAAAAAAAAACAGCACAATACTCCAGGATTGGTGTATTGGCACTGTGTCTCATGGCACACACCAGGGGCTATGCATTCAGTGCAGCTTGCTGGTGTGAACGAGCCCTTAGACTTTTCTGACTCTTTTCTAGTTTAAGCAATACCGGTACAACATTTTTTTCAAATGAATGCATTTATTGAGTTTACAGGCTTTAAAAGCATTAAAAAAATCCTTATTTTCAATGAAGATACCAACCTTAGTGGGGGCCAGATGTTTATTCAATGCATCTGGACCCTCTTGGGAAGTGTTCTGTAATTCAGCAACACAAAGTACAAACCATGTTATGCCTTGGAGACGTTTATGCTATTTACACTACACTAGTTGTAAGCAATGTTTAGTATAAAAAGTCTTCCTCCTACACATCAAAAAAAAAAGAAAAAAAAAAGAAAGCAGTAACTTGGTGATATATTAAATGGATAGATGGTCAATGAAAATAAATTAGCTGCTTTGGATAATAAAAGGCGACCATTTCCTGTGTAACTTAAACAAAGGTGACACGCCATCTGCAAAATAATGTGAATTCCAAGAAATGGCTCAGCCCAAGAGTGTGGAAGAGATTGATCAATCTTTACAATACAATAATGTGAGAGTAAAATGATTAGAAATTAGGGCTGGTTTTATTCTGAAAAAAACCTCTGGCTGCTGTCAGGATGAATCTGCTTCAACCGCAATGCCAGCTCTTTTTCTGTAGACCAATCACTTTTGGGTTATTAGGTTCATTCACACAGATGCTATATTATTAATTTAATAGCATATTTCTTTTTCCAGCTATATGTGAAGATGATGCTTTTGTCAGTAGTCTTCACATATCACTATGTATCAAACTATTTAATTTATGTAAGCATTGTGCGATATATAACCTCCTTGAAAAAAAAAGAATACATAAAGGATATACACATTAATGTCTGCCTAGGGGTTACATTAAAATAATTTCCAATATAGGTATTTTTACACTATATTTGCCAAAAGTATTCGAACACCCCTCTAAATCATTGGATTCAGGTGTATAAAATGAAAGGGGTGGTAAAGGTTCATGTTTTTTCACCTTAATGCATCGTATGCATTAAGGTGAAAAAACATCCGATGCTTACCGACCCCCCAGCCCCCCGTTTACTTACCTGAGCCCTCTAAAGTCGAGGCCTGCTGGTAATGACTGCGCTCTCAATAAGCATTTTAAATAAATAAATAAATAAATAAAGTCCCACGTCGAGAACGCGCATGAATTTTCGGCCCGGTCTTCTCGGCTCTTAATTGGATAGATTGATAGTAGCGCAGCCATTGGCTCACACTGCTGTCAATCAAATCCAATGACGCGGGCCCCGGGGGGGCAGGGCAGAGTCCGGCATTCGTGTTTATGGACGCAAATGCTGGACTTGGGATCGCGCCCGCAAGGTAACCCCCTTGGCAAAGTGCTTCCCAGGGGAGTTATCTGATGTGGGGAGGAGCCAAGACAGCCACTGAGGGACCCCAGAAGATGGCCGGGGCCACTGTGTGCAAAACGAGCTGCACAGTGAAGGTAAGTATAACATGTTTTTTTTTTTTTTTTTTATTATTCGAACCTTTAGTACTACTTGAAGCACCTAGAAATGCAGACTGCTTCTACAAACATTTGTGAAAGAATAGGTTGCTCTTAGGAGCTCAGTGAATTCAACCGTGATACTACGATAGTTTGTCACCTGTGCAATAAGTCCATCCGTGAAATTGCCTTGCTACTAAGTTTTTCATGGTCAATGTTAGTGGTGTTATAACAAAGTGAAAGCAACTGTGAAAAACTCAGCCATGAAGTAGAAGGCCACATAAAATGACAGCGCAGGGTCAACGCATGCTGAAGCTCACAGAACGCAGAAGTCGCCAACTGTCTGCAGGGTCAATAGCTACAAACCTCCAAACTGTGGCCTTTAGATTAGCACAACAACAGTGCATAGAGACCTTCATGGAATGGATTTCCATGGCCGAGCAGCTGCATCCAAGCCTTACATCTCCAAGTGTAATGCAAAGCTTTAGATGCAGTGGTGTAAAGCACACCTCCACTTGACTCTAGAGCAGTGGAGATGTGTTCTCTGAAGTGATGAATCATGCTTCTCTGTCTGGCAATCCAATGGACGTGTTTTGGTTTGGCAGTTGCTAGGAGAACGGTACTTTCCTGACTGCATTGTGCCAATTGTAAAGTTTGGTGGAGGGGGGATTATGGTGTGGGGTTGTTTTTCAGTGGTTTGGTTTGACCTTTTCGTTCTAGTGAACTCTTAAGGCGTCAGCACACCAAGACATTTTGGACAATTTCATGCTCCCAACTTTGTGGGAACAGTTTGGGGATGGTCCCTCCCTGTCCCAACATGACTGCGCATCAGTGCACAAAGCAAGGTCCATAAAGACATGGATGAGCGAGTTTGGGGTGGAGGAACTTGACTGGCCTGCACAGAGTCCTAACCTCAACCCGTTAGAACACTTTTGGGATGAATTAGAGCAGAGACTGTGAGCCAGGCCTTCTCGTCCAACATCAGCACTTCTGAAAGAATGGTCAAACATTCCTATAGACACACTCCTAAACCATATGGATAATCTTTCCAGAAGAGTTGAAGCCATTATACCTGCAAAGGGTGGGCCAACTCAATATTGAACCCTACGGACTAAGACTGGGATGCCATTAAAGTTCCTGTGTGTGTAAAGGAAGGTGTCCCGAAACTTTTGGCAATTAAGTGTATCATAGCTACATTGGTTCAGCTTCGACTAATGTAACTATGCATACACTATTGTGCTGAGTGGCTACTTTGCTCATGTTCTCCACCTTGCAAAGCATTCTCTGAATGGAGGCGATGCCAAGCAGCTGACCTCCCTGTGTTCACAAGGTAGCATGGCAACTGCTTGGCACAGGACCTGAAAGCTATTGGAGATCACTGGGGTAGTAGTGTCTACTACAGTGATTTGCAACTTCTAGAGGGATCCCATTCCTGCCGAGCGTACGCACATATGGGTCCTCAGCTTTCGGGAGTTATACTGGGAAGATGCTCACAGCTGCAGGCATCATCCCAGTATCGTTTCTTTGAGCGGGTGATCAGCTTTCCAGGGATAACAACCAATGCAGCTAAAAGCCGCTCTACACTTTTTTTTGTGCTCTCCCTTGACGATTACTTTGACTCCTTCCAGTCTAATAAGAGTTACTAATCTGGAGACTTGTACTACATACCCCTCTTGATTTATGGATTTCAGCCTACTGTTATACTGTGTATTCTTAAATATCACCTTGACTTCCTATATTTGGACTTGTTGGCTAAAAATAAAAATGGTTTCCCCGTTTTTTTTCGCCAACATTGCACTTTCTCTGCGTGGCTTGTTTTCTTTCCTTTACTGGATGTCTGCATTAGCTACACGCTAACCAAGAATCAAATTTGTAAGAGTGAGATCCCTTTCTTGCTTCTACAATTACTGTTTTCCTGAACCTGCGTCCTGAAGAAGCCCAAAGGCGAAAACGCGTTTATGCATTTGGGTTCTCATCATTAATATGTATTTATATGTATGATTTTTAATCTTTGTATTGTCCTTATTTCATATATGTGGTCCTCTTTTTCTATTAAACATTTACATTTTTTTTACACACTTCTTCTATTGTTTACTGTGCCGCTAAAAGTCTGATCAGGGCTCATACCCTTATTTTTTTATTTTATTTACTACATTATTTACGGATGTTGGCAATGTGAGTGCTATTTTTATTTTTCTATACCTCAAAGCTCATTCCAGGAATGTGTGTGATGGGAATATGGACTGAGGTTCTCTTTAATGAGACATGATAGGAGTCTGCCTACCGGGTTGTATGTAACCCCCCCACCTGTACAACATACGGACCTGGCAGAGAAAGGTTAAAATAAAGCAAAAAACTTAACTCAGACTCATGGGAGCTCCTCCAGGAAGGGTGCCTGTAGGCACATGTATACAGTGCCTAGTGGAAAATCCAGCCCTGATCTTTTGACTTTTGACATGTGCTTCTTTTAATTGATCTAACTTACATATTAATACTTTTCATGACAAATACAACAATAAGAATAAATTGTCTGCACTCTGTTGCTAGGTAGTTTTTACAGGTCATGTTTCATGCCAAGAAATACTTATAGTCCACTCTCATTGAGCTATTTACTTGGAATTAAAAAATTAATAGACTGAAGAAATATATCTTCTTACAAAAAGAAAAATATACTGCAGCTGAAGGTCTTTCTTTAAGTAAGTAGCATAAAGTAAAAGTACAACGTTTTTGAATTATTTTCTCTATATATTTGTTTAGATTTTCTTTTTTGGGAGGTAAAAATGAAATATTGCACATGGATATTTTATATTATTCAACAACAGACAGTAGGAGGGGGGTTTGAGGGGAAAAGGCCATCTAGACATCTAGCATTTTTTTTCACTACTATGCCATGGATAGTCTTTGTTGTAGACCAGTAAAGACATATGAAACTGAATTAGTCAGAGGAGGAACATTACCCTTTTACATTGCCTGTCTATATTTTATTGCTGCAGGAGCAGATGACAAGAGTGAAGATATTGGGGCAGATCCATGTACATCGGCGCATCTTTCCGCCGGGCGCAGCGTATCTAAGATACACTACGCCGGCGTAACTTTTTTTTTTCGAATCCTCAAAGAATTTGTGCCGTAAGTTACGGCGGCGTAGTGTATCTTTGGCGGCGTAAGGGCGCGAAATTCAAATGGATGTAATGGGGGCGTGTTTTATGTAAATACGTCGTGACCCGACGTAAACAACGTTTTTTTTTAATGGCGCATGTGCCATCCGTGGGGGTATCCCAGTGCGCATTCTGAAAATGAAACCGGAACAAGCCAATGTTTAAGACGGTGACGTCATTCTACGCAAATCCCTATTCGTGAACGACTTACGCAAACAAAGTAAAAAATTAAAAATGCGAGTCGGGAACGACAGCCATACTTAACATTGAGTACGCCTCATAATAGCAGGGGTAACTATATGCCGGAAAAAGCCAAACGCAAACGACGTAAAAAAATGCGGCGGCCGGACGTACGTTCGTGGATCGCCGTAACAAGCTAATTTGCATACTCGATGCGGAATTCGACGGAAACGCCACCTAGCGGCCGCCAAAAAATTGCACCTAAGATCCGACGGCGTACTAAGACGTACGCCTGTCGGATCGATCCGAGATGCAGTCGTATCTTGTTTTGTAGATACAAAACAAAGATACGACGCGCAAAATTGGAAATTACGCGATGTATCAAGAGATACGCCGGCGTAATTCTTTTGTGGATCTGCACCACTGCTTCTACTGAGCACCCGGAAGCCCTAAATTTTAGGTCACTTTTGTATGCAAAATTTCACCTATTTCTACTCTACTAGATCCTAGCTCCACCCCTTCCATTTTTCTTCAATTTTGGCTCATTAATGTAATG
Source organism: Rana temporaria (assembly GCF_905171775.1). NCBI lineage: Eukaryota > Metazoa > Chordata > Amphibia > Anura > Ranidae > Rana > Rana temporaria. The sequence goes on along the minus strand of NC_053491.1, from coordinate 216,127,061 downwards.
GGTCACCTCACTGGCCAATAGTGTGATAAAGGTGACAGGAGGGGTAAAGGTGAGTCTTTTACCAAGGAGATGTGATTACAAATGTACAAATAGTATTGCATTCAGGGTCTCCAGGTGATTAATAAATACCTGAAGGTATGTTAAGACACCTGTAGGCACGAAGGGGGTAATCCACAAAAGGGATACGCCGGCGTATCTACTGATACGCCGTCGTATCCCTGTTTCTATCTATGGAACTGATCCACAGAATCAGTTTCACATAGATAGACAGAAGATCCGACATGTGTAAGTGACTTTCACTGTCGGATCTTAGGATGCAGTACCTCGGCCGCCGCTGGGGGCATTTCGAGTCGAAATGCCGCGTCGGGTATGCAAATTAGCACTTACGGAGATCCACGAAGCGTTTTTTCTCCGTAAGTATTAGTTTGCAATCGTAAAATTAGGGCTGCTTTTACAAGGCCTAAACTGTTTACACCTTGTAAAAGCAGACCCTTCTACCCCGCGACGGTGTCTTTTTTTTTTTTTTTTCGCCGCAACTCCTATTTTTTTTTTACGCTCGTCGCGATTCTCAAAACCCGGCGCAACGTAAAACCGCACAAAGCACGTCGGGAAAATGACGTCGGGAGCATGCGCAGTACTTTCCGGCGCGGGAGCGCGCCTAATTTAAATGGGACTCGCCCCATTAAATTAGGAACGCCTTGCCCCGGACGATTTTAAGTTACACCGCTGCAAATTTCAAGGTAAGTGCTTTGTGGATCGGGCACTACCTTGTGCAATTTGCGGCGGTGTAACTTAAATGACAAAAGTTACGTTGCGCCGGGTGTTTGTGGATTACCCCCAAAGTATTTTAGTCGATTTTAGTCGATACATTTTCACTTTTTATGCTGGGATAGCTATATGTACAGTATATATATAAAAAAAATTAAGATCTTAATTTGTGGCACTGTTTCTCGTCCTGCTCCATCAGGCATTAAAAATGTCTCATATCTCAACCTAAAATTTCTAGTTTGGTCAAAGACCTCTATAGAAATCCTTACTCTTAATCAATGTGCTTTATCTTTTACATCATTACTCTGTAGCCAGCTTTCTATACATATCAAGCACAAAGGGCAAATCGCACTTTTGTGTTGATGTGTATTATGCACCCCAATGCAGTTCTGATGCACATGTGTTGCAGTGCATCAGAACACAAGGTAAGGCACTACAGTGCACTGTCGTGAGTTGCTGCAGGAAATATTTTAATTTTTTATCCTGTCCTAACATTAAAAAAATAAAAAATAAATGGCCGGACCTAATGCACTGTATATTTGCCTTAACGCAAAGCTTAGGAATTACTAAGTGTGAATGGCCCTTTAATCTCAGTTTCAATTTAACTAATTAAAAGAATAGATTGTGATCAAGTGCACAACATTTTTTCAATCTGGATAACAGTTCTTATGCCGCGTACACACCATCACTTTATGTGATAAAAAAAAACAACGTTTTTGAAAACGTCAATTCAAATGACCGTGTGTGGGGGAAAACGTCGTTTTATGTCTTGTGAAAAACGACAAAAAAATTTAAGCATGTTTCAATTTTTTGTGTCGTTTTTCAAAACGTCGTTTTTTGTTTCACAAAAAATCACTGTGTGTAGCAAAAACGACGTTTAAAACAACGTTTTTAAACCCACGCATGCTCAGAAGCTAGTTATGAAGCGAGCTTCAATGGAAAAAAAGTGCTGAACGTAACCGCGCTTTGCTAGAGCATTTTGAAAAAACAATGGTGTGTAGGCAACGTCGTTTTTGAAAATTGAAGTTTCAAAAACGTCATTTTTTTACTTCACAAAAAAAAACGTTTTTTTTCATCGCATAAAGTGATGGTGTGTACGCGGCATTATAGTCTATAGTGGTAGTACTTGCCCCTTTATATACCAACCGGCTTAATGACCTAGACCTCTCTTTCTGGAGGCTGATTGACATTATAGTGCCTCTTTGTGACATGTCATCTCATGTCTACTGAGTATTTTTCAAAGCAAATCTCTTCCATATACTGTACTACGTGACATATTATAAATTTGAGCCTTTGCAGTAACTGCTACTACTGGGCTGCAATTTTTCAAATAGGAAACAGACACCCAAATCATGTGAACTGGTGATGATTTAATGGTATAGTTTGCTATTTTATATATGAACATTTTAATGCATGTACTTGGGGGAGTTTCTATTGATTTATACTATTTCTGCATCCTGTTTCTTTGTTTTATAATTGAATGCAAAAATTATAACAGGTAGTGACAAATATAAGTTTTGTATTTTCCAATAAATATTTATAGACTAAAACAAAATTGTAACATTTGCCAGGAGTTTTTGACTTTCTCCTTTTCAGTTTTAAACAAAAACTCTGACTCTGAGAGTAGAGAAGACAATTATAAAGAATCTGTATTTTGAAAACTCATACAATTGCATTATTATGACATAAAAACTTTGTAATATTCATATGTCAGCAAACACTGAGTCAGCCAGAAGTGAAGGAACAACATACTGCAAGGAAATGAAACATAGGGAAATGACATATTGTTTGTGATAAGTCAACAGAGAAGCAGAATTTAAATGGTGAATTTATGATTTTTTTTCATAATCCTGCTGCAGAGCAGATGATGCCCTCAAAAGACAAATGTTCCAAGCATCTAGGATATAAAATCTTAATAGGACATTCTAAATGTTAGAGAATCTTGTAAAGAAAAAAAAAACAGGTGCTGTTTCATAATGATGCTTTCCCACTGTGCCTACATTCCAAAATGAACACATGCTTTTACTATGCCCAAAGTACATGCTGCATAGTCCCCAGTACCAGCCTTTTCTATTCTCTCCTTTTTATTAGACTCTTAGTTAAAGTTGGTTGCTGTGCGTACTTAATTCATTCGTAAATCAGGAAATGTGGAAAGCCAATAAATTACCATGGCATGCACTCTCACAGTGAATTCAAGGGCTCTTACCAGCTATAACTTATTGTTTACTATGCTGAATGTGTTTTATATACTAAGAATAGGTACATGGGATTATGTCTTGCACATCAAACAATTTATTCTGCATTACAATGTCTTGGTAACACTGTAGGTGATAACTGTTTACTGTCACAATTCAACACAAAGATTCAAACAATGTCCAATGAGAAGCAACTCATGGGACATGCATAGTATATACCGTACATTTAGAAATCTTGCCCTTTCAAAAAAGTATGTCCAGTCTTGGCATTTGTATATGTAAAACTTAAAAATAGACATGCTACGTAAAGCCCATTTACACGGTTGCTTTGCGTGTAGACAGATTGCAGAGAAAGCCCTTAAAGTGTAACCCAATAAACTTTAACATAGCTTGATCCTTGGTGCCAGGAGGGTGGATTACAATATTGCCAAGACCATTGAACGAATAGGCTTTAAGAAGGTTGGTAATCTTTAAGGTGTTCAATAGATTAATCAGAATGCAAGGCACCTTGTTGAAACAAGCATTGTGTGAGAGCTAGTTTTTGGCACTATGAATGTGGCTAACATTACAGCAAATTGCTGGCCCATAGTACAGCAATTAATATAACAATACAATTGTAAGGGGTGACTCATACTGGAATATACAATGCTTTTATTTTTGTAATTTGCACAACCTATTTTTACCTTTTTTTCTTGGGCCTATGTACCTCTGCAACTACAGATCATGTGTAGTGGTGATCATTTGCTCATTGTTATCTACAAGCAATACATCATTATTGTAATAAACTGTTACTGCAGCAAAAGGCAAGACCCTGCTAAAACATGGTCACTAGAAATGGTATCACTAGAATTTTCAATGTAACCCGCCATGTGTAACTCTGCTACAAAGTACTCTCAAAGTATTCTGCAGCAAGACTGAAAGTCCAGCAGCTGATCCAGTTATTTATTTTGCAATCTTTGTTTAATTTGTCAATGTTGTCTGAAAACAATTAACAGAAATTCTAATTGTTGTAATATTGGGAAAATTACAATGTACCTTCTTTACTCCTAAACTGGAACTGAGCTCTAAATATGAATATTTGGGGCCAGATCCTCAAAGAAGTTACGCTGGCGTATCTATTGATACGTCGCGTAACTTTTATTTTGCTCCGGCGTATCTTTGTTTTGTATCCACAAAACAAGATACGCCTGAAGCTGTGCTAGATCTTAGTACGCCATCGGATCTAAGGTGCATTTTTCCGCTGGCCACTAGGTGGCATTTCCGTAGATTTCCGCGTCAAGTATGCAAATTAGCTAGATACGCAAATCCACAAACGTACGTCCGGCCGGCGCATTTTTTTACGTCGTTTCCGTAAGGCCTTTTTTGGCGTATAGTTACCCCTGCTATATGAGGCGTATCCTATGTTAAGTATAGCCGTTGTTCCCGCATCGAAATTTGAAAATGTTACGTTGTTTGCGTAAGTCGTTCGTGAATAGGGCTTTGGTTAGATTGACGTTCACGTCGTAAGCATTGGCTTGTTGCGGGTTAATTTCAAGCATGCGCACTGGGATACCCCCACGGACGGCGCATGCGCAGGTAAAAAAAAACGTCATTTACGTCGGGTCAAGACGTATTTACATAAAACACGCCCCCATCACATCCATTTGAATTGCCCGCCCTTACGCTGCCAAAGTTACACTACGCCGCCTTAACTTACAGTGCAAATTCTTTGAGGATACAAAAAAAAGCTGTAAGTTACGACGGTGTAGTGTATCAGAGATACGCTACGCCGGACGGATAGAAGCACCACGCTTCGTGGATCTGGCCCTATGTGTGTTATAAAGGACATTTAGAAATGATAATTGTGCCTAAGCAGTACCTTTTGTCTGGAATTACTCCTGAAATATTTCAGTGCACTTACTGGCGTATGAGGGTGCCTAGGCATTTCTGTGCCTATAGCTTTAGGTGTACAAAAGTTATCTCCCATGGAACTTCGGGGGTTATATACTAAAGGAAAATCAACTTTGCACTACAAGTGAAAACTACAATTGCAAACTGCACTTGAAATTGCACTGAAACTACACTTGGAAGTGCAGTCGCTGTAGATCCGAGAGGGACATTAAGGAAAATAAAAAACATAATTTTATCTTGCACTTGTGTAGCGGGATATCACCCTTTTATGTGATATAAAAGACTACCACCTGCTGATCGAGAAGGATCTCAGCCCCCTACTGTGGCCGAGTTGTGATATAGCCACCTGCTGTTCGCTTCTTGTCCTGGTACCGCAGGGGATGTTGGGAATTTGAGTACAGAGAGAAAAGAGACTCTATTTGCTCTGGCTTGTTATGAACTACGTTACCCAGAGAGCAATTATGCGATCCCAGACTGCTTTGCTTCCCGCACGGCCTGCTGGGGGAGGTAATTTAAGGGAAGAGACGTGTTTGCCACACTCTCTCCACACCGCCTCTTCTACCCAGGAGGACACCTGTGGAAGTGTCCCACAGAAGTCTAGGCTGGAGTTGATGCCTACCTACGCCCTGGCGGAGCACCACTGATAGAGAGAGACAGAACCCCTGACGGAGTGATCTGATGGGTTCCTATTACGCCAGTGACTTGTCTGAGTACCGGAGGCTGTCATCTTAAAGGACTGTGATCGAACATCGAGGACGGAGTGTTTCGGAAGGACAAAGCCTGAACTGGCTGGGTGAGATGGGCACCTGCCCAGAACCTACTGACTGTGTTGTTGGAGGGTGGATCGTTCACATTAGCCATTGTGGTTTGACTATGTGGGCTTCTTCCACAGGTTTTATTTGCTACCCTAGTGGATTACAAATTACCCCTTGCGTACCACCGCATGCCAACGCATCAGTGCACAGACTTTTGGGATAATTTGAACTGAGGTTTGGTCTGATCAACCAAACCACACTAGTTAGGAATACTGTTTAAAGACTGCCTATTTAGTCATCGCAGGCTGTTGATGTTCATTGATTGAGTAATCTGTTCTATTATACTGTGTAGTATTGTTAGTAGTGAGAGCTGGGTGAGGCTTGGCAAGGAGGTGCTTCACAATTCAGGCGTATCTAGCTTTAAGAATCAGGCGCATAGATACGACGGCGCATCTGTGCACTTACGCGGTGTATATAAAGATACGTCGGCGTAAGTGCTTTCTGAATCCGGGCCAATATATTTACAGGCATTTACAAATTCGGACAGTAGAAGGCAGCAGTTCCCTACACTCAGAATTTATTTTGGTATTGCCAATCCTCAAGTCTCTATCATTATGCCTGAAAAATTGCAATGTAACCTTTATTCTTGCAACAGTTTGTTAGCAAGCTGGTTTTACTAATCACAAAATGGTATGAGGAAAAAGTTTTTGAAGGCTTTGCTTAACTAAGACTGCAAGTCTTTGAATTTCAAGGACAAAGCATTATTCTGTGAATAAAGAAGAGACACTATTTAAATAGCACTATGCAGTTAATGTAATAGTTTAATTTTAAACATAAAAAATAATTTAACTAACATATGGCAGATCTAAAATAACATATGGGTTGAGAGATGTATTTTAAATCATATTGACATTTCACCTCAACAAATTACTCCCACAAACGCTCTATATTTGGAAAACAGGAGCCTCTAAAATACATTTTCAGTCAGTTTTAAAAACTGTTTATGCACTAGTCTATTAAAAATTTCTAATTTAGAAATTAAAATGTTCTTCTATTCGCAGTTTTTTCCCAACTTTATTTACATAATAACACGAAGATAAATAACAAGAAGATAAAGTCTCCTACATAAATACAGTACTTGCCAACCGCCTGCCGACGATATACGTCGGCAGAATGGCATGGGCAGGCAGAGTAACATCGATGTATATATACGTTACACCCCTCCCACGGGTGGGGGGCGCGATCGCCCTATTAGGTCTAGGTTACTCCCTAACCCCCTAATAAAGGTTTAACCCCTTGATCGTCCCCAGTTAACACTTTCACCCCCTTTCCCCAGTGTCACTAAGCAATCTTTTTTCTGATCACTGTATAAGTGTCGCGGGTGGCGCTAGTTAGCCTGTTAGTTATTTATGTTCATCGTCAGTTTTTATAGAGTCAGGTACCCCCATATACTACCCAATAAAGGTTTTAACCCCCTGATTGCCCCCTAGTCACCAGTGATCACCGTATAAGTGTCACTGGTGACGCTAGTTAGCCAGTTAGCCAGTTAGCTATCTAGGTTCACCGTCAGGTTTTTATAGCGTCAGGTACCCCTATATATTACCTAATAAAGGTAACCCCCTGATTGCCCCCTAGTTAACCCTTTCACCAGTGATCACGTATAAGTGTTACGGGTGATGCTGGTTAGTTAGTTTGTTTTTTATAGCGTCAGGGCACCTGCCGTTTATTACCCAATAAAGGTTTAACCCCTGATCACCTGGCGGGTGATATCAGTTAGGTTTTAGGTTCAGTTAGGGTCTACATCACTCCAGGCAGTGTCAGATTAGTGCCAGTAGTGCTAACACCCACGCACACAACATACACCTCCCTTAGTGGTATAGTATCTGAACAGATCAATATCTGATCTGACCAGATCTATACTAGTGTCCCCAGCAGTTTAGGGATCCCAAAAACGCAGTGTTAGCGGGATCAGCCCAGGTACCTACTAGCACCTGTGTTTGCCCCTTCGCTCAGCCCAGCCCACCCAAGTGCAGTATCGATCGATCACTGTCACTTACAAAACACTAAACACATAACTGCAGCGTTTGCAGAGCCAGGCCTGATCCCTGCGATCGCTAACAGTTTTTTTTGGTAGCGTTTTATACAGTTGCTGACAGTCTAAGTGCTTTTTATCCCGTGAATCTTACTACTGTACCAGTAAATTTAGAGCCCAAAATGGCAAATCAAAGGTACAGTAGTGAAGAGGCCTACACGTTTCTGAGCATGACAGTAAGTGAAGAGGAAGTCACTCATTTGTCAGATTCAGCTCCATGACAGATAGCCCTGACGACGGAGTTGTGGTCCCTGCCAAGGTCAGGAGTACCCAACCCCATTCTTCTTCTGCTGTTGTTGAGGTGCAAGAACTGCAGGGCTCTCGTATGGAGCAGAGAAGTACTAGTGCTTCTCATCCTTCTGGTGAACTGGCAAACACCAGCGGCCTAGTACACCCTGGTCATACATCTAGCACTGCAGTATAACGTGGTGATGTGGCGAGTCCCATAAGTGCAGTTTAAGCTGGCAAAGGGGCAAGCACAAGTAGTGTCCCGCTGCCACCAAGAAGACAAAGACAGGCCCGTCGTGTCCGTAGTGTCCTTCCTGCACAATTCACCAATCCTAATTGGGAGCCCACCACTTCTGCAGCACCCGTACTTCCCCCATTCACTGGCCAACCTGAAATTCAGGTGGAAACAGTTGATTTGACGTAATTTGATTTGTATTCACTGTTTTTCACTGAAGATCTCTATAGATCTATTGTGGACCAAAAGTAATTTGTATGCTGGTCAATTCATCGCCATTAATCCCCAGTCCCCCCTTGCCAGAGAATGGAAACCAATTACGGTTTTCGAATTTAGGAAATTTCTGGGCCTATCCCTCAACATAGGCATAGTTAAATGGAGTGAGCTGCGGTCATATTGGTCCATTGACCCTGTTTACCATTTGCCCATGTGCTGTTGTGGAGAAATCCCTCTGTGTCCACGAATATAACCAAAATATGGGAGGGGTGGTCCTCAACAACCAGTTGTTGGTGCCGTACCTAGTTGCCCATAAGGCCAGACACTGGTACAAAAAAGTGTCTGTATACTTATTTCAATTGGCTTTGCTAAATGCTCATGTGCTATACAGAGCTTCAGGAGAGACTGGATCCTTCCTTAAATTCCAGGAAGAGATCGTCAGAGCCCTTCTGTTTCCAGACAGTGCTTCACCTCACCATTCCCAACTAAATGCAATAAGCTGGCTGCATGAGAGGCATTTTCCGTATATGTCCTGTCTGTAGCAAGTGTGGATATAGGTGTGACATCCGTTATTATTGTCCACACTGTCCTCACAATCCTGGTCTTTGCATTGGTGAATGTTTTGAACGCTACCATACACTAGTGCAGTTTTAGCGTAAGGTACATCATTGCACAGACTAGGACACACTTACACAGGGTCTCCCAAGATGCCATCGCATTTTGAGAGACCCGAACCTGGAACTGAACCGTTACAGTTACAGTTACAAATAAAAGTGTAAAAAAATGTATTAAATAAAAAATAGGCACAAAATATATATATATATATATATATATATATATATATATATATATATATATATATATATATATATATATATATATAAAAAGTTGTCATTTATTGTTCTTTCTCTCTCTATTCTCTCTCTATTGTTCTGCTCTTTTTTTTACTGTATTTTATTCTGCAATGTTTTATTGTTATTGTGTTTTTTCATGTTTGCTTTTCAGGTATGTAATTTTTTTATACTGTTTGCTCCCACGATACATAAAGCCGTGACTCCACTGCTGTAGGAGGCCATTTCACCACCACAGTTAAAAAAAAGAGCATATATGCTGAAGCATGGGGGAAGTAGAGGTGGAGGAGCGATTTCCTCCTAACTTTTGGGGCAGATGCTCCCATGCTTCGGCATATATATATTACAAAATGGTGCATGTATGCCCATCATTAGAAGTGAGTGGATGAAGGGAGTTATTCTAATGGTGGGTATACCCACCGATCAATCTCTTTTTTTCATTCAGCCCACAGGCTGCATGAAAAAAAAAATACAATATATGCTCAACAAGGACCAGCAACGTACTGGCATGTTGCTGGACTTTGAGTGGTTATACCAGAATGATGCCGGTGGTTTTAGGTATCATCTTGGTATCATTCTTTTCAGCCAGCGGTCAGCTTTCATGTAAAAGCAATCCTAGTGGCTTTTACAAGCAGTGGGAGGGAATGCCCCCCCCCCCCACCACTGTCTTCCATGTTTTTTTCTGGCTCTCCTGTCCCAACAGGGAACCTGAGAATGCAGACAGTGGTTCCACCAGCTTACCATAGAGCTAATCAGAGACTATAAGGGCCCCAACCATCTCTATGGTCTAAGAAACCGGAAGCTATGAGCATTTCATAACTTAGATTTCACCGGATAGAAACAGCGCCATTGGGAAAGCATTTTATCACTCCAATATCGGTGTGGCCAGATGCTTTGAGGGCAGAGGAGAGATCTAGGGTCTAATAGACCCCATTTTTTTCAAAAAAGAGTACCTGTCACTACCTATTGCAATCATAGGGGATATTTACATTCCATGAGATAACAATAAAAATGATAAAAAAAATAAAAAATGTTTACAAAATAAAATAAAAAAGCAAAATAAATAATAATAACAAAAAGCACCCCTGTGCCCCCTGCTCTCGTGCAAAGGCGAATGCAAGCATTGGTCTGGCATCATATGTAAACAGCAATTGCACCATGCATGTGAGGTATCACCGCAAAGGTCAGATCGAGGGCAGTCAATTTAGCAGTAGACATCCTCTGTAAATCTAAAGTGGTAACCTGTAAAGGCTTTTAACGGCTTTAAAAAACGTATGTAGTTTGTCGTCGCTGCATGTTTGTGCGCAATTTTAAAGCATGTTTGTGTGACATAAGTTTCTAAATGTTGTGCATGAAATGTCAGGACAGTTCAAAACCCCCCCAAATTACTCCATTTTGGAATTTAGACATCCCAAGCTATTTGCTGAGAGGCATGTCAAGTCCATGGAATATTTTATATATTGACACAAGTTGCGGGAAAACTAAAAAAAAATTTGCACAAAGTTGTCACTAAATGATATATTGCGCAAACATGCCATGGACATATGGGGATACCACATGTGTGAGACTTTTTTGGAGCCTAGATGCGTACGGGACCCTGAAAACCAAGCACCGCCTTCAGGGTTTCTGAGAGTATACATTTTTGATTTCACTCCTCACTGCCTATAACAGTTTTGAGGGCCATGGAATGCCAGATGGCACAACCACCCCCCCCAAATGACCCAATTTTGGAAATTAGACACCCCTAGCTATTTGCTGAGAGGTATGGTGAGTTTTTTGCTAATCTCGCTTTTTGTCACAAAATTTTGAAAATAGAAAAAATAAATACATTTTTATTTTATTTCTTTATTTTCAAAAACAAATGAAAGCTACAAAATACTCACCAGGCCTCTCAGCAAATAGCTTGGGGTGTCTACTTTCCAAAATGTGGTCATTTGGGGGGGTTTGTGCTATCTTGGCATTTTATGGCCTTCGAAACTGTGATGGGTAGTGAGGAGTGAAATAAAAAATTTACGCCCTTAGAAATCCTAAAGGTGGTGATTAGTTTTCGGGGCCCGTACACGGCTAGGCTCCCAAAAAGTCCCACACATGTGGTATCCCTGTATTCAGGAGAAGCAGCAGAATGTATTTTGGCGTGTAATTTAACATATGCCCATGGCATGTGTAAACAATTTATCATTTAGTGACAACTTTGTGCTAAAAAAAAAGGTTTGTAATTTTCCCGCAACTTGTGGCAACATATAAAATATTCCTCTAAGCAGATAGCTTGGGGTGTCTACTTTCCAAAATGGGGTCATTTGGGGGGGGGGCAATATATCATTTAGTGTCAACTTTTTGTAATTTTAATTTTTTCATTATTCAATCACTTGGGACAAAAAAACATTCAATGGGCTCAACATGCTTCTCAGAAATTTCTTTGGGTCAACTACCTTCTAAAATGGGGTCATTGGAGGGGGGGGGGGTTGTACTGCCTTACCATTTTAGCACCTGTGGAAATAATAAACTAAAAGCTGTGTAAATTCCAGAAAATGTACCCTAGTTTGTAGACGCTATAACTTTTGCGCAAACCTATAGATATATACGTTTATTGACATTTTTTTACCAAAGACATATGACTAAAATTGAGTTTATTGGATTTTTCTTATAACAAAAAGTAGAAAAACTTTTTTTTTCCATTTATATCACAATACAAAATCGCAGGGCCGATCGTATTTGATCGCCTCTGCGATTTTTTTTTGTGATATAAATGGAAAAAAAATGATTTTTTACTTTTTACAATTTGGCACTGCGCTGCTTTAACTGATAATTGCGCGGTCATGCAATGTTGTACCCAAACACAATTTGCGTCCTTTTTCCCCACAAATAGAGCTTTCTTTTGATGGTATTTCATCAAAAGAAAGCTCTATTTGTGGGAAAAAAGGACGCAAATTTTGTTTGGGTACAACATTGCATGACCGCGCAATTACCAGTTAAAGCAGCACAGTGCCAAATTGTAAAAAGTTCTCTGGTCTTTACGCAGCCTAATGGTCCTGGGGTTAAGTGATTAATTAAAATGTGTGATAACAACTGAGAAACATAGAAAAAAGAAAGGAGATCTAAGATTTCGAATGCATAATTAATGCAGCTATTTTAAAGGGACTGTGCAACCCCTTAAATCATTGTTTATATATATATATTTTGAAGATATAAGATTGAATAAAATATTACTCCGTCAAGGAATTTTAATGATTTTCAAAATGTCAGTTTTGTGTATATTGTGCCATTACTACTTATTACTTTTGCAGGCTATTTTTGCTGCTTTGTGGTACTATACAGCAGTTCTGCTTTACTGCTCCCTCTCAGAATCTTCCAGTTCATTTAATAATGCTTTCCTAAGTGGATAACATCGTATTTCAAAAGTTATTCATAAGGGAAGCTGAGTGATTTCTAAGTGAATGTTTGCTTCCTCTTTTAGCTACTCTACAAACCTCTATATTTAGTATAATAACAGTTGGAAAAAGGGGTCAGGCTCTGAAGAATAAGCATTAAGGTGATTACTGTGCAGCCCCTTGCCATCTGCTAGTTGTTACTAAAAAGGAATAAGTACACCTGCGCTGCTCTTAATTCTATATATGATAATACTTTTGGAAGCTGCTAAAGCACCCCTGTGAAATCACTAAAACACAGTGTAAATATCAATCAGTGAAAATAGTGTAGCATTTCCCCAACTAGCCAAAATGTACATAATTCACAACAACTCATACATAAATCAATATCTAAAAAATAAATATTCTTACATTACTACCTGTGCTGTTAATTATTGAACAAATAAATAAATACATACATAGATATTTATTTCATAGATATCAAAGTGCCTCAGTGCTTCTTTTGTTCTTATACATTGTTATCCTTGATCCCCCTCGGGTGGATTCTCATCTTACTAGATGGATCTTCTTCTTTTTTTTTTGTTTAAAGTACTTAGTGGAAGAGTATCCAAATCTTCATGACAAGGCGTATAAAAATAGTATAAGATTAACATGTATGCATAATCCATAAATGAACAACCAAGAAGCACAGTGTTAGCAGCAAAACTGCACTATAATACAGGGCGGTAACAGAAGGTAAAAAAAAGTAAGGTGCAACAGGTAGAAGACCCACAAAGACTCCACTCTAGCATACCATAATAGAAGGTACCATAATAGAAGGTACTTACAAAGGTAAAGCCTGAATTCAGGTTATAAGCATATATAAGCATCCCACTTAAGAGAGAACAGGTGCATTCTACAATGTAAAGTATAAAGGATCCTTACCATTAGCATAATAGCATCAATCCTGTCCATTACCAAAAACAAGGGGACAATGGGTGATTTCCATTGCAGGGCGATGGCCCATTATGTTGCTACACAAATGCTATTGTTAAGTCTCTCCTCTCTACATGAAATCCTGGGATAGAAGGCACATCGTTAGTTTAAGGCGATGGCCAGAAATTGCAGAAGCTGTAGTAGAGATTTTACGCCATACTGGAGATAATTTCTCACAGTCCCAAAATATATTTTTTAAAGATCCACTAAGTGGAGACTCCTGGGTCAATAGAGTGAAGTTTAGAGGGAGTACCATATGGTAAGTAACTTAAAGGCAGTCTCCCTGATCGTCAGTGATTTTGTACAAATTATACAACACAGTGTCCCAGTCTTCAGAAGAAAATTGGGTGGCACAATCAGTCTCCCACTTAGACATATTAGGAATGGAGTTGGTAAGCGAAGTACTAATAACAGACCGATAGAGTCCTGAAATAAGCCATTTTCCTCTGGGAGAGTGACGGCAAACCATTTAAAAGAGTTTGATTGGTTAGGTGGGGATAAGACCATAGTGGGAAGAACAAAAGTGTCTAATTTGCAAATAGAGATTAAACTCACATCTTGGGGTGTTCTTATGTGCATGTAGATACTTAAAGGAGCTAAACGCCCAACCCCCCCCCCCCCCCCCCCGCTTGGATAAAATTATTAGTATGTCACCAGGAGAAAATATCTGGAGAAGAAAAGGCCGATAGATGGACCTTTTTTTTTTTACAAAGGTAAATATCAGCTCAAATAAACAGCATCCCTACAGGAATATAAGCCCTCTCTCCACCTGCCCACTGGGGTTTTCTTCATCCATGAGTGAAATAATCTACAGGTTCTCAGGGAAGCTCTTAAGAACAACAAAAACGTAATAGTGGATACCTTCCTTTTATGCCATTATATATAATAAAACCACACATACATTGTATGTTCTTTACAAAGCAGTGTGAATAACAAACCAAAGAAAGCTTTACTCTCCTTGCATGTGGTGATGTCACTGAGCCATATCCTCCTTTCATGTTGTGTCTGCTGGACTTTTTCAAAGAAATAGTGGCTCGACAGTTTCTTTGGAGCAGCTTTCTTTGGCTTGTTATTTATATAACTTTTTTAAAGAAGATACAATGTAAGTTCAGTTTAATTATATATAATGAAATAAATGGAAGGTACACACTATGGGCCAGATCCACATACATGTAGATCAGAGCAGCGTATCAGAGATACACTACGCCACTGTACCTTACCTGGCGTATATTCGAATCCTCAGCGAGTTTGCGCCGTAAGTTACGGCGGCGTAGTGTATTTCTGGCGGCGGATTTCAAATTGGGCGGGTTGGGGGCGGGATTCATTTAAATGAAGCACGTCCCCGCGCCGAATGAATTGCGCATGCGTCGTCCCGAAATTTTCCGACGTGCATTGTGCTAAATGACGTCGCTAGGACATCATTTTTTTAACTTAGACGTGAGTTACGTCCATCCCTATTCACGGACGACTTACGCAAAAAAAAAAAAATTGGACGCGGGAACGACGGCCATACTTAACATGGCAATTCTATCTATACGCCGCAAAATACCAGCTTTAACTATACGCCGGAAAAAGCCGACTACAGGCGACGTTAGAAAATGCGACGGCCGCGCGTACATTCGTGGATCGTCATAAATCGCTAATTTGCATACCTGACGCGGAAAACGCCATGCAGCGGACGCCGAAGTATTGCATCTTAGATCCGAAGGCGTACGAAGACGTACACCTGTCGGATCTAACCCAGAAGCCATCGTATCTTGTTTTGAGGATTCAAAACAAAGATACGACGCAGGAATTTTGAAATTACGCGGCTTGATATGCCGGCGTAATTTCTTTGTGGATCTAGCCCTATGAATTTGTTTGTCCTTAAAGGCTTCCCTAAAAACCTGTGGATTATTGCACTCATGGACGAAAAAAAACAGGAGCCAGTTGAAGAGAGTGTTGAAATTCCTGGAAGGATCCTGGGTTATTAAGCTGATACTGACATTTGTAAAAAGAAGGTCCATCTAATAAGGTGTGAATCTACCTGAGGGGGATCACTGAGGTACAGAAAGAACAGTGGAAAGAGTATACAAGGTGCACTGGTGTTCACATTTTGGAAAGAGTTATGTGTAGCGATTTTACTTGTGGAACTAGAGTTTATGGTTGCAAAACTTTAATTAACTGATTTGAAGTGCTTTCGTGCACAAGGACACTTTTAAGTTTATAAGAGCAAAAGAAGCATAGAAACACTTTAATATCTATGAAATAAATATCTATGTATTTATTTATTTATTTTTTATGATTTTTTTTACATTAAATATTTATGGATTAGTTTTTATAGATTAAGCAAATTTTGGTTGGTTAGGGAAGCGCTTGGTTGAACAAAAAAATTTGAATGTGTGTGCCAGGCATCAATCTACCCACCGAACCATCCCCCTGGTCGGTCAGGTGACGGATGGGCAGGTCACGGGCGGGGACCCCCCCAATTGGTGAGTCACCCCATCCTGCAGGCAGCATGGTGGCTTCTCTCCAGGATGTGGGCTGGTTGTTTGCTGCTTGGTTCCCCTGCGTACGTCTTTTCCCTCCTCTCCTCTGTTCATCTCTTGACGGACAATCCGATTGGATCTCCTTTTGGCCAATCAGGTGATGGGTCTCATGACCTGCTTCCTGATTGTCCGGGAGAAGATTCAGTGTTGCATTAGCGAATATTCATTCACTATTGTAACACAATTGGGTGGACTCGGAGTGCAGTGCTCTGCTCCCCGAGCCTCTGGCTCTAATCACATGCTTAAAAAACCCCCTTTGGAATCCATTGTCTTGCGTCCCAGTATGTAGATCAGGGAACCGGATGCATGGATGGATGGGCCGCCACTGCCAGACAATAAACTGACTATACAAGCACATATTTAATTCATTCAACCTTTGAACTGAACTAAAGTGCTGATTTCCTTTATACACACTAAACAGCAAAAATAGACACATTTTCCCTGCTGACTATTGTATTTTTTACAGCCGGCACCCATAGGTGTTAGAATATGAAAATAAAGTCATTGTTTGGCTGACAATTTTCCACTCAGCTCTTTCAAGAGTTGACTGAACAACTTTTGTCATATGAATCAGCTGAATTTCTAACCATGAATGTGCAACACCGGCCTGTGGGCCCACTGAACTGAGACAATGTAATAACAACTCAAAACACGTGTTAAAATCAAATACAAAAAAAGTTTCTACAGAGGCATTTGAAAATGGAACCAGCTCTTCTGCTAAAGTGACTCTTTAAAAGAAGGCCATCTATATTTACCTTTTTGGTGACTCTTGTCTTGAAATACCACCTCTTCACTGCTTCCTGGCTGCCTTTAGGTACTCCAAACTTCTCGGTGTGTAAATACCATCATCTCCCTGCCCCACATGGTTGTTTTTCCTGATAGCTAATTTTTCACCATATAATGTATAGGAAAGCAGGAAGAACCACTGTGGAACACTGGGAGGAACAGGTATTTGACCTACTCAAAAGGGTCGTGTGATGATTCCAGGGAGGCAAAACCTGGGACAGAAGCAGATAACAATTAAAACGTTTATATGCTTTGAAAACTTCTAACCTTGTAAGTGAAATGGATTGTTATACCTTTTTGCTGCACTATTGTGTTTCAGCTGCCAGTTTAGTGGGGCCCAGCTCGGATTTTAACCATGTATAGGGGGGATGAATGTACCCTAGCTGAATCGATCTAACAGCTTGGGTATAACCAGCCTATTGGAGTTTACATGCAATTATAGTAATATACTATACTATAATAGCCACTGGCAGTAATCACTGTGTTCTCAGTTGCGGGACAGCTCTCCTGCCGAGGAAACACAATGGCGGCATGGGAGGAATTTCTCCTTCAACACTAACTGTGTTGATGAGGGAATCTAGTGGTTTTCTTTCCTGCAACCCGTGATTGCAGGAAAGAAAATCGCTCTGCCTATGTTCGGCTTTACAGCTGCTATTATTATTACTAGGAGCTGTTGTAACAGTGGGAGGTAATGAGGATCATGTAGTCAGATGAAACTTGTATTCCTGTGATTTCCTTGGAAGGGAACTGTTCACTTAGGACTGGCATCAAGAGTGTCAAATACTTGTCCAGAAAAGTGGAGGAATGGAAGTTTTTAGTATACAGATAAACAGAACTATGTTTTCATAGCATGTGTTTGAACTTTTGGATTCAGTTCTTCTGAGTGAAGGAGGAATAGTATGATGCATACTCTGAACTGTATAGTTTCCTAAGTGATGTACAACTTTGTAATACTCTGTAATCTGTACATGTACCCCCATAAATCAGTTGCCACCATCAGAGTACCCCCTTATATCAGGTGTCCCCATCAGAGCGCCCCCTTACATCAGATATTTCCGTGAGAGTGCCCCCTCACATCAGGTTTCTTCACAGAAGACCCCCTTACATCTGGTTTCTCCCATCAGTGTGCCCCCTTACATCATTTGTTCCCATCAGAGTGCCCACTTACATTAGGTGTCGTCATCAGAGTACCCTTTTACATCAGCTGTGTCAATCAGAGTGCTCCTTTACATTAGGTGTTCTCATCAGGGTGCCCCATTACATCAGGTGTCCTCACCAGAGTGCCCCTTTACATCAGGTGTCCCCTTTAGAGTGCCCCTTTACATCAGAAGTCCACATCAGAGTGCCCCTTTACATCAGGTGTCCCCATCAGAGTGCCTCCTTACATCAGGTGTCCCCATCTGAGTGCCTCTTTACATCAGGTGTCCCCATAAGAGTGCCTCTTTAAATCAGGTGTCCCCCATCAGAGTGTCTCTTTACATCAGGTGTCCACATCACAATGCCACCTTACATCAGATGTCCCCATCACAGTGCCACCTTACATCAGGTGTTCCCATCAGAGTGCACCCTTACATCAGGTGTTCCCATCACATCAGTTTTCCCCATCAGAGTGCCCCCTTAACATAATATGTGCCCATCAGTGTGCCCCCTTAACATAAAATGTGCCCATCAGCATGCCCCTATTTTATGTTAAGGGGCACTCTGATGGGCACATTTTATGTTAAAGGGCACTCTGATGGGCACATTGTATGTTAATGGGCACTCTGATGGCCGTATTTTGTTATGGGACACTCTGATGGGTGAATTTATGTAAAGGGGCATGCTGATGGGCACATTTTGTTGTGCCCATTCGAGTGCCCCTTAACATAAAATGTGCCCATCGCAGTGCCCCATAACAAAACACAGCCATCAGAGTGCCCCTTAACATTAAATGTGACCATCAGAGTCTCCCTTAAAAAAATAAAGAGGAACTCTGAACGGCACATTTAGCATGCCCCTTAACATAAATTTACCCATCAGAGTGTCCCATAACAAAATACGGTCATCAGAGTGCCCCCTTAACATACAATGTGCCCATCAGAGTGCCGTTTAACATAAAATGTGCCCATCACAGTTCCCCTTAACATAAAATGTGCCCATCAGCATGCCCCTTAACATAAAATAGGGGCATACGGATGGGCACATTTTATGTATCATACCTCGCAAGGAGAGAGAGGCAAGCTGGGAGCCACGAGTAGCGGAAAGGTGGGGCGTGCACGTGACATCACGCCCCACCTCGCGGCCTGGCCAGGAGAAAAAGCCGGGAGCGAGTTCCACGGTTAGCGGCAAAGGGCAGGGCACACATGCGACAGTGTCCCAGCAACCAGGGGCACACATGCAACAGTGTCCCGACAACCACGGATGGAGCACACACACAACGTCACTGTCCCAGTAAATGACTGCTGAAATGCAGCAACACATTGGCGGCCTGACTAGTAATGACGGCTGCACTAGAGCATTTGTTTTCTGTAGACAGCAAAAATTCTGGTTGATCCTCCTGTTCGATTTCCTTCCCTCCATGTCTGTGTCCCCGCTGCAGCTTGACATTGTGTAAGACAGTCATTGATATCTACTACACATGCTCCAATGTCAGTTTCCTTCTAAGATTTTTATGTTTTCCTTTTTCTTATCTGTGCAGCCGATGTGATTATAGAGTCAGACATGTGGGTGTATACACAGTTAAGAATGACACTGCCCTCCCTCCCTCCTCCTCCATGTCCTCATTTTGACAAACACTATGTGGGAAGGATATAAGATAGTGATTGATGGAGGCTCCACCTCTGTGTTAGTCCTAGCACATAGACACAGACTGGAGGGGTATGGCACAGCCTGTGATTGGCAAAACCTCCTCCAGATATCTTTACACTGTAAACAAAGTGAAAGCTATTGTTAAACTTCACCTACACCATGTTACTTCTAAAATGTATATGATATATATATATATATATATATATATATATATATATATATATATATATATATATATATATATATATATATATATATATCAACATTTGCTTTGAACTATAGATTTGTATGAAGCTTTAAAACACTGTTGCATTTAATTATTTATTTTAATTCTCTACTCTGTGCAGACACAGATTCATACATCAGCTAGAAACAAGAAACTCCTCCCTTAGAATTTTCAGTGAGCACAGGAAAGACCTGCAAAACACCATGAACCTCTGAACAGCAACTAAATAAAATACAGTGGCATGATTTTTATACATAAATAGAAGGGATGATGGCAAATAAGCATTGTTAGCCGGATTCAGGTAGAGCAGCGTACATTTGAGCGGGCGTAGCGCAGCTCATTTGCGCAACGCCAATGTAAAATAGAGAGGCAAGGCCAGTATTCACAAAGCACTTGTTTCCTAAGTTACGTCGGCGTAGCGTAAATGGGCCGGCGTAAGCCCGCCTAATTCAAATTAGGAAGGTAGTGGGCGCGTTGTATTAAAATTAGCCGTGACCCCATGTAAATGACTTCCCGAACGAACTGCACATGCGCGCATGCTCAGAATCATGTCAAATTTACGCCCTAAGATACGACGGCTCAATGGCAACGACGTAAACATAACCTACGCCCAGCCCCATTCACGTACGACTTACGTAAATGATGTAAAATCCGACGGCAGTTCCGACGTCCATACCCTAACATGACTTAGACCAGCTATTTGGTGGTTTATCTTTACGCCAAAAAAAAGCCTTACGTAAACGGCGTAGATTACAGCGACTGGCGTAAGTACGTTCGTGAATCAGCGTATCTAGGTCATTTACATATTTGACGCGTAAATCAACAGAAGCGCCCCTAGCGGCCAGCGTAAATATGCACCCAAGATACGACGGCGTAGGAGACTTACGTCGCTCGTATTAAGCCAGAATTCTAGCATATCTAGTATTGAGAATAAGGCGCATAGATACGACGGTGCATCAGTACATCTGTAGATACGCCAGCGTAAGTCTTTCTGAATCTGGCCCTGTATGTTTAGTATCACTTTAACATATTCCTAAGTCTATCCCCCTCTGCTTACTATGCTGAGCCAGGCAGTGTTCTGGTTCTTTTCTCAACCTTTGGGGCTAGACAGTAATGTTCATAGATGGTTTTATTTTCATAGGCCCTAATAAAAAAACTACCAATATGCCTACTGAAATGCGGACCAGACTGCTGCCCAGCATTGACAACAGCTCTTGGACCAAGTCACCTTCTGATCTAATATACCTACAATGAGGTATACATAGCACAGGGAGGGGAAGTATGAACAGTTACTAAGTAAATTGAAAGTATAGTTATCTTTTGCATTTTAGCCAAGCAAATCAAGCAAAGATACACAATTCTGGCTTGTCTAGTAAGAACAAATTATTAAATTTCCTCAATATAGTTCATGTGGTTATTGTTAAAACAAAAGATGATTTTCAGTGATTTGGTATAGGAGAATTTGTAAACATAGTAAACATACAGTAAATACAATAAAGGATGTTTTTCCTTATTGTAGCAAGTTGGAATACCTTTCATACTTTTTTTGACATTCCTCTGGATATGCAGGTTTAGGTTCTGGCAGTACTATCTAACTATGTAACGTCAAATAAACTCATGCAAATGTTCCCCTAAAAACACTGTAATAACATTTTGGGGGTAATTTACTAAAACTGGAAAATGCTAAATCTGATGCAGCTCTGCATAGAAACCAATCAGCTTCCAGGTTTTTTGTTGAAGCTTAATCTTACAAGCTGAAGTTAGAAGCTTTTTTTGTAAAGAGAAAATGGACTAGGGGCTAGTCATGGACTTTACGGGCATTATATGTTGGTAAGAATATAAGTCATCACAAAAGGGAAATTTATAGAAAAATACTATTTATTACAAAAATATATTTTAAACAAGTTAAAAATATTCTCCAGAAGATGTGCACATGATCACAGGGTAGCACAGCGTTAACAGGGATTATAGAGGCTAAGACGTAGAGGGTTTACACATGGTTATAATCAAAGGACATTCAAGTCAAAACATGATAACAGAATAGAAAATAAGAGCAAAATCGTGGTGCGGACACCCGCTTTAAACCATGAATATGTAGTGTAACTCCTGGAGAGAGCCTGCAGGTTAATCCACTGAAGATCTTTAAATGATGACGCTGGACTGGTTGTGGCCCGACATGTTTCGCGCTTACAGATATGCGCTTCTTCAAAGGACCTGTTTAAATCAATGTGCTATAATAATGGAGAAAAGGACATAAATATATAGTATGTTAAACTATACTATATATTTATGTCCTTTTCTCCATTATTATAGCACATTGATTTAAACAGGTCCTTTGAAGAAGCGCATATCTGTAAGCGCGAAACATGTCGGGCCACAACCAGTCCAGCGTCATCATTTAAAGATCTTCAGTGGATTAACCTGCAGGCTCTCTCCAGGAGTTACACTACATATTCATGGTTTAAAGCGGGTGTCCGCACCACGATTTTGCTCTTATTTTCTATTCTGTTATCATTTTTTGACTTGAATGTCCTTTGATTATAACCATGTGTAAACCCTCTACGTCTTAGCCTCTATAATCCCTGTTAACGCTGTGCTACCCTGTGATCATGTGCACATCTTCTGGAGAATATTTTTAACTTGTTTAAAATATATTTTTGTAATAAATAGTATTTTTCTATAAATTTCCCTTTTGTGATGACTTATATTCTTACCAACATATAATGCCCGTAAAGTCCATGACTAGCCCCTAGTCCATTTTCTCTTTACAAAATTTGTTTAGGACGTGGCATGCGTGTTATCATTATGCATCCACATGCGCACTACATGTGAGGATGCATTTTTCCTTTTTGATGAAGTTAGAAGCTGTTTGGTTACCATGCACAGCTGCACCAGATTTTGCACTCTTAAGTTTGTGTTTATGAGGTTCCATTAGCTCTAAAACAAATGTACAAGTGAAAGAAAAAAACATATACTGCCACTCCTTCTCATAGAGCTGTCAATTGACATACAATGGTGATTGTGAAACATTACACACTCATGTTTTATTTGTATTACTGAATTGTGGCTCTAATTAATAAGCGTTTAATTGTGAATTCTTTGATACATATTAGGGGTTGATACACAATGGTAATGGTAATTCACTAAGCACATAAATTCAATATGCAAAATATATTTTTATGGGTGACTCCTTAACTGTTAAATAACTGTCACCTGATGTCTACAAGTTGCAGAAGACAGCGAAAATGCACAATCTGACAAGCTGTCTCTTGCATTGCAGATATTTTTCATGTTCTACCCCTGTGTTTTTTTTTTCCAAAGATGCAGTTTGGGCTATTTTAAACATTTCAAATGAAGGGTTCTCCTTCAGAGAGGAAGTGTGCTGCGGCAGATAATGTTTACTCTTGAGTTTTGTGCCAGAGCTTGAAATATTGTCTATAGGGTGTACACATGCCTAAATGTTCAATGTCACTATGGTGCCCAGTCTGCATATAGGCCATTTTCTTGGAGATCCTGAATAAGGAATATATATCGTGGTGAAGGGCATGCACGGAGCCGGCGGAGATTGACATGTCCCGCTGATCTTCCGTAACTCATGGGACTCCACAGCCCTATAAAACGCCCGCATAGCTCGGTTCCCGGGAGAACCCGACTCATGAACTTTCTGAGAGGTAAAGGAGATAAAATATGGTGTTTGGGGGTTCCCTCCTGAAGAGCAGAATTAAAAATACTAAAGACATTCAGCCTAGAGCTGTAGTGAAAATGGCACTGCCCCCTTCTCCTAACACAGGCACCTCACGAGCTGATAAGCAGAAACAGCTGAAACAGCAGTCACAGGCAGCTTATGAGGAGAATGACACTGACTATGATTATAATGACTCTGCACAGGATATGAAAGCAGACTCCATAAGTCCTAACATATTAAAACAATTTGAAAAGATGATTCAGAAAGTGCTTAAACAGACATCTGACCATATCACAAGCAGTTTGTCTAAATAAATCTGTGAATTGGGTCAACGCACATCAGACCTAGAAAATAGAGTTGATGAAGTAGAAACAGATCTACAACCTCAACTATTTGAATTAGAGAATTTAAAGGAGGAAAACCTTACCCTAAACGTGCATTTAGAAGATTTTGAGAAAAGGGCGTGTTGCTCTAACTTACGCGTTCATGGAATTTCTGAGGCAATCGTTGATATTCAGTCCACTATAACTGCCTTATTCAAGAGCTGCAGCCATCAATCCCTATTGATCATTTGGAGATAGATAGGATCACAGGGCTCTGATACCACTCAAAGCTGCAGGACTACCAAGTGACATAATAGTGAAATAACACTATTTTCGCACCAAAGAGAAACTTCTTGCTGCAGCATGTGCAAAGGATTCTCTCACTTTCCAAGGAAATTCCTACCAAATCTTTCCTGATCTTTCTCCTACTACAGTTGCTAAAAGGCGCATTTTGAAACCCCTTCTTCAAATTCTTCAGCAAAATCAGATATCATATTAATTGGGATTTCCGTTCTCCATACGTTTTACCCATCTAAGCACCAAATATAGATGCAAATCTGAGCTGCAAAATGTACTACAGGATCTTCATCTACTGGACCGATCGATTTCTTTTTCTGATAGTTCTCGCCGATGTACTACATCTTATAATGCGAATGAAGCATCCAAAACCAAGGGAAATGGAGGCCAACACAGCCCTACTAAGTGTACTCGCTTCAATTCTCCTGACAGAGATCTTGCAGACACTATGGACTGAGAAACATTTCAGTCATTCTGAGTTTTTTTTTGTGTGGCCTAATGGTTACTAATGGCAGCTTTATCTTTAGTTCGTTCTTATTCAAACTGAAACTTTTGTACTACTTTTTGAGCTTCTCCTACACCTCATATAACTAAAAATACCTTATACATGGGTGTTAACATTTTTTCTCTCTTTTTTTCTTCGATGTTTAAAATTTTGGCTGTTGTGGTCCCGAGAGCTAGTCACTGCTCTCCCCACTACTCTATCCTAAGGTTTTCCTCCCATTTGTTTTCAAGGGGGACTTCCTTGGACAGATTTTTGGCCTCTGGGTCTGTATTTCCTACACACCCAGTACGCCGTATTTTTATTTGTTGTTTACATGTTTAACCACTTGCTTACTGGGCACATATACCCCCTTCCTGCCCTAGCGAAATTTCAGCTTTTGGCACTGTTACGCTTTGAATGACAATTGCGCGGTCGTGCGACGTGGCTCCTAGACAAAGTTAACGTCCTTTTTTTCCCACAAATAGCGCTTTCTTTTGGTGGTATTTTATCACTTGTGCGGTTTTTATTTTTTGCGCTGTAAACAAAAATAGAGCGCCAATTTTGAAAAAAACACAATATTTTTTACTTTTTGCTATAATAAATATCCCATTTTTAAAAAAAAAAACATTTTTTTTTCAGTTTAGTCCGATACGTATTCTTCTACATATTTTTGGAAAAAAAAAATCGCAATAAGCATATAGTGATAGGTTATAACTAGGGTTGTCCCGATACCACTTTTTTAGGACCGAGTACAAGTACCGATACTTTTTTTCAAGTAGTCGCCGATACCGAATACCGATACTTTTTTTTAATGTCATGTGACCGTTTTCAAACCACAATACAGACCAAAGATATTTTCTTTAGAATTATGAAGAACTGGTACATCATGGTGTGGGGCTGTTTTTTAGCATACGGTACTGGAAAACTACATATCATTGAAGGAGTGATCACTGTCAGTGCAGCTCATCTGTGCCAGTGCCCAAAAGTGCAGCTAGCCAGTGCCACCTATCAGTGCAGATCAGTGCCCATTAGTGCATCAGTGCAGGGAGGCAGCTTATTAGTGCATCTCATCAGTGCCACCCAATCAATGCCAGTGCCACCTATCAGTGCCATCCATTTATGAGTGCCATTCAATCAATGCCAGTGCCACCTATCAGTGCCATCCAATGGTGCCATCCAATTTGTGTTCGATGTCACAAAAAAAAAGAAAAAAAGTATTCTATTTTGGTATCGGGAGTATTTGCGCGAGTACGAGTACTAGCGCAAATACTCGGTATCTGTCCCGATACCGATACTGGTATCGGTATCTGGACAACCCTAGTTATAACGTTATAACGCCTACAAAATAGGGGATAGAATTATTCCTTTTTTTATTATTTTGTTTTACTAGTAATGACGGCGATCTGCGATTTTTGTCATGACTGCGATATTACGGCGGACACATCTGACACTTTTGACACATTTTTGTTTTGGGACCATTCACATTTATACAGCGAACAGTGCTATAAAAATGAACTGATTACTGTATAAATGTGACTGGCAGGGAAGGGGTTAACACTAGGGGGCGATCAAGGGGTTAAATATGTTCCCTTCTAGGTGATTCTTACTGTGGGGGGAGGGGACTGACTGGGGGAGGTGACCGATGGTTGTCCCTATGTACAAGGGACACACCGTTGGTCTCTTCTCCCTAACAGGACGTGGATCTCTGTGTTTACACACAGAGATCCACGTCCCTGGCTCTGTGACTGCCGATCGGGGTGCCTGGCGGACATCGAGGCCACCAGGCAAGCACATCGGCACCCGTGTGACGTGGCGGGCGTGCGCGCACCCCCCAGCGGCGTGCTGCCAGAGGCCATATATTGACGGCCTCCCAGCATATTGGAGCCACCTTGTGGCCGTAAATAGTCGGCGGCCGGATGGCAAGCGATTAAGCTAATATTAACTGTTTATATGACTCTTATTTCTGTTCTTCCTTTTTCAATCCTTCCTATTTTCTTCTATGGAACTTTGCTTTTCCCCGGGGTAAGTATGGTAATGCAGTTCACAAATAAAATGTATGACTATATTGATTTCCTGATATATGGATGGCCCCCTTAAATGTACTTACTTTAAATGTACAAGGCCTCAACATACCGCAAAAGCATACAAAAGTATTTCGCTCCCTAGCTTCAACAAAAGCACATATTGTATGTCTCCAAGAGACCCATTTTATTAAAATGTCTACCCCTAAATATTTTGGCTCTTTATATCCTCATGTCTTCACAGCTTCTGCTGAGACAAAACAACGGGGAGTATTGGTGGCATGTCATCAGACAACTCCTTTCTCACTCCAGGCAGAGATTAAAGATCCCGAAGGGCGATATCTCATACTTACGGGGTATCTATCTGACTTACTGTAGTATCCTATTATGCCCCAAACAAAACTCCAGCATCTTTCCTCTCCAATTTACTACAGGTGGTCGAAACTCATAAATTGGGCACATTATTAATTTGTGGAGACTCAAATCAAGTCCTTTATCCATTTCTAGACAAATCCCCAATTCCCATCACCTCTATTTCCTGTAAAAATGCATTCCAGCAATTACTCCAGCAACATTTTTTATTAGATACTTGGCGTGAAACAAATCCAGCTAAACGTCAATTCACCTTCTACTCTCATCCTCGTGACTCATTCTCCCGAATTGATCACATATTAATAACCATAGGCATGACCCCTGAACTTCTTTCTTCTTTCATTATTCCTTTCACATGGACTGACCATAGCGCAGTGCTAACCATATTTAGCTGTATAATCCCTAAGGCACATGACCCCACATGGCAGATTAATAACTCCATTTCTATCCCACCCATCTCATTCCACAGATTTGGAAAGAGCCTTAAAAGACTATCTAGCCTATAACAAGACTCCTGATATCTCTCCTTTGACACTATAGGAGGCGCATAAATCTGTGCTCTATGGAGCCTGTATTCAACAATCCTCATTTCTCAAAAAAGAAAAATGACTGCTGTAGCAAAAACTTGAGACGAAATGTAATTCTTCCCATGCACCTTTTCAATCAAGTTCTAGTACAAAATTACAATTAGATAAAGCACGTCTTGATCTTGATCTTTTTCTCTCAAACTTTGCCTAAAACATATTATGTAAATCTAGGCATTCATTTTACCTTAATGCCAACCTACTAGACTTCTAGCTCGAGCCCTTAAAAAGTCTACTCACTCCCCCAAACCAATACGTCTGAAACTGTCGCAAGATACTTACACCAGTATTCGTGTGAAAATTCTTCACGATTTTCAAAAATGTTCACCTCCTTATATAAAAAAGAGGAACCCCTAGATCCAGCTTTTGCGGATTCCTTCTTCTCACATATTACATTCCCGTCTATCCCCTTGGCCCACCGAGATAGCCTTGAAAATTCTGTAACTACTAGTGAAATCAACATAGCCATTAAATCTCTTAAACTAAATACACGCCCAGGCTCGGGGGGTTTTTCAGCCATGTATTATAAGAAGTTTGCACATATGCTAACCCCATTATTGACCAAAGCCCTCAATTCTCTTCTCGCTGGACATTCTTTTTGATCTAAAACGCAAATAGCTAATTATTTCAATTATTCCCAAACCAAATACAGATGAATCGTCTTGCTGCAACTTAGATATTAAACTCTTAGCGAAAGTCTTAGCAACACATTTAAACAATATAATAGGATCTTTAATACATAGGGATCAAGTAGGCTTTATCCCAAGGCGCCAATCAGGAGATAATATACGTAGGGCTACATTACTGATACATGCTGCCAAAAAAAGACGATTACCTTTTTGCCTCTTATCCTTGGAGGTCAAAAAAGCATTTGACACAGTGTCGTGGCCCTACCTTCATTATGTCCTACAGCATTGGGGATTTGGTCCCCATTTTCTCAGTTGGATCTCATCATTGTATAATAATCCTAAGGCCTATGTAAAATATGCAGGACACAAATCCAATTTATTCAATATCCATAGAGAAACTCATCAAGGTTACCCGTTTTCTGCAATTTTATTTGCCCTTCTCATATCTCTGCTCCTAACCTAATTCTGAAACTAGATAATTTTGCCCACATTTCAGGCTTTAACATTAACCTTCAAAAATATTTAGCCTAATCTATATCCCTATCTCCTTCAGAGGTGCAACAAGCGCAGACATCTCTTCCATTTTTATGGTCTACTACTCGACTGTCTTATCTAGGAATCAATCTCACACACAATGTTACTGAACTCTTCTCAGCCAATTTCCCACCTATTTTACGTCACATCACCTCTCTGTTAACACAATGGTCTTCTCTCCCCATATCATGGATAGGTAAAATGACTATACTTCCCAAAATCCCTATTCCAGCATACTTTTTAAGAATACTGCAGCGTAGAATAACAAAGTTAGTTTGGGGCTCTTCTAAACCTTGTTTACCTAATCATACTCTCTACCTCCCTAAATGTAAAGATGCACTAGGATTTCCTAGTCTATCTACCTATTATTACACGGCCCAATTGGCACAAATAACTAAATACCATGCAACCTCTGAAATACCACTTTGGGTAACTCTGGAGTCAATAGATTGTGATCCATTATCTATTTCCAATCTATCATAAAACAATTACTAATCCTGTTACCAAACGCTCTCTAACTATTTGGAATAGAATTAAAACAACAAACGGACTATAATTTCTGCATATTCCACTTTTATCGTTCACTTCCCCTTTTTTTCCCCTGCCTGGACCTTTCCTAAACCCTTTAAAGCCTGGACAACTTCTAAATTAACTCCATGACCTGATATTCCAGACTTCCTTTATACCGTTCCCTGACCTATGTGAAAGACATAGTCTTCCAAACTGAGAACTATTTAGATATTTACAGATTAAAAACTTTTTTACACCCCATATCCAAGAAAAATATGCATTTGATAAATTATCACACTTTGAAAGAAAATGTAAAAATCATCCCCATGCAAAAGGACTGATCTCGACCCTCTATGCTCAACTCGTTACTAAACCTGATTCTGATCCACCCTCTTATGTAGCTAAATGGGAAGCAGATCTTAATCTCTCGCTGGAAGTAACCAATTGGGACAATATCTGGAATACTACAAAATCTACTTAAAAAAAAAACATAATTGCTTTGGAAACTAATTATAAAGTGCTTACGCTCTGGTACTTAGTCCCTGCCAAAATAGCGAAATTTGCCCCCAATTACTCCTCATGCTTTCGAGACTGTGGTGATCTTGGCTCATACCTTCATACTTGGTGGAATTGTCCGGTAGTCAAAAGGTACTGGAGATATATATTTTTTCTCCTTTTAACCCTATTTGCAGTATCTATCCTTCCTGATCCTTCGATATCGCTCATAAATCTTAAGCCGGTAATACTTTTGCATAGACAATTCAAACTTTTTCTACAGATCACTACAGCTGCGAAACAGACAATAGCTAAAGCCTGGAAATCTAACAATTTGGTATTGAATGAAACCAAACATAGAATCAATAAAGCTATGGTCCATGCCAAAATAGAGGCCATAGTTTAAGACAAAATAAGTTACTTTAAGGCCGGGTACTCACGAGCAAACATGTACGGTGAAACCGGTCCGTCGGACCGTTTTCACCGTACATGCCTGCCAGAGGGCTTCTGTACGATGGTTGTACTAACCATCGTACAGAAGTCCACGCGTAAACATTACGCGGGGCGTGTCCGCGTCGTCGCCGCGATGATGACGCGGCGACGTGGGCGGGCCTGCCATTTAAAGGCTTCCACGCATGCGTCAAAGTCATTCGACGCATGCGAGGGACGGCGGGCGCTCGGACATGTACGGTAGGTCTGTACTGACGACCGTACATGTCCGAGCGGGCAGGATTCCAGCGGACGGTTTTAAAACACGTCCAGGAATATTTGTCTGCTGGGAAAAGGCCCGGCGGGCAAATGTTTGCTGGAATTCGGCCCGCTCGCGCCTACACACGACCGAACATGTATGCTGAAACTGGCCCGCGGACCAGTTTCAGCATACATGTTTGGTCGTGTGTACGGGGCCTCAGAGTATATGGCTCCCTTGGGTGAATCATTATTTACCAATTTTTCACTTTATCTTTCTATAATCATATGATTATTAATGCACTCAGCCCCGGGGGCTCTTCCTGTCGCTCCTCCTTTTCCTTCTTCTCTCTTTTCTCTTCCTTCTACTTTCCTCTTTATTATACTCTTCCCTATCCTTTTTTCTTTCTTTATTTTTCTTCCATTAGGTTCAAACAACTATACTTGTGTATACTCCACTTGGATTTAAAACATAGTCATAAGCTCCTAGAAGCTTTATAACAGTGATAATGTCTTCTCTGTCTTCTCTGTTTCCTGATGCATATATTGAACTAGCTTTAACTTTTTACTTAAATCGGTTGTAAACCTGTATATCATTTTTTTTTACACCTGCAAGGAAAAAGCCATAATGAGCTAGTATGCACTGCATATTAGCTCATTATGAAATACTTACATCGGAACGAGGTAGGGAACTTACCTGGTCCACGCCGAGCCGAGCCGAGCGTGTCTTCCGGGTATCGCTGCTCCAGCGCTGTGATTGGCTGGAGCGGCGATTACGAGACTTCCTTTCCGACATGGGTCGGCGGGGCCGGCCCTTCAGCCGAGGATCCCCCCTGCGCATGCGCCGCTGCAATCAGTGGCGCATTGCGAGGGGAATATCTCCTAAACCATACATCTTTAGGAGATATTCTTTATGCCTACAGGTAAGCCTTATTATAGGCTTACCTGTAGGCAAAAGTAAAAAAAGTGGGTTTACAACCACTTTAATAGAGGCTTTATTTTACCATTATTAACCAACTTCGATTTCAGCCTTTATTGATTAAACTAAAAATGTTATCTACAACACTAATCCTAAAACAGACTATGCCAAAGAGACTTTTTTCAGTTAATTTGTGGAGCAATAGTTGTTTATTATTCATTGTTATGGTAATTTCTAGCAATGCTTTTGAACCAATTTTTTTGTGATTTGTTAAAATTTCAATAAACAAATTTGACGAGGAATATATTGTGATAAGGGCTTGTATAATACTGTGCATGGTACAGTACAGTTAAACGTGATGGACATCGCTCACAGGTCATTAAGGCACCCATACCAGTTCACTGATGCACCCTAAAATCCCACCTGCAAACGCCCACTCTTGTATTAGTGAGGAATTCATTGATGCAGGACACTTACTCGTTAGATTGATGGGTAAGAAATGTTGGAATGATGTTGGAAATCTACATAATATACACAATATAGTAAGCAGGTGGGCTTTTAGAGCATTCAAGTGAACCACATACAGGAAAATTACCCCTTTTAGGATAAGGGGGTTGCTGATAAGGGAATCAAGTGAATCAGAGGATTGGATTAACTATGCGAATATTCATGAAATTGGGTTGAACCTCAGTTTGGGAAGATGAATTTGCCTATTTCTATCTAACACAATTTCTGTTCATGGCACCACTTTCGCTAGAATAGGACTTATACCCAATAAACATTTGCACGAGTCTGCAATAAAAATTTCATTTTGAAAACAAATTATGTCTTTATTATTTGCTTGTGCAGGTAATTTGTTTTTGAATTTAATGTAAACTATAACTCATAATTCTATCTTTGCTGTAAGCTACAGATGCAAAAACCCCATATGTGAACTTTTAAAATGTAGCATTCAAAGTAATGATGACATGCACAATGCAGTAGCACATATCAACTAAATTTTACCATTTCTCCATTTGTAGTTCTTACAATAAGATGTATGTGTTGATTGGTTGCTGCGAGTGACAAGATTCTGCACATTGCTATTTACCTCAACAAATAAGCCAATCCTGACTGTAAAGTTCAGCTTAAAAATCTGCTAAATCAGCAATATTATAAAACACTGCCTTAAATGTATGATATACATTGGTTTGCATGAAAAAAAAAAGAAAGAAAATTGCCAAGACCAGCATATTTGAAGAGAATGTCATGCTATCCAATAACAAGCAGTTTTATTTGGCCTTATTATTTTGCATCCTGCAGTTAAAAGCATAAGGTACGAAACAAGTAGGAACCAATGATTCATGTGAATGGCTCTAAATCTGCATGGGATTTACAAGCTGTCACCATGGTGTAGACGCTGGCAGTTAGCCAGCTGAGTTTGGCACTGTGGATGAAGTAAAACTGAGCTTTAACTTTTGTTGTCTGTGGAAACAGTCAGGCTAGGGACTTTTTTCCTTGACAGGTAATGCTTTATGTTGTAGGGGAAATACAATATATTCATGTTCATTGCAGCATGAAATAAAAGCTTTTGGAAGGATGCATGGTATTCTCAGCCTTTGCTTCAAAAATGTCTTTTGTGAACCCATAAACAAAATTACCTTCTGAGGAACTTCTTAATCAGGGAAGAGTGTAGCTGTTCCTCTTGATCTCCCCCCTTGGGTGGTCTCAGCCAGAGAGCAGCAGTCTTTCTGATGGCTTGACTTCTGAAAAGCTTACATAGTAGGATGCTGACAGCTGTAGACCCCTTTTTGTTAGGCATAACAAACATTTTGCACCGAGGACAGCGCACAGCCCAGCTTGCAGTATGCCCAATTAGAGAAGCTAAAATCTCATTTGTTTCACCGTGGGGGCCTCCGAAAGCACACCGTTTTGGCCTCATTACTGTATTTTTAACTTTACAAAAACAATTTCATTATGGAAATTAAAGAAGCTCATTTGGCTTTGGTGCATATGCAAAAACCTAATAAATTCCAATAGTATTCCATCTACCCCAGCATGGATTTTTGTTTTCACTTAATCAGAGCTAAAGATGTATGTTAAAGCCTTTTGTGGTGATTTACCAAATTGCCCATTATGTCATGCCAACTCCTGATTAAAAATAAAATCCTTTATCATTCTTAAGTTTGCTGCTTTAGATGAAAGGATCATTTACTGAATGCCTTTGCTTTCAGTAATCTTGCACAGATGATGCACAGGTTACAGATTGCTCTTTCTCCAGATTTTCCCCTGTGCCTGAAATAAATAAAATGCTATTCATTAAAATATTTGAAGGTGATAGCTTTTAAACACAAATGAGTTTTTTTTAATTTTATTTACATCTAGTAAATAGGCCTACCTACTAGAATGGTTGCATAAACTTTAAAGTTATTTAAAAGTCTCAGAATATATTGATGAGAAAATTGTATTGAGCGAACAGATCAGATGTTGGATATCTATTTGATTAAACCAGCCTGATTTACTTCAGGCCTCGTACACACGACCGAGTTTCTCGGCAAAAACCAGCAAGAACCTTGCTGGGAGCTATTTTTTGGTCGAGGAAACCGGTCGTGTGTACATTTTCGTCGAGGAAACTGACGAGAACCTCGTCGAGCCAAAAAGAGAGCAAGTTCTCTATTTCCTCGTCGGAAGTCCAAATTTGGCTCGCCGAGGTTCTCGACGGGCTGGTTTACGACGAGAAACTCGGACGTCTGTATGCTAAGAAACCCGCGCATGCTCAGATTAAAGTAGTAGACGGGAGCGCAACTTCAGTAAAAGTATCGTTTGTCATGGAGATAGCACATTCGTCACGCTGCCAACATTCTATTGCATCGTTTAAATGCCGCGCATTTCAACCATCTTTAGAATGTTAAAAAATGTACATTAAATTTCTTCTTTTGCTGCTTATCTTCACACAGATTATTGACAAATTTGTTTCACATTTTTAATGCTGATCTCATGAATATTGACAAATCTTTTCTCTCTGTTTTTTTTTTTTTTTTTTTTTAAAAAACAAGTTCTTCATTTAAGATAATTTATATTATGAGTTCATTGTAATAATTTTTTTTTTTTTTTCTGGAAAGTAACCACCATTGTAACCTTCTTGTTTTGTCTTATGTGATCTGTCCCTTAATAATATTACCTTTTGACATTATTTGTAAAGTTAACCTTCCTTCTCACAAGGGACATATTTTTGCTGATGAAAAACACATAGACAAGTATGAATTTTCAAACAAAAAAAGACCATTTATTTCGGTCATGAACAGAAAAAATAAAATAAATATATATATATATAATAAATGAAAGACAGCACTCAATAACTTGCTGGCATTTGTGCAAAGCCAGGTGGGGCACAATGTTACATCTGAGCAGCTGGATCCTCGAATTGGGACATTGAGTGGCTCATCCAGGAAGGAGCACAATCTGGTCTTGGACTCCCAGAGGTCTGGAACAGGAGCAGGTCAGGCAGATGTCCCAAGGAAGTGATCCCACAGCAGACTGCCTTCTGTCACACCACCTGGAAGCAAGGGAGTCACTTCTTGGTCTTCCGGACAGCCTTCTTCCTTGCAGCCTTCACTGCAGCCTGATCTGCAGCCTTCTCTGCAGCCTTCTCTGCAGCCTTCCTTCTCTGCTTGGCTGGAGGTGGTGCCAGTGGAGTAGTACTCGTGCCAGGAGGAGGAGAAGGTGTAGGAGGTGGAGGAGGCAAAGTTCAGGAGCAGGACGAGAAGGAGAAGAATTAGGAGTTGCAGAAGTTTCCTGAGCAGGAGGAGGATGAGGAGAAGGAGTTGTTAAATTTTGAAGAGGATCAGGAGGAGAAGAAGAAGTCTGACAAGTTTCAGAAGTTTCCTGAGCAGGAGGAGGATGAGGAGAAGGAGTTGTTAAATTTTGAAGAGGATCAGGAGGAGAAGAAGAAGTCTGATGAGTTTCAGAAGTTTCCTGAGCAGGAGGAGGATGAGGAGAAGGAGTTTGAAAAGTTAGAAGAGTATCAGGAGGAGAAGAAGAAGTCTGAAGATTTTCAGGAGCAGGAGGAGGAGGATAATTAGATGGTGGGTGAGGACGGCCGGGGGTTCAAATCACTGTGTCCTCAGTGATTAGGCCCCTCACCCCCTTATTGAGCAGGCTTATGAGGAGGGGCTCAAATAGGAGGCGCTGCTCCTCACTCATTTGCCCCATTTTTGACATCACCAGGCTGCCATAACTCTCCTCGGTGGTGGTAGGCTGCTGGAGGGCGGCCTGTGCATCACGGATCAGGGCCAGTGCTGCTTCACTGACCCTCATATCCCTCCTTTCCCTTCGATTTGGTATGCGGATGGGAGGCACCTGGCACCTTGTGCTGCTGCTGGGCCCTGCCACCTCCTCTGTGGCACTAGGCCGTGCCACCTCCTCTGTGGCACTAGGCCTTGCCACCTCCTCTGTGGCACTAGGCCTGGCCTCCTCCTGCCTGGCACTTTCCTGAACCTCCTGGCTGGTGTCCTCCTGTGTATCAAAAAGGGTCAGTTTTAATGTGGTTTTTAAAATTCACACACAATTTACAGCTCCTGACTGTTGATATTTTTTTGTCAATATTTTGAAAAGCTAATAATTCTGACCCCAGGAGTTAGCATTATTTTCAAAAATACTTTGGCGGCAACTACTGACTAATGATATGGAAACCACATTTCGCCCAAATATTATTTTTGTTTAACATATTAAAGTGGAGGTTCCACCAGAACCAAAAATTAAAACTAAACAAATTTACTCAAAAAATTACATTAAAATAATGTTGAAGTTTTACTCCCCCTAACTAGCTGTTGCTATGTGGACTTAAAAAATCTGCCTCTTCATCCTCCGTGGTGTATTATGTTCCTCCTCCTACACTGGGTGTCAACTTGTAAATGGGACGCGCTGCATTCTGCGAACTGTGTGTGTCCCCGAAAGCAGCCGGCCCATTCACAAAGCGCCGCGCTGTTTGCGTATGCGCATTATGAAACGGGCAGTGAAGCCGTTCGGCATCACTGCCTGTTTCCCTTAACTATGGATGGTTGCGCTTGGAGCTGCTAGGATTGAGTATGGGCCTCGGCGGGGGCTGACATCGCTGGCGGCTAGGAAAGTTACGTGTCCTTATTGAAAGTCATCAGCTACAGTGTTTATGATTTGCATAATTGTAAATTTTACTTTTTTGAAATGGAACATCCGCTTTAACATCTCTTTGTCAGCAATTCAACACCACAAAATAACACATTTAAAGTACTATACCGGGCTCCAGGCAGGCAAATCTGGCTGTTCCTCCAGGGTGGAACGCTCCTCTTGATTGTGAGAGGGCTCCCCTTCAGGAGGATCAGGTTGGCTGCAGGGAAGGCTGGAGGGAAGGCTGGACCTTGCTCTTCCCCGTCTGGGAGGAAGGCTGGAGCTAGATCTTCTCTGTCTGGGGGGAAGGCTAGAAAGTGACTCCCTAACTTCCAGGTGCTCATCCAGAAATGACAGTCTGCTGTAGTACCACAGCGATGGGACATAGACCTGCTCTGCTCCTGCTCCAGACCTCTGAGAAGCCAGGACCATGTTGCGTTGCTTTCTGTATGAGCCTCTCAAGGTCCCAATGCGAGTATCCAGCATGTCAGATGTAACATGGGGCCCCACCTGGCTGCGTACAAATGGTAGCAGACTATTGAGTGCTGCCTTTCTTCGCTCTTTATTTTTTGACCTTGGGTCTTTTGTGGCCCAAAGAGCAGGCAGCTCTCTCAATTTGTCTATAAAAATGGCCAGAAAATCGGGGTCATTGAACTTATTCATTTTTCTGCAAGACAAAAAATATGCAAAACACGCAATCAGTCTAGAAACTGGAGTAATCTTTATCCCCATATAGCCCTTAAATGTCTTTGCAGTAAAGGCCACTGACGACCCAAAATCAAAGTATAGCTACACACTCGTCGGTCAACCGTCTTCCTCCGCACCCCCCAACGTACGTACGGCACATGTGTGTATGTTTTCACACCCCTTATCTTTCGTCGCGCAATCGACAAGAAGTAATTATCTGAGCAGGTGTTTGATACTCGGTCATGTTCAGGAAACAAAGCCCTGGTGTGTGTAACGAGGCGTAGATCATCATTTTGGGGTGAAACACAAAAGCATAACGCCGAGATTCATGCCTAAAACGACGAGATTCATGCCTAAAACGCCGAGATTCATGCCTAAAATGACGAGATTCATGCCTAAAACGACGAGATTCATGCCTAAAACGCCGAGATTCATGCCTAAAACGACGAGATGCATGCATAAAACGACGAGGTTCATGCCTAAAACGACGAGGTTCATGCCTAAAACGACGAGGTTAATCATGCAAAAAAATACACCTTTCATGCAAAAAGAACGACATTGCCCACACAGCAGTTTTTGAGAAATGTTCCAGCAAAGCGCGGTTACGTACAGCCCGTACGACGGCACTATAAATGGCCATTTCCATGTCAGATCTTGGCTGACTGACATCGAAATTTATGTTTTTTGTTGCTTTCTGCTCGGTTAACCCCATATCTAGCTAGCCGCCAAACTCAAAGTTGAAATAAAACGTTACGTACCGTCGTATGACACGGTCGATAGTTCCGTCTCCTTCTACAGATTCTGAACGCCGCCTTCATTCACGTGGTATCCCTTTATACACGCGCATGCGTGACGCTCCGCCCGTCTCCACACCCCTGACGTTCTTTTTAGTCTTTTCCCCACCCCTTCTCTCTCCTTGACCCCGCATCAACAAGATGGCAGCAGCACCCGAGCACCCCAACATGCCTGCCCCAGCCCAGAGATACACTGGCACATCTCGAAGATACAAAGCCAGCAATATGTCATTCCTGGAGATGGTGGAGATGGTCCAGATCCTTCGGGAGGAGGATTATGATGGGAAACACGGGCCATATCTCCACCCTAATAAACTGAAGGCCCTGATAATGAACAAAGTGGAAAGGAGGATCTTCCGCAAATTTGGTATCCGAAGGTCTCGGGAGCAGCTCAGAAAGCGCTGGTCGGACCTGAAGCTGAGGGAACAAGAGACCCTTCAAAAAATCAGGCGAGAAATTAGAAAAAGTAAGTAATTTTTATGGGTAATCCTGTCTTGTGTTTGTAATTGTCGCCATGTGCTTTTTCTTGAAGGTTGTACTGTATTATGTATTTCATGTTAGTGGGCCCAACTATTTGTCGTGAAAGTCGTCGTTAATTCACAGAACGACGACTCATACGACCAAAGATTGTGCCCATCAACATGTTATTTATTTTTTTTCAGATTTTTTTCCATGATTTTGCTCAGCGGCCCTGGTGAGATCCATTGTGGAATTAATTTAGATGTGTTTTTAGTAATCCAAATTAAGTGAATATACAGGAAAAGGATAGTCTGCTCAGCAGTTGGGGACACATGCGGTCTCACAGTAGCACAATTGTTGGCCACAAAAAATAAAGATTTAGGGGCTAACACAAAGGTGAGGTCATCCAGTGGATACTTGTTTGGCTTCCATGTTTAAAAAGAAAAAAAAGGTACACAGATTTAGCTTAATCTTTGGCAATGCCTACAATCCTGTGTCCTGCTTAGAGGGGTGTTAAAAACCAACAATAGTCCCATAATTTATTGTAACAATTATTCATATTCCTCTTTCAGGACTTCAATATTTTTCAATAATGTTTGAAACACCTTTTCTTCATTCTTGTAGGGCGACAGGAAGCAGCAAGCCAGGAGGCTATCGAAGGACAACCCCCGCGGGATCAGGATGAGGCTGCCACCACATCCGGTAAAGTATCATCTAATTTTGTTTAGCTAGATGTAGGCCTGCCTAATTGTACTAAATGGTTTTGTCCCCCATTTCACGAGCAGGTGGTGGCTTGGACAGGCAGACTACCCAGATGTTGATAAGTGAAATATGGTCATGCAGAGAGGAAGTTGAGGAGATCCATCTGGCCAACCGTGAAATTAAACATCGGACCAGGAGGGTGGAAAATAAGCTCAAAAATGTATTGGACATTTTGGGGAGAGTGTGAATGACCCAACCCAAAAACTGAGTTTTGGAGTTCTTCCTCAAAAAAAATTACAAAGAGATTTTTGTATTTTGGATCATAAAAAAAAAAAAAAAAAAACTCAAAACTGATTTTAGTATATTAGATAATTAGAAAAAAAAAAAAAAATGATTATTGTATTTTTGATGTAAAAAAACTAAAAAAAATTACAAAGAGATTTTTGTATTTTGGATCATAAAAAAAAACAAAAAAAACTCTAAACTGATTTTAGTATATTAGATAATTAGAAAAAACGAAAAAATAAAATAAAAAAATGATTATTGTATTTTTGATGTAAAAAAACTAAAGAAAATTACAAAGAGATTTTTGTATTTTGGATCATAAAAAAATAAAAAATAAAAACTCTAAACTGATTTTAGTATATTAGATAATTAGAAAAAAAAATAAAAATAAAAAAATGATTATTGTATTTTTGATGTAAAAAAACTAAAAAAAATTACAAAGAGATTTTTGTATTTTGGATCATAAAAAAAATTAAAAAAAAAATCTAAACTGATTTTAGTATATTAGATAATTAGAAAAAAAAAATTAAAAATAAATAATGATTATTGTATTTTTGATGTAAAAAAAACTAAAAAAAATTACAAAGAGATTTTTGTATTTTGGATCATAAAAAAAAAACAAAAAAAAACTCTAAACTGATTTTAGTATATTAGATAATTAGAAAAAAAAATAATGATTATTGTATTTTTGATGTAAAAAAACAAAAAAAAATTACACAGAGATTTTTGTATTTTTGATCATAAAAAAAACAAAAAAACTCTAAACTGATTTTAGTATATTAGATAATTAAAACAAAAAAATAAAAGTAAAAAAATGATTATTGTATTTTTGATGTAAAAAAATTAAAAAAAATGAGAAATAGTGATTTGTTTTTTTTTTTATCCAAAAAACCAAAAAAAATTATAAAGTGATTTTTGTATTTTTGATAATAAAAAAAACAAAAAAAAATTATAAAGTGATTTTTGTATTTTTGATAATAAAAAAAACAAAAAAAAATTATAAAGTGATTTTTGTATTTTTGATAATAAAAAAAACAAAAAAAAAATATAAAGTGATTTTTGTATTTTTGATAATAAAAAAACCAAAAAAAATAAAAAAGTGATTGTAAATTTGATGTTAAAAAAAAAAAAAATTTTTGGGGGTTTTTGATCTAAAAAAATAAAACAAAAATTGACAAAGTGAATTTCCAAAAAAAAAAACGAGAAAAAATGATTCCATTTTTGTAAAAAAAAATACAGGGATTGTTTGATTTTTGAATATTCGTAAAAATATTGTCTTGTTTTATTTTGCTTAAAAAAATTATAATAAATATCTTCCAAAAATG
Organism: Rana temporaria; assembly: GCF_905171775.1. NCBI lineage: Eukaryota > Metazoa > Chordata > Amphibia > Anura > Ranidae > Rana > Rana temporaria. Next base: position 216,086,248 of record NC_053491.1, on the reverse strand, counting down.
TTGTAAACATATGTAAAAATACCCAATTTGTAAGAAGATTGTTAAAATAAAGAAAAAAATCTTCTAAAAAAAAAGTGTGTGGTGTTTTGATTAAAGAACCTGTAACTTTACATGTGTTTACTTTGGGTGTTACCTGGGAAATGGTTGCGAGTTGGCAAGGAAAATACACTTGACACTGCATGTAGTACATTATGTAAAATGATGAGGCAGCTAAAAAAAACACAAGCGACAAAATTCAAATTTTTGGGTACACAGATTTATAATTTGGGATAAAACAAAGCTAAGCCAAATTGGCTTGGGAGGGAATGGCCCCCCTACCCATAAAATAGTCCATATATTGGTCACGGACTGCACGGCCACTTTGGGGGGGCAAGCCAGTACGGGCAGGTTCCAGGCCCGGCAACATTTGATCCGGATTGTTAAGTCCAGCCTCAGGCCTAACCGTGGCCATATAGTTTGGCGAATTTCGCCGCCAAAAATTGTGTAAAATGCAGCATGCAAATATGATATAGTTCCATTTGTACTCCGCCATATGGATCGAGGTTAGGAACAGGCGGAACCGGCTGGCCATTATCCCGAAGGCGTTCTCCACCACCCTCCGGGCTCTGGCCAGCCGGTAATTAAAAACACTCCTCTCTGGGGTGAGGGTGCGCTGGGGGAATGGCCTCATTAGATGGGGTCCCAGGCCAAAAGCTTCATCAGCCAAGAAGACGAAGGGGAGTCCTTCCACATTGTCCGCATCCGGTGGCAATGCGAGATCTTCGTCTTGGAGTCGTTCCCCGAACTCAGTCTGCCTGAAAGCTCCCCCATCCGACATCCGGCCGTTCTTGCCCACATCAACGTACAGAAATTCGTACTGTGCTGACACCACCGCCATCAGCACAATACTGTTGAACCCCTTGTAATTGTAGAACTGGGAACCAGAACGGGGTGGAGGCACGATGCGGACGTGCTTTCCGTTGATGGCTCCCCCGCAGTTGGGGAAGTTCCAACGCGTCTCAAACTCCGCTGCCACAGTCTGCCATTCCTGTGGCGTGGACGGAAGCTGTGTAATTGAAAAAAAAAATTGTTACAAAAAATTAGGCACATAACATTGCAAGCACGTTATACAAAGACATAATAATAATTCTAACTTTTAAATTAAAAGAGCTTTTTACACCTAAAATATAACGCACAATTAGCACTTACATCACCCCCTCTGATGGATCAATGATCAAATTTGGGAGTTAAAAAAAAAAAAAAAAAAAAAGGAAATCTGGAACTCCCAAACTCATATAGCCCTCTCCAAAATGACTATTAAAGTCTAGGTTCACCCCTCTCCAAAATGACTATTAAAGTCTAGGTTCACCAAGATTTTTTATCTTTTTTCTTGGTGAACCTAGACTTTAAGAGTCATTTTGGAGAGGGCTAGATGAGTTTGGGAGTTCCTGTTTTTTTTTTTTCTGGAACTCCCAAACTCATCTAGCCCTCTCCAAAATTACTATTAAAGTCTAGGTTCACCAAGATGTTTTATCTTTTTTCTTGGTGAACCTAGACTTTAATAGTCATTTTGGAGAGGGCTAGATGAGTTTGGGAGTTCCAGAAAAAAAAAAAAACAGGAACTCCCAAACTCATCTAGCCCTCTCCAAAATGACTATTAAAGTCTAGGTTCACCAAGATTTTGTATCTTTTTCTGGGTGAACCTAGACTTTAATACACATTTTGGAGGGGGGGGGGGGGAACATTACAATGGATATAACACAATACATTGGAAAGTGACTAGGCTAGGTGTGTTAGGACCCAGGATAGCATGCTGGGGAGGTAAGTGAAGGGAAATAGGCATGTCGGCCTTAAAAAGGGACATCAATAAGAGCTTAGAGCATGCATGGGGCAAAGGGGACATTCACAGTACATTACAAGCATGGTAAGTAGGGAGGAAGGGAATAATTACAATACATTAGCATACATTAAATACATTACATGTGATATTAAAGGAGAAAACTTACCCTCATATAGTCATCCTGCAGAACCTGGATGATGGCAGAACAGGTATCTGGGATTATGAGGCCCAGAGCCTGGGGGGAGATGCCCGTCGAGAACTTTAAGTCCTGCAAGCTTCTCCCAGTTGCCAGATACCGTAAGGTGGCAACTAGCCTCTGTTCAGCGCTGATGGCTTCCCGCATAACAGTGTCCTGCCTGGTAATATAAGGCGACACCAAAGCCAACAGGTGCTGAAAGACGGGATCAGACATCCTCAGAAAATTCCTATAATCTACAGGATTATTTTCCTGGATCTCCCGCAGCAGAGGCATATGACAGAATTGGTTCCTACGGAGCAACCAATTCTTGGTCCATGAACTCCTCCTCACCCTGTTCATGGCTGGGTCTAGGTCTAAAGCAACAAGACCTGAACCATACATTTGTATAGCACGAAGTCGCCTACGACGATCAGGTGCCTGCAACATGGCTAGAAACGACTGTGTAATCAGACCGCACAATCAGACCGCACTGAAGAACAGCAAGTGCTAGGAAGAACGCACTGAAAATCAAAAACGAGTGCACAGAACCGCAAGGTAAAACAATACGACCTGACCGCACGTCCCGATAAACAAGATACGAACCCACAAGCACAAACTGAACGGCAGAAAACGATATGAAAGCACGCCGACTGAAAAGCGCGAATCGTCACTCACCAAACTTTTACTAACACGCGGAAACACGATATCAGCAAAAGCAGCCCCAAGGGTGGCGCCAAAGAATTCAAACCTCCCCTTTATAGTCCCGTCGTACGTGGTGAGCGTCACCGCGCTGGAGAACGAGGAAATTGTTGTCTGTCTGTACGCAAAGCAAGCCCGTCGAGCTTCAGAACAAGTCCAACAAGGAACTCGACGAGGAACTCGATGTGTTTCGCCCATCGAGTTCCTCGGTCGTGTGTACGAGGCCTCAGACTGACAGGTAAGCAATGCCTGTATTAAAAAAAAAAAAACTATTTGCACATGCAATAGCACAATGGGGAGAGACAACTCAATATGTGTCTGGTATGTGGAAATTAATGTATATGCACCTGTGGCATGTTTTTTTGCACCAACTAATTGTAAATCTATCAGCAGGACAAGGGCTGCTGAAGTGAAATGTTGTTTTCACTGCTTATTGCATACATTTTCAAAAATGTTCTTCCAGTGGCAGAGCTAGATTAGTGTAGAGTTTGTTAAAAGATTTTCACAGATCATGTAAATGGTATTCCAAGTAATTCCCCCCCCCCCTTCTGGCACATCTGTGTGCAAATTAGCTGCCATTGAATCTAATTATGCCAACATTATCTCCATTGATGTCTGAAGCCTAGTACACATACACTACACTAAGTGTAGTGTGAAACGCGTCAGCTGTCCTGAGTTCTGTTGCTGTGGCTTGTAGTGCCTGTTTCCTATTTTAAAATAAAGCTACGTTGGTTTGGAGTGCAGCTGTCTAATATATCCTTTGTTCTAATTGCTACGTGCATTGCCGGCAACCTTGGTTCCTGAGAGAAAGACAACAGCCTATTTGACCTGCCTGGAGCGAAAATGTATTTGCTCTCTACACATGGGCTGAATTTTGGGTGGCATTGGCCACTGTGTACTGCAGCCAGTCCAATAGAAGCAAGCTGTTTGGCCGGCTTATGTCAAAGGGGCAAGCTGTTCGGCAGGCCACAAAAGGTCTGTCTATCAGCTCCCGATCAGCACTCTTAGCCAATGGCCACCCCATGTCAGAACAAAATAGCGCAGCAGGTTAAATAACTGTACTAATACAGTGGCTCCTCCTGAGCTGTAAGTTTTTTTTTCATTCAGCCCTGCTGGTTGAACAAAAAAAAACTAGGATGCCCCATGCTGTGTTTATAATTATGCAGTGCCAGGAATGTGGCATTTATCAGCAGTGATGTGTTGGGTACAGAATGGCATAGAGCAGAACTCTATGAACAATCTTGCTTACAACACTGAATATAGTAACTGTCCCTGGATTAAAACGGGGGCATTATTATTCTTTTTTTGTTGCTTTTTTTGTGTTTCTATGCTTCTTTACATTGAACACTTTCTTGAAATGAGTAATAAGGGGTACTTGTATATCCTGTAATTTCCCTAGGTGTGTGGAGATTTCAGAGCCCCCTTTTTCTAAAGGGGGCTTCCAGATTCTGATAAGTACCCCACAACTTTTTTTAGGCTACAGGAAGGATAAGATGTGGGGATGATGTCCTTTCTTTCTTCTACATAGGAACAAGACCTTTTTTTAGGGGGGTGGGCTTAGCCACCCCTCCTTGCAAGGCCCCCTCCGCTGTTGATAGGCATGTGTCCTGTTTTTTTTGTTTTTGTTTTCAAGAAAGTGGGATACATGATGTTCACTGCTTTCCCTTTCCTGGCTGCATGTGTGCATACCTGGATAGAGGTCTGGCCTTAAAAACATGCCTTTGGAGAAACCATTGCCTCCCTTTTTTTTATTTGTTTTTGGCTTTTTTTTTTCCTTAATTGTATCTAGTATTTACTTTTTTTTCAATAAAATACATTTTTGTTTTTGCCCTAATCGTCCTCCTCCCCTGACTTCCATGCACAGAGTAGCTTTAAACCATTAGCAGCTGTTAAAGCAGTGTTCTCTCTCCTCACCCACAGTTAGTATTTCTGATGCCCTGACAGTATTAGCTACATGCTGCAAGAGGATGCAAAGCAATTAATTGCATCTGAGATTGGAGATGCGAGCAATGGGAGCATAGAGGGAAGTGACCATAGGCAGGGAGAACCAATTGGAACAGATGTTCCTGCAAACCACAGCTTACTGACAAGTTGGCTCCAGTAATGAGGAGGAAGGGGGTAATGATGAAGAAAGTAGGGAGAGATGAGGGTGCTCTGGTAAGACTGAGTATCTGGTCCTTAGGAGCAATTTAGAGATGGCACTGAAGACAGCACCTTGTAGAGAAGAAGCAGCTCTGGAGGATCATACAGGAAAGAGAAAGGTGCCTCTGAGTGCAGTGGTTAAAAGATTTATTACAGGCACAATGGGATTAAAAACACTTACAAGATAGTAAGAGGTCATAGGCATATAATGCTTTGTCCTCTTGCGGATTGCTGTAATCCTTGTCTGTCTGGGGGAGAGAGAGCGCTGTCCTGCAGCTGTCAGAGTCCCTGGTGACGTGGGAGGTGAAGATGCTATAACGCAGCCTGGGTTCTGGAACCAAGCTGGAACGCACGCGCCCGATGTGACATCAGGTGAAGGTGGCGGGGCAGTAACACTTTTCAGAGCATGCACAGCTCCTTCGTCTGTGCATGCTCTAAAACACGTTACCATCCCCCAACCTTACCTGATGTCACATCGGCCGTGTGCATTCCAGCAAACATCCGCTAAACTCTGACTTTCCTGTAGTCCAAGGGAGGGGGCGAGCACGACACTCCACACCAGGGAGAAAGCCTTGCATTACTGTGTGGAGTTACAGACAGAAGAACAGGAAGTGAGGATTTCTCAGAAGAAATAAGGACATTTAAAAGCAAAATCGAAGTATGAGGTAAGTGAAGGAGGACTGCACTAAAAAGAAGCTATTTAGGAAAAAAAATTGTACCTTTACTACCCCTTTAACTTGAAAGGTATGCCCATACAACCACCAGCTAGCTCAAAGATCAGACTCAAATGCTAAATCAACAAGATCATGTAAGGCACATACTTCAGAGACCATACATGAAGAGGGAGGAGACTCATCCACTGCAGGCACATCATTGGAGGATGCTACATCATCTTTATTACCACCAAAAAAATGTTTCTTCAAAGTTAATAAATGTACAAATTTATATACGTCAAGTATAGTACTGAATGAATCGAAATGTTTAGTGGGACAAAAATTCAGTCCTTTTGACAGTAGGGACAGCTCTGCATTACTCAGTGGACACTGAGACAAATTCAAAACATTGATAATTACTGTTGGAAACGACCCCTCAGCTGGTTATGGGTCCCACTGACTACGTTTGTGTCTTCTCCCACCTCTGTCTTTTTTTGCTAAAGTATCAGTGAGGGGTTCACCTTCAGGGTCAGAGTAGCTGATTTTATTGAATATTTACATGAACGGCCTGAAAAGAAAGTTTTTATTCATGTGTAAGCATTGTTACTTTTGTAGTCAATGTGGTCTCTGGTCATCTTGTCCTTCTTTTCAGCAATGACCTCTTTCTCTTACCGTATATATTTTATATACATTTCTCATGTCATACATTTTTCCTATTTGCCCTTATATTCCCTTTTATACTTCATATTTTTATAACTTTGAGTTAGCACTTTAATGAAAATCAGGGGTTACAGGGTGTTGTAGCTGAACCTTTGAGTTGGTTCAATTGTTTCAGTTGCCTTGATTACCGTTGTGAGTTTTCCATTGGTTACATCTATAGGTTAAATGAAAACAGGATCAATCCTCAAATGTCTTATGTGTATAAATAATTGTCTTTTGAGAATGTATGTTCAGCATCAGCTGTTTTGATTCCACGTTCTCTGTATGCTGAATGGACTGATTTTATTCAATAAATACATTTTTTCATTGGAGAGCGGCTGTCCGGAATTCCTCGATTATATGTACAACTGCTAACATATTCTCCAGCAACTGTGTCATATGTTTGGCTGTTGTCTCCAAAACATAGCACTGTAATTTTTTTTACTTTACCCTAACAACTGCCTTATCTCTGGAATGTGGGGTTGCAGATTTGAGGTGTTTCGGTGCACTCTGGGTTGATATTTTATTACGAAATACAATGTGGTACTGAAAAGACGATCACAAGCCTAAGACAAAGTATACACTAGATTTTAGCAACAAGCCTAACAAGAACTCGACGAGGAAAACGATGTGTTTCGCCCGCCGAGTTCCTCGGTCGTGTGTACGAGGCCACACAGTATATTCAATAAGTTTTTATTATCAAGTTTTTTAGACAAACATATCGGCATCAACCCACCATGGGGTGACCCGATTGATAATGGGATAATGGAAAAAAGCGTAGAAATAATGTTACACATAAAACAAGAAACATTTAAATTGCCATATCTGTTGTTTTAAGAGAAAATAAAGGAAAAGAAAAAGTAGAGAAGACGAGGGGGAGAAAAGAGGAGAAAAAAGAGAGAGAGAGAGAGAGAGAGAGAGAGAGAGAGAGAGAAAGAAAGAAAAAAAAAAAAGGACAAGGGGAGAAAGAATAGGGGAAAAAAGAGAAAAAAAAGAGGGGAGCGGCGTGCTCCTTTTCGGGGTGGCCCACTACACCCATAGGGTGGAGTAGACCAACGCTTTGTACCACACGGAGATTTAGAGTAAGTTCAACCTAGATTTTAACTTATCTGAAATGGAATAATGCTTCCATACGCTCCAGGTAGAAAGAAAATTGGCATAGGTATCAAAGGATTTAGCTTGTAGTTCCTCCATAAGCATAGTATTGTTCATCTCACATACCCATTCGACCAATGTCGGGGGGATAGAGGATTTCCAATGTCTGGAGATCAGTTGTCTGCCAACATTTAGGCAAAATTTCAAAAGGGTATCTTTTTCAAACCTGAACGAGCCTGGGAGAATGGAGAGAAGAGCTATAAAGGGGGAGGGAGCAAGTGGTTTATCATAAAGATCTACATAGATCTGAAAAATGAAATCCCAAAAAGGACGAATTAGATCACACTCCCACCATATATGACAGTACGTACCGATGGCCTTGTTGCATCTCCAGCAAGAGTCAGAAGCGGATGGAAACATGGTCCTCAGGGTTACCGGGACACGATACCACCTTGACAATACTTTATAATTATTTTCTTGAGCATAGCTTGAGATGGAAGATTTGTGTGTGTAAAAAAGGATTTACGCCAATCTGCCTCGCTAATATCTCTGCCAAAGTCCTCTGACCAAGCTGCGGTAAACCTGGGTAGGGATTTGTTTGTATGATCTAGGATCAATTTGTAAATCTGGGAAAGGGTATGTAGCGGGGTGTCCGGGAGTAAGCAAAGTTGCTCAAAATCGGTCAAAGGTCTATGGACTTGGCCAGTATCATGAAGTGATTTACAATACATTGAAAGATGGAGCCGGGTAAGCCATGTTACCCGGGAAAGGGTGGGAGTTTTGGGTGAAATAAAGGTCCCGGAGGAAACGTCAACGAAATGTTAGGCGGTGGGCCAAGAAGCTCTCTCATAATCGCCTATGGTCGAAATCGATCTGCTTTCCGGAAGAGCAGGGTTGTCAAACAGCGAAGTTAGAGGCCCCGGATCTGTAGAGAGAGCATATATCTCCCTCTTCCGATACCAAATGTCCAAGGCGTCTTTGGTCAAAGGGGACAATCCCATGAGGGACCGATATGTCTTAGCGTGTCCCCATGGGAGAGCCCGGATGTCTACAGGAGACAAATCCTGTTCCACCATGGTGGAAATTTTACGCAATGGGCGGGGGAACCACTCCAGGACTCGAGAAAGTACCGCTGTGGTGTGGTATAGTTCGAAATCAGGAAGACCCATTCCCCCACTTATAACTGGGGAGCATAAGAGTTTATATTTTAACCTTGGGCGGTTTCCCCTCCAAACAAACCGAATAGCCATCGAACGAAGTGAGCGGAAAAAAGCAGACGGAAGAGCTATCGGAAGTGCTTGAAATAGATATAGTGCCTTAGGCAGAACATCCATTTTTAACGCATTCATGCGCCCGAACCACGAGATAGGAAGGTCTATACGGTCCTCCATAAGGCGTCTGAGTTTGGTTAATAGAGGGCTGTAATTTAACGTATAAACCTCTGATGGCTGTGCCGGGATGGCGGTTCCTAGATAGGAGATAGACCTCTCCCGCCATTGGAATGAAAAATTGGATTTAAGAGTATTAAGGGTTGATTGCAATAAGGATACATTCAAGGCTTCTGTTTTAGATAAGTTTAATTTATAATTGCTAAGTCTGCCGAATCTAGCAAGTTCTTGCAAAATGGATGGGATGCTGGTGTGTGGCTGAGTAACATAAAGAAGAAGATCATCTGCATACAAAGAAAGTTTACAATGAGAGGATGTGGTTTGTATACCTCTTATGCTAGGGTTTGCTCTGAGTGCTTGGGCCAGATGTTCTATGACAAGCGCAAAAAGGAGAGGGAATAAAGGGCAGCCTTGCCTAGTGCCATTCCCTATCAACATCGTTTCTGACTGGACACCATTCACTAATACTGTAGCAGAAGGGGAAGTATATAGAGACATGATGCGGGAGAGCATCTTCGGTCCCAATCCAATCTGTGTTAGAGTGGCTTGTAAAAATGTCCAACTGACCCGATCAAAAGCCTTCTCTGCGTCACAGGAGAGAAGGCAGGTTGGTATCCGGTGTTTATGGGCATAAGCAACCAAGTGGAGAGTCTTAGTGGTATTGTCCCGGGCCTCGCGGCCGGGGACGAACCCCACTTGGTCCCCGTGTATAATGTTTGGCAGGAATGGCGCTAAACGGTCCGAAATAATTTTTGCGAATAACTTCAGGTCGACATTCAAAAGAGATATCGGCCTGAAGTTAGAACACTGAGAGTGGTCCTTGCCGGGTTTGGGAATGACCACTATTTGTGCCAGTAGAAGAGAGGGAGATAAAGAGCCACACAGTATAGCACAAGCCAGCGGTGACTCTTTCTGTGCTGCCCTCCTGCAAAGTGCTGCCCTAGGCCTGGGTCTTGTTGGCCTAGGCAAGGATACAGCGTTGGCAACAATACTCAGGTAGGCCTTGGCGTTTAAACAATGCCCAATTGGTACTAAGGGGTCCAAAGTGTGCCAAGAAAATATCCCCATACCATTACACCACCAGCCTGAACTTTTGATACAAGGCAGGAGGGATCCATGCTTTCATGTTGTTTATGCCAAATTCTAACCCTACCATCTGAATGTTACAGCTGAAATTGAGACTTGCTATACCAGGCAACATTTTTCCAATCTTCTGTTGTCCAATTTTGGTGAGTATGTGTGAATTTTAGCCTCAGTTTCCTGTTCATAGCTGACAGGTGTGGCACCTGTTGTGGTCTTCTGCTGCTGTAGCCCATCTGCTTCAAGGTTCGATGTGTTGTGCATTCAGAGATGGTATTCTGCATACCTTGGTTGTAATGAGTGTTTTTTTGAGTTAATGTTGCCTTTCTATCATCTTAAACCATTCTCCTCTGACTTCTTACATCAACAAGGCATTTTTGTCCACACAACTGCCAACTGGATATTTTCTTTTTTTCAACACAACTGCCATTGACTGGATATTTTCTCTTTATTGGACCATTCTCTGTAAACCCTAGAGATGGTTGTGCGTGAAAATTCCGGTAGATCAGCAGTTTTTGAAATACTCAGACCAGCTTGTCTGGCACCAACAACCATGGTTCAAAATGATTTAAATCCCCTTTCTTCCCCATTCTGATGCTCTGTTTGAACATCAGCAACTTGTCTTTACCATGTTGCATTGAGTTGCTTTCAGGTGATTGACTGATTAGCAATTTGTATTACCAAGCAATTGAACAGGTGTACCTAATAAAGTGTCATGTGAGTGTGGATGTATACAGTTAGGTCCATATATACTGTATTTGGACACAGGCACAATTAAAAAAAATTCTGGGTATTTACCAAAACATATTCAAGCTATAGTTATATAATGGAAATTGGCTGAAAGTGCACATTCTGAGGTTTAATTTTAAGGCATGTACATCCAAATCGGTGGAAGGGTTTAGGAATTACAGCTCTTAAGAATAGCCACCCCTTTTTTAAAGGGACCAAAAGTAATTGGATAATTGAATCAAAAGCTGTTTCATGGCCAGGTGTAGCCTTTTCCTTCGTTATTTTTTCATCAACTAAACAGGTAGAAGGTCTGGAGTTGATTCTAAGTGTGGTATTTGCATTTGCAATCTATTGCTGTGAACCTACACCATACGTTCAAAGGAGCTGTCCATGCAAGTGAAATAGGCCATTGTAAGGCTTCTAAAATAAATCCATCAAAGAGATAGCAGCAACATTAGGAGTGGCCAAATCAACAGTTTGGTACATTCTGAGGAAATAAAAACACACTGGTGAGCTCAGCAACATAAAAAGGCCTGGATGTCTACGGAAGACAACAGTTTGTGGATTACCGCAGGATCCTCTCTGTGGTAAAGAAAAACCCATTCACAACATCCAGACAAGTGAAGGACACTCTCCAGGAGGTGGGTGTATCATTGTCAATGTCTACAATCAAGAGAAGACTTCACAAGAGCAAATACAGAGGGTTCACCACAAGGTGCAAACCATTCATAAGCCTAATGAATAGAAAAGCCAGATTAGGCTTTACCAAAAAAAAACTAAAAAAGCTGAACCGGTTCTAAAAAAGCATTCTTTGGATGGATAAAATTAAGATTAATCTGTACCAGAATGATGGGAAGAAAAAAGTGTGGAGAAGGCTTAAAACAGCTCAGAATCCAAAGCACACAACGTCCCCTGTAAAACATGATGGAGGCAGTGTGATGGCATGTATGGCTTCCAGTGGCACTGAGTCATTGGTGTTTATTGAAGATGTGACAGAAGACAGAAGCAGCCAGATGAATTCTGCAGTGTTTAAAGATATACTGTCATCCCAGATTCAGCCAAATGCAGCAAAGTTGATTGGATGGCGCTTCACGGTACAGATTGACAATGATCCAAATCACACTGCAAAAGCAACCCAGGAGCTTTGAAGGAAGAGAAGTGGAATATTCTGCAATGGCCAAGTAAATCACATAATCTCAACCCAATTGAGCGTACATTTTACTTGCTGAAGGCAAAATTAAAGGCAGAATGACCCGAAAAGAACAGCTGCAGTTAGAGTCTTTGTCATTAAAGGATTCTCAATAAAATATAAAAAAAAATCATATTTTATTTATGATTATATTAATTCATCTAATTACATTTGAGCCCCTGAAAATAGTGAGACTGTATAAAAAATTGGTTGCAGTTCCTAAAATTTGTACTTGATATTTATGTTCAACCCCTTGAATTAAAGCTGAAAGTCTGCACTTCAAATTTGTTTGGATTGTTTAGTTTTAATTTTATTCTGGTGGCATACAAATCGAAAAGTATGATAATTGTGCCTGTGTCCAAATTTATAATATATATATATATATATTTTTTAGTACATTAGTGTTCTATGCCCTCCTAGTTGATTCTTACTGCAGAAATCCTCCCTTCACTAATGTTAGATCCTTCACAGAGCTGTTAACCTCATGCACTGCATGAAAACAAAGAGGGGGGGGGGTGGGGTGGGGATATTGGGACTTTAAATGGGACGTGAGGGAAGGTTCATGCCCCCATCCCTATCTATATGCATAGAAGGTGGAAGGTTATTTATTTATTTATTTATTTATTAAAATGCTTGTAAAACAACACGTGCCTCGATGCGCTGGCGGGATAAAAACAGGACAGAAAAGGGGCAGAAACTACATCGATCAAACAAGTAAAAACAATAACAATCAGCGAACAAGAAGATATATAAAACATACAAAGTTAAAAATATAAAATTTAGAGCTATTAGAATGTTTAATATTTAAGTCTCCCCGAAAGCCTGGATATATAGCCATGTTTTTAACAATCTCCCAAACTTTAGGAGATCATTCTCAAGTCTTATGTGAAAGGGCAAGGAGTTCCAGAACTGAGCTCCTTGAATTTCCAGGGTCCTCCCACCGCATTTGTTTTTGGCAAATTTGGGGATGTTCAACAAAGCCAAATTCTCAGACAGCAGCGATCTGGTAGGCACATGTCTGATGAATTTTTCTCTGAGATAGCCCGGTCCAAAACAATGGATGGCCTTATGCACAAGACACCCTGTCTTGTACTGAGCCCGTTGTGCCTGTAGGGATGGAGTGATGTGGTCATACCGGCCAACACCCGTGAGTAGCCTAGCAGCGGCATTCTGAACAAGCTGAAGCTTGTACACCCATGTACAGGACATTGCAGTAATCGAGTTGACTACCAACCATTGCATTGACCATAGAGATTTTATCAGAGTCCTCGATAAAGCAAAACATAGATCTCAGGAGTCTCAAGTGGAAGTGACATACACTTACCACTTGATTGACCTGGCTACGCAATGCCAACTTAGAATCAAGGATAACCCCCAGGTCCCTGACCTTAGAGACTGGTGCCAGACTCGGTTTAAAAGAGTCAGGCCAGTCGGGCATCTTACTAGGGCAATCATGGTTACTGAAGATCATAGTTTCAGTTTTGGAGCCATTAAGCTTGAGGTAATTGGCTCCCATCCAGGTTCTAATCTCCTAAGATCCTGAGATCCACTTGCCTCTCATTGGTCCTGGGAGGCGAAAGTATATCTGGGTGTTGTCTGCGTAGACGTGGAAGAGGAGGTTATGGCGATGTATGATATACAACAATGGTCTCATGTAGATATTAAACAGGATGGGCTATAATGCCGAACCCTGAGGGACCCCACAGGAGAGAGAACTATCAGCAGAGTAATACGGTCCCAATCTTACCCACTGAACTCTCTCCTGCAGAAAAGAGGCCATCCATGCCAAAGCAGTACCATCAGTGCCATAATGTAGTAACAGTAACAATAAATAACTGGTTAATGGTTCTTATAAGTACACATATATTCCAACATAGTTGGAAATGGTGAACAAATACATATGACCATGAATAGCCGTAAACACTGTAAACAGTTGAATCTTTAAACACAATTCTGCAAGGGAGCAGCATGTAACGATCGTTGAGTAGCTCTACGCGTTTCATGGGTATTCCCAATCATCAGGAGCGATTAAAAACAAGTTATATATAATAAAACAAAAATGATGGGGGTAAGTGCAAAATAATTCCATGGGCAAGGCAGGGGGAAATAGTTGGAAAGAGGGGGAATGAAAACATTTCCCAAACACTCTTACCTGGGGGTAATATATGATACATATGGTTAAGTTAGTGGCTGGAGGAACCACAAGTGTAACATCCCCCCAGAGCTGAGGCAACATAGTCCAAGGCTGCGTTATTTATTGTTACTGTTACTACAGGTATTACCATTATATTATATTGTACCAGGAATCAATAAACACAAATGCAATTTTATTTTTATTTAGCAGTGTGCTTCATTTAACCACTAGAGTACTGGGCCATCGTCAAATGACGGCTCCACGGTGACTCTGAATATTCAACAGGACGTCATTTGACATCCTGTATTCTTGCGGTCACTGGGGGCGCGCGCGCGCCCGACGCGTCCCCGAGATGCCGATGCGCGTGCCTGGCGGTCGCGATGTCCGCCAGGCACTCGGAATCGGCGGCTACAGGGACAAGACGTGGAGCTCTGTGTGTAAACACAGAGCTCCACGTCCTGTCAGGGGAGAGAGGAGACCGATCTGTGTCCCTTGTACATAGGGACATAGATCGGTCACCTCCCCAGTCACCCCCCTTCCCCCACAGTTAGAACACAATTCAGGTATACATATTAACCCCTCCCTCACCCCCTAGTGTTAACCCCTTGAATGCCAGTCACATTTATACAGTAATTAGTGCATATTTATCGCATTAATCGCTGTATAAATGTGAATGGCGCCAAAAACGTGTCAAAAGTGTCCGATGTGTTCGCCGCAATGTCACGGTGACAGTAAAAAAATCGCAAATCGCCGCCAATACTAGTAAAAAAATTAATAAAATAAAAATGCCATAAATCTATCAGCTATTTTGTAAACGCTATAACTTTTGCGCAAACCAATCAATATATGATCATTGCGATTTTTTTTACCAAAAATATGTAGAAGAATACATATCGGCCTAAACTGAGGAAAAAAAACGTTTTTTTTAAAAAAAATTGTGATATTTATTAAATAAAAAAGTAAAAAATAGTGTTTTTTTTTTAAATTGTCACTCTTCTTTTGTTTATAGCGCAAAAAATAAAAACCGCAGAGGTGATCAAATACCACCAAAAGAAAGCTCTATTTGTGGGAACAAAATGATAAAAAAATTGTTTGGGTACAGTGTAGCACGACCGCGCAATTGTCATTCAAAGTGCGACAGTGCTGAAAGCTGAAAATTGGCTTGGGCAGGAAGGGGCGTAAGTGCCCGGTATGGAAGTGGTTAAAGTGGAGGTTCCATCAAAAAACTATTTTGCTTTAAACTGTAGCTTACGACTAAAAAAGAAAAAAAAAAGTTTTTTTTTTTTTTTACTCATCTGGAAATGCCTGTTGCTATGCGGTCCCACGAAATCTGCCTTTGAATCCACCTAGGATTCTGACATCATCTCCCTCTAATGCTCCTGGGAAATGTGTGTCATCATTTCCCAGGATGCAGTGCGCTGTCCAATTATCACTCCCCATCCAAGACTTCCAGGAAATAAGGCCCAGATTCACAAAGCACTTACGCCGACTTAACTCGAGATGCGCGGCGTAATTGAAAAATGCGCCGCGCGTATCTTTGCACCGTATCCTCAAAACGAGATACGCCTGAAATCCATTTTTTTCCGTCCTACCTAAAAGAATTACACCGGCGCTTCTTCGCGCGCAAAATACGCTAGACACACCACTGTTTTGATAGGCAAAGATGCAAATGAGGGAGATAAGGCGATCCACAAAATTAAGTGTGTGCGGCGTAGATTACGCCCTGTGCGCTTCTGTTAGTTTCATGGTGTAAAATTACACTTTATAAAAGCAGCCCTAACTTTGCCCCAGCCGTGTAAAGGTCAGCTAAAGCAACACCATTAAGGAAGAGCTGAGCACACACACTTGCAGGACAACAATCTGTATGCCAACATGCCAGGGGCATCCATGCTCATAACTATACTAGTGACTTTAGTAACCGAGGGTACCACTGTGGTCCCTAGCACAGACACATCACATGCACATCTAATTGGATTAGATCCAAGTACCCCCAATGGTACTTGGGAGCAGTAACGCCACGCCACGGCTCCAATTATGTCACTGTGCATTCATACACCTTTCACACGGACCTGGAACACAGGGATGTACTTTTGCAAGGGAAGTGTGTTTGTCTGGGGCTATTTATACACAGGGCGATTCTCAAACTAAGTACGCTTGGCCTTTTACCTATCTCACTGATTGCGCCGAGCCAAGTTCTGCACATGCCCAGTGAGGTGCAGATTCGTGCGCGCATGCGCAGTACGGCCGGCCCTTCATTTGCATGGGGTCACGGCTCATTACAATGGAGCATGCCCACCTCCTTCCCACTTGCAATAACCCCGCCTTACGCCTCAGGATTTAAGTTACGCTTGCAAATGCGCTGTGGATACGGCACTTACGACACAAAATTAAGGCTCCGTAACTTAAATGACATACGTTTGGAGTAACTTAATTTGCACCGCTCTACGTGAACCTGGGCCTAAGTGCCTGTAGGCTTCACATTGCCCACAACCAAAATGACAACGGTGTGGACATAGTTTTATAAACTATCTTTTTTGAATATCTATGCGGATCGGCGGCGGATTGTAAAATAGTAAGTGACCAGATTTATATTATAAAAATGCAGGATGAAAGGACATACATTTAAAAAATGCTAATTGTGGTTGGAACTCCACTTTAATGTCCCAAAAATCCCCCCTCTAACCCAATGCAGGGATCGAGCGCAGAGGACGATGCCCTAAGAGACTTGAGGATGATTTTTATTTCCAGGGGGGTGACAGGAGAAAAACTGTCAAAACGATTGCCCCTATACACAGGTATAGACTCAGAGTAATTAATGTTTTCAATATTATCTCTAATACTCTGAATCTTATCCATGAAATAGTCAGCAACCCCCTACAGAAGTCACCTGAAACTTCTTCGGGAGCTTGGGTACATGATGGATTAGCAAGAGCTCTTGTGGTCTGAAAAAGCTCTGCTGCCGAGTTGTTACATTTTTCCGGTAAAAAATACTTTTTTAGCCTAGACGATTCCTAATTTATAGATTTTTAGATTAGTGTTATAGACCACCTTGGACTCTGGGGTTGGGTTCTTCCTCCATTTTCTTTCGCTAGCCTTGGAAGCCCACTTCAGTTCCCTCGTTTGTTGGGTGAACCAAAGTGGGTTAGCTTTCTCAGCTCTAAATATTTGAGATTTTTTTAAAGGCAACACAATATCAAGAGCATTGGTAATCGCACGATTTAAAATCTCTACTCTAATGGAAACATCATAAGTCTTATAGAAAACAGTGCTATTTATAGCAATTAAAAACTGAGTCTGAAAGTCTTTAATGGATAAACTAGAGTAATTACGCGTAGGCTTGTTGGTATTTACTCTTGAGGGAATATGGGGCTCCTTCTTAGTAGGGAGACCTAATTGCTCAAATTCGATAAAAGCATGATCGCTCCAAGGCACCATAATAGGAATATGTAGTTTATGAATGGCTTCCTTGTACAGGATCCAATCGAGCGTGTGGCCAGCACAATGGGTGGGTCCAGAAACGCCCTGTTTGTATCCTACACTAGTAGCAAAGTCCAGGATTTTCTGGGCTTCTATATGGTCAGCATCTTCTACCCAGCTGTTAAAATCCCCTAGGATTATCGATTTATTGTATTTTATGGATTGGGACTGGAATGAGGTGTGCGCAGTGGAACCAAACAGAATCATATGGATATAAACAAATAGGGGTAGATCCACGTACAACGGCGCATTAGTGCGCCAGGCGTAGCGTATCTAACATACACTACGCCGCTGTAACTTACTTGTTTTTGGTTTAAATCCTCAACGAAAGTAAGTAAGTTACGGTGGCGTAGTGTATCTCTTGCGGCGTATGGGGGAGCGGAATTCAAATGGATGTAATGGGGGCGTGTTTTATGTAAATACGTCGTGACCCGACGTAAACAATGTTTTTTTTAACTGCGCATGTGCCGTCCCTGGGGGTATCCCAGTGCGCATTCTCAAAATTTGACCGGAAGAAGCCAATACTTACGAGGGTGACGTCATTCTACGCAAATTCCTATTCGCATACGACTTACGCAAACAACGTAAAAAATTCAAAATTGTACGCGGGAACGACGGCCATACTTAACATTGAGTACGCCACCATATAGCAGCTTTAACTATACGCCGGAAAAAGCCGAGCGAAAACGACGTAAAAAATTGCGCCGGGCCGATGTACGTTCGTGGAACGCCGTAACTAGTTAATTTGCATACTCAACGCGGATTTCGACGGGAACGCCACCTAGCGGCCGCCGAAAAATTACAGCTTAGATCCGACGGCGTACTAAGACGTATGCCTGTCGGATTCAGCCCAGATGCCGTCGTATCTTGTTTTGTGGATGCAAAACAAAGATACGACGCAGGAAATTTAAAATTACGCCGGCGTATCAGTAGATACGCCGGCGTAATCCTTTTGTGGATCTGCCCCATAATGTTTATTAATAAACCAATAATTGGCATAGCATAAAAAAATATAACATGCATAGAGGTATAAGAAGTTCAATATGCATAGTAAAAATATAACAATATGGCACATAATGAATGAAATTCTATATATAATCCCCCATGTAAAAGATGAACAATGTAACAAAATGGAATCTAAGATGTGGTAAAACCATCTAAAATGCACGGGTACAGCACAGTGTACCAACGGTTTTCATGTGGGTTCATCTGTATGCTGCATATTTGGTGTGCTTTCAGAAAACACATAGAAAATGTCCAATCTAATAGAAGTTTATGGGAAAGAGAGGGTAAGGCCTCGTACACACGACCGAGTTTCTCGGCAAAAACCAGCAAGAAACTCAACAAGGAACTCAACAAGGAAAACTATGTGTTTCGTCCGTCGAGTTTCTCGGTCGTGTGTACGAGGCCTAACCCACATGAAAACTGCAGGTACACTGGGCTGCACCTGCACTGCGGCCAAACTGCAGCGCGGCAGTGTGAAAGCACCCTTAATGTTACAACTGATGTAATTGAAAAAGTGTGTGTGTGTTTATACAGTATCTATATATAGTATTTGCAGTGTGTTGATATAATGAATATATTATACAGTAAATAAATGATATCACTATACCAAAAAGATTGAGCTCTATTCCATGTATGCATAGTATATACAATATATTTGTTTGGCATGAGTGGAGGAGTGGTTGTAACTTTACACTTTTAAACCCAATGCTTTTTGCCTATGCTCATGGCAATTTTCCAATATTTCTTGACTTGGGACTTTTATATCACTAGCAACATCTCTAGTATAAAGCTCATATAAATAAAAAGTTTGAAATGCCTGTTGCTTGATAACATTTTCAAAATGTAGAAATATCTAAGAGCCGGTTCACACTGGGGCGACTTGTCAGGTGATTCAGCCGCCTGACAAGTCGCGTCCCATTCTATTCAATAGAACCGTTCTAATAGGAGCGACGCAAGTCGCTCCGACTTAGAAAAATGTTCTTGTACGACTTTGGGGGCGACTCGGGGCGACTTGCATTGACTTCTATACAGAAGTCATTTTGCAAGTCGCCTCTGAAGTCGTCTTCAGGACGCCTTGCCGAGTCGCCCCCGAAGTCGTGCCGCCCCAGTGTGAACCGGCTCTAAGGTGAAATATCTTCAGATTTAGTAAGTATATATTTACTCATAGCAAACAACTAGGTTTAATGTTTTGTTACTAGTGCTTTTAAAGATTAACAATGTGCCTAATAAAGTTTATCTGTAACACATAAGGGAGGCTCATAGTTTTGCAGAGAAGTCTAAACCGGGGTTCACACTCAGTTGGGACACCACATTCGCAAAGGAATCGCAGCACATTTCTGTGCAAATTACACATGGGGGGTTATTTACTAAAGGCAAAACCACTTTTCACTACAAGATCCGAGGGGGACATGCAAGGAGAATAAAAAACTAAATTTTAGCTTACATATGATAGGATGATGAAATCAGCAGAGCTTCCCCTCATTTCAGATCTACCACTCAGAATTCGAGCGACTGCACTTCCGAGTGTACATGCATTGCACTTGTAGTGCAAAGTGGATTTGCCATTAGTAAATAATCCCCACGGTGTCCCTGGGGTGCAATTTGAGCCATGGATTTGTGTGGGTCACATCGCACCGCATTTGCACCAAACATGTGAAGGACCCCTTTTTTTGTCCGCACCAGTTTTGCAAACTGATTGCTGAGTGTCGTTAAAGGGGTTGTAAAGGTAAAATAAAAATCCTTAAATAGCTTCCTTCACCTTAGTGCAGTCCTCCTTCACTTGCCTCATCCCTCGATTTTGGTTTTAAATGTCCTTATTTCTTCAGAGAAATGCTCACTTCCTGTTCTTCTGTCTGTAACTCCACACAGTAATGTAAGGCTTTCTCCCTGGTGTGGAGTGTCATGCTCGCCCCCTCCCTTGAGGGGGCGAGCAGGAGAGTCAGGAGGCCCACTAACACACAGCTCCTTTCTCTATCTGCAACGTAGAGAGCGTCCTGACTCTCCTGCTTGCCCCCTCAAGGGAGGGGGCGAGCACGACACTCCACACCAGGGAGAAAGGCCTTCATTAATGTGTGTAGTTACAGACAGAAGAACAGGAAGTGAGGATTTCTCAGAAGAAATAAGGGCATTTAAAAACAAAATCGAAGGATGAGGTAAGTGAAGGAGGACTGCACTAAGGTAAAGCTATTTAGGGATATTTTTTTTTTTACCTTTACAACCCCTTTAACCGGTTAAGACCCGGACCAATATGCAGGTTAGGGACCTTGCCCCTTTTTGCGATTTGGCACTGCGTCGCTTTAACTGACAATTGCACGGTCGTGGGACGTGGCTCCCAAACAAAATTGGTGGAATTTTTTCCCCCACAAATAGAGCTTTCTTTTGGTGGTATTTGATCACCTCTGTGTTATTTTTTTTGTGCTATAAACAAAAATACAGCGACAATTTAAAAAAAAAAAAATATTTTTAACTTTTTGCTATAATAAATATCCTCAAAAAATATATAAAAAAAGTTTTTTTCGAAAAAGATAAGTGATTCACATTTCACTCTCGTTCCCAGCTGTGGAAAACACCAGTTGGACACCTGAATGGCAACATTCAGGAAGAAAGAACTTGTTCCAGATGTACTAGCATTAAAACTAATTCAAACTTTTTATTTAGCTCAACTTAACGGCACCTGGTGGAATACTACTATGTTTCTGTGTGACCAGTGACGGTGCGTGTCTAGAGGGCGCCAGAGCGCCGCCCCCTCTGGCTCTCGCACCGCCACTGACAATATATAAATTCATGCATTGCATGAATCTATGTATTGTTGCCGCTGCCGCCGACTATTCAGATGGCCGGCCCCCTGGCGAGCACCGGCCATCTGAATAACGGCAGCTGGTTGGCTGTGCAAGTGCCTATCAGAG
Source organism: Rana temporaria (assembly GCF_905171775.1). Taxonomy (NCBI): domain Eukaryota; kingdom Metazoa; phylum Chordata; class Amphibia; order Anura; family Ranidae; genus Rana; species Rana temporaria. The sequence continues at coordinate 216,065,055 of NC_053491.1, read as the reverse complement.
CCAGCCCTCAGGCTGTAATTGGCTTCCACAGCTTGACCCAGGGACGCACGGGGGGTGAGTTCCTTGGATAAGACTGACAGCCGTCTCAGCCAATCAGGTTCACCGGTTCTGGTTACCGGTAACCTGATTGGCTGAAGCGTCATCGAGGGCGGGAGAAGACATTGAGGGACAGAAGAAGCAGGATGGCTGACCCCAGAAAGGTAAGTTCCAGGCGGGGGGGGGGCATTTTCCAGGGCACAGTGGCAGCATTTTTTCCAGGACACAGTGGCTATAATTGATGGGCACAGTGGCGACAATTGATGGGCACAGTGGCTACAATTAATGGACACAGTGGCTACAATTGATAGGCACAGTGGCAACAATTGCTGGGCACAGTGGTGACATTTGCTGGGCACAGTGGCGACAATTGATGGGCACAGTGGTAACAATTCATGGCACAGTGGTAACAATTCATGGCACAGTGGGTGCGTTTGATGGCATGGCACAGTGGCTGCGGTTGGCATGGCACGGTGGTGACAATTGATGGGCACAGTGGCGACAATTGATGGCACAGTGGCTGCGTTTGATGGCATGGCATAGTGGTGACAATTGCTGGGCACAGTGGTGACAATTGCTGGGCACAGTGGTAACAATTGATGGCACAGTGGCTGCGTTTTAATGGCATGGCACAGTGGCTGCGTTTGGCATGGCACAGTGGTAACAATTGATGGCACAGTGGCTGCGTTTGATGGCACAGTAGCTGCGTTTGATGGCATGGCACAGTGGCTGTGTTTGATGGCACAGTGGCTGTGTTTGGCATGGCACAGTGGTAACAATTGATGGGCACAGTGGTGAAAATTGATAGGCACAGTGGCGACAATTGATGGGCACAGTGGCGACAATTGATGGGCATAGTGGCGACAATTGATGGCACAGTGGTGACAATGGGCACAGTGGCGACAATTGATTGCACAGTGGCTGAGTTTTTATGGCATGGCACAATGGTGGCAATTGATGGGCACAGTGGCGATAAATGATGGCACATTGGCTGCATTTGATGGCATGGCACAGTGGCTGCATTTGATGGCACAGTGGCGACAATTGATGGCACAGTGGTGACAATTGATGGCACAGTGGCTGCATTTGATGGGCACATTGGCTGCATTTGATGGGCACAGTGGCTGCATTTGATGGGCACAGTGGTTGCAATTGGTGGGCACAGTGAGGCTGCAATTGTTTTTTTTTTGTTTGTTTGCGCCCCCCCAAAAATGTTGAGCACCAGCCGCCACTGTGAGTGACTGAGCATGAAATTGTCCAAAATGTCTTGTTATGCTGAGACCTTAAAGAGTTCCCTTCACTGGAACTAAGGGGACAAGACCAACCCCAGAAAAACAACCCCCATACCATAATCCCCCCTCCACTAAATGATTTGGAGGGGTGGCCCAATACTTTTGGCAATATAGTGTAGATGAGCGAGTTTGGTTGGCGGAACTTGACTGGCCTACACAGAGTCCTGACCTCAATCTGATAGAACACCTTTAGGATGAATTAGAGCGAACACTGCGAGCCAGGCCTTCTCATCCACATCAGTGACTGAGTGACCCGTGGCTGGGCTCTTAAAAGGGACATATATATACGTCCATGTGACCAGCGTGCCATTCTGCCGACGTATATCGTTGTGCGGCGCTCCGTAAGTGGTTAACTTAACATACACTCTGAAATCAGTTTGCGTGAACGGGTTATGATTTTGATACAGTGCGAAATTCGCAGCGAATTGGATGTGAATTCGCACTGCATCCAGTGAACTGAGGCTAACTCAATTATTTTTTTTTATTCAGGATGCCTTTGCTGAGAATTCAGGGGTGGAAAATTTGTATTTTTTTACTCAATTCTATTTACCGTATTTATCGGGGTATTGCACGCTCCGGCGTTTAGCGTGCACCCCTAAAGTGGACCCGCATTCCTGTAAAAAAAAACATTTTAGTACTTACAGTTTTGGTGTCTTGCGCGGCATCCATCGGCGGCCTCGTCGGGTCCGGCGTCCGTCTGCGGCTTCGGTGGTGTCCTCCTCGTCGGGTTCCGGCGTCCGTCTGTGGCTTCGGTGGTGTCCTTCTCGTCGGGTCCGGCGTCCGTCTGCGGCTTCGGTGGTGTCCTCCTCGCCGGGTCCGGCGTCCGTCTGCAGCTTCGGTGGTGTCCTCCTCGTCGGGTCTGGCGTCCGTATGCAGCTTCGGTGGTGTCCTCCTCGTCGGGTCCGGCGTCCTTCTGCGGTGTCCTCTGCGGTTGATCCGCGCTTCCCGTGCTGAGTTTGAACCACTGCGCCGGCATATACCGAGCGCAGTACACTCGGGTATAGTCGGGCAGGCTCGGCTCCTCTCGCGGTCACGTCCTGTGCGTCCTGTACGTCCAGGACGTGACTGTGAGAGGAGCCGAGCCTGCCCAACTATACCCGAGTGTACTGCGCTCGGTATATGCCGGCGCAGTGGTTCAAACTCGGTGCGGGAAGCGGGTATCGCTGTATATCGCGCACCCACGATTTTGCCCTGATATTCAGGGCAAAAAAGTGCGCGGTATACACCAATAAATACGGTAAATGTGGGAAAGGGTTTGTAGAATGAGGTCTATCAGTTTGCATATACCATAAGCTAAATAAATGCAAAGTTTCTCCCTGTCTGGACATTGCAGAGAATATTGTAGCAGCTGAAGTCGTTTAAAATGCAATATTACCCTGGGCACAAGCTGCAAAAACACATTACTTTCCTTTATTAGAGCCTGACAACTACTAAAAAAAAAGTCTAAAAATACAGCAATCCTCTCTTTAATAAAACATTATCATAGATGCTAAAACTGCAGTTGAACTAATATAACTTTTGTCACGCAAGCTAATTTTTATAGTCCCCCCCCCCCCTTTTTGTGCACTGAGAGTTTGCAAGGGTGCATAGTCCCGCACATTAAACTATTTATTACACACTGTTTAGGGAAATAATAATTCATTACAATGTAACCAGCTACAACCTTGCTGTGAAAGTGTTGTAAAGAGCAGCTAGAATGTTCGTGGAACAATACTAAGTGCAATTCAGTTGAACAGCACAATTTCCCAACAAAAGGCTTCAAACTGCAAACTAGTGAAAAGCCTTTATTTTTATCTTTCTTTGTCAGCTCTTTGCATTGTTTATTGATTAGTAGTGCTGCTGTCAGTATTTTACCCAGTAGTCTGATAGGATCTCCTGACTGGCATTTTGCCTTTTTAAAACCATCTACACATGACTAGATTCAGTCTGTAAATCAGATGTGTTGACGACTCTCCACGTCCTTTTATTATTATTATTAATGTTCTTGGAGGCAAAGGATATTGAACAGTAATTAGGATCCACTATATCTGCTGCTGGGATAGACTTGAAAAGGTCACTTTGCAGGCAAGAAATCTTTTATGTACCTATATATACATTTTTTTTAGCTGCTATTATCATTAATGTAACGATGCTTAGCACATTTATATCAGCAAGGGAGCATGACAGATTGTTTAGTTCATTTGAAAAGATGCAGTAATCATCTGCAGGCAATTTTATGGCAATACCATCTCTGTTTAACCTTTCGTTCTAGCTTCAGGTGGTATTATTGGCTTGCATTTTTAATATGTGGTGGGAGAGGGAGCGGAAAGGCGCATATTGTTGTAATGTTAATTGAACGAGTCTTGGGTAGAGCATAATCACTCAGAAACATAGTAGTATTCCACCAGGTGCCGTTAAGTTGAGCTAAATAAAAAGTTTGAATTAGTTTTAATGCCAGTACGTCTGGAACAAGTTCTTTCTTCCTGAATGTTGCCATTCAGGTGTCCAACTGGTGTTTTCCACAGCTGGGAACGAGAGTGAAATGTGAATCACTTATCTTTTTCGCATGCGTGTCTTTATTTTCGACGCTGCACATAAATATTATTGATGTGAATGTAGCCGGGTTGGAAGGCTCGGAGCAGAAGTGTAAACAGCCTAGGTTTGTCTTTTTGATCTGGGTTAATGCAGAGTAGGGACGCCTTGCCTTTTATTCCTTTCTGTGTTTTTATGGATGCACAGGCTTATGGGGGTCCCAGTAGCTTGTTCAAAGAAACTTCTTTATTGTTCTTGAAGGAATTACTTTTTAGTGCAGTGACTCTAAACCACATTTAGAATTGGAAAAAGAATTTGGAAAAGAAGTGATACGATACCCTGAGGAAGTTGCTTGCTTTGTTCAGACGGTATCTAATTTTATATCGAAGTCACACAAGCTCTTTGAAATGGAATTATTTGTTATTATTTTTTTGGGGTATGGGAAGTGTTATTCAAGAGCACAGTTGCTCAAATATATTTTTCAGAAGACTGTCGATCATGTATCTAAATGAGTCATTGAGTTAGATTTACTGTGAAAATCATTTTCTGTAGTACATGTTTAGAAAGTATCTGTTATGGTTACTTATTTAACTGTTTCATGGGGAAATTACCAAAGCTGTCAATGCATCTTTCTTTCTTTCTTTCTTTTTTTTTTACTGTTCTTGCTTTTACTTGACAGTTAAGCTACATTTTTGGATTTCCTATATTTTGTTCTCAGATATCCTTTCTCATACTTCCATGTAAAAATCTTTAGTACTTTGGTACCTATGATATTATGAAGGGTCTGAAAATACATGAGAATCTTCAGAAAAACTTAAAAGTTTGTTTGTAGATGTCCTGGACAAGTGTCATTTATATGGTAAATTGCAAATTTACCATCCAACTACAAGCTATGAATATGCCCGACAGCTTTATTCAGGTGCAAATAACCTGTTTTGGATACATTTAAGCAAGTCGTAGATATTTTAGGAACATAAAATAATATTTTTTAATTTTTGATTTCTGCAATTAATCTGGTCATATAATACTGCACAAAATCAATAAAATATAACCCTTTAAATGGGAAATACACACTTTATGGGGCCCAATAGCTTTATGTAAAAGAGTTTTAAAAAGTGGAGGCTACTGTATTACCTCTTCACAGCCCTAATGGTAAAGGGACAGGTTATAACATGGCTTAGCCCCTTTTCAGCTTAAAATCATTTCCAGCAGGATGGAAGGGAAGGAAAAAAAATTGTTTGCCTTTCTAGTTTATGAAATAAGCAAAATATAACCGTAACAAATTCAAGAACAGAATTAAACGTAATGACAGTTTACAGATCTAATGGTCCTTCCAGTTGTTTGCTTGAGTTAAGAATAGCATTCATATGGAATAATTAACCACCTCTTTAGGAACAGACATGAGCAATCCAGGAAATCCCAGTATTTTTAGATACAAATAAGATAACTAAATGATGATTCACATCATGTTTACCTCCATTATGAGTCTCTTCACTTCACTTCACTTCACAGATCCTTAGAATCTGACGTCTACAATTTTAAAGACGGGGCTCACATATTCCTATCCTAGTCCCCTTTAACCATACCCCTCTCCTCCCACTCCCTTTTAACTCTTATCATCCTAAACTTTCCCATTCATCAAGTATTCTGCTCTCTCCTTAATAACTTTACTACCTTTCTACATCCCTATAATTCATGTAAACAACTAACAAACCTACAATATTCTATTCCTTTTCACCTTCCCTACAAACAAATCACCAGAAGTCATTTAACTTCTAACAAATCTTTATTTGAAATACACACAAACACTTGTGGTAGCAGCTTTTGTGATATACAAATTCTAAAAATTACTTATTAATTAAATGTCAAGCTCAAATACTCATTAATATTTTGCTAATTTTGCCAGAACATTGCATGGAGTTTGCATGTTCTCCCTGTGCTTGTGTGGGTTGCCACTAGGTGCTTCAGTTTCATCCCACACCACAAAAACATGCTAATAGGTTAATTGGCTCCTATCTAAATTGGCCCTGGTATGTGTGTACAAATTGGCTATGTAACATACACTATATTATTAAAAGTATTGGGACACCTGCCTTTACACACACATGAACTTTAATGGCATCCCAGTCTTAAGCCTCGTACACACGGCCGAGGAACTCGACGTGCCAAACACATCGAGTTCCTCGGCCAGTTCAGCACTGAAGCCGCCGAGGAGCTCGGCGGGATGAGTTCTCCCATAGAACAACGAGGAAATAGAGAACATGTTCTCTATTTCCTCGCCGAGCTCCTCGTCGGCTTCCTCGGCCGAAAGTGTACACACGGCCAGTTTCCTCGGCAGAATTCAGCCAGAAACTCGGTCGGAAGCTGAATTCTGCCGAGGAAACTGGTCGTGTGTACGAGGCCTTAGTCTGCAGAGTTCAATATTGGGTTGGCCCATCCTTTGCAGCTATAACAGCTTCAACTCTTCTGGGAAGGCTGTCCACAAGGTTTAGGAGTGTGTCTATGGAAATGTTTGAGCATTCTTTTAGAAGTGCATTTGTGAGGTCAGGCACTGATATGTGAAAAAAGAGCAAATTTGGTGTAGGACTTTAACGGTTGCCACTATAATCCAAAGTAAGAAAAGACTACACATGTACAACTCTTCTCAACATGCTTTTATGGCATCTTTTAATTGTTACAATAAACTTAATAATTTTATACACATGTGAGTAGTCTTTTACTATTTGGGATTATAGTGGCAACCGTTAAAGTCCTACACCATTTTTGCTTTTTTTCCCCCTTATCTATTTGAATATGGTGCCACATACAATGGGTTACGTCCCTGCTCTTCTTTATCGAGGCCAGGAACTGATGTCGGAACAGGAAGGCCTGGCTCGCAGTCTCCACTCTAATTCAACCTAAAGATGTTCTGTTGGGTTGAGGTCAGGACTGTTTAGGCCAGTCAAGTTTCTCCACCCCAAAATCGCTCATCCATGTCTTTATGGACCTTACTTTATGCACTGGTGCACAGTCATGTTGGAACAGAAATGGACCATCTCCAAACTGTTCCCACAAAGTTGGGAGCATGAAATTGTCCAAAATGTCTTGTTATGCTGAGACCTCAAAGAGTACCCTTCACTGGAACTAAGGGGACAAGACCAACCCCAGAAAAAACAACCCCCATACCATAATCCACCCTCAACTAAATGATTTGGAGGGGTGGCCCAATACTTTTGGCAATATAGTGTAGATGAGCGAGTTTGGGTGGAGGAACTTGACTGGCCTACACAGAGTCCTGCCCTCAATCTGATAGAACACCTTTGGGATGAATTAGAGTGAACACTGCGAGCCAGGCCTTCTCATCCACATCAGTTTCTGACCTCACAAATGCGCTTCTGAAAGAATAGTCAAACATTCCCATATACACACTCCCAAACCTTGTGGACAGCCTTCCCAGAAGAGTTTAATCTGTTGACGCTGCTAAGGGTGGGTCAACTCATTATTGAACTTTACAGACTAATGCCGCGTACACACCATCACTTTATGTGATGAAAAAAAACGACGTTTTGAAAAACTTCAATTAAAATTACCGTGTGTGGGGGAAAACGTCGTTTTATGTCTTGTGAAAAACGACAAAAAAAATTGAAGCATTGAAGCGTGTCGTTTTTCAAAACGTCGTTTTTTGTATCAATTAAAATGATAGTGTGTGGGCAAAACGACGTTTAAAAAACGACGTTTAAAGCAAGTTATGAAGCTAGCTTCAATGGAAAAAGAGTGCTGAACATAACCGCGCTTTGCTAGAGCATTTTGAAAAAACGATGGTGTGTAGGCAACGTCGTTTTTGAAAATGAAGTTTTAAATTTAGATTTAAAACGTTGTTTTTTTCATCACATAAAGTGATGGTGTGTACACGGCATTAGACTGGGATGCCATTAAAGTTCATGTGCGTGTAAAGGCAGGTGTCCCAATACTTTTAGTAATATATTGTATGTTACCAAAAGTATTGTAGTAAGTATTTATCCCTGCGATTTCAGAGACATCTGTGCAGGTTTCTGCACAGATGTCAATGTAAATCGCAGCCCGAAATCACAAAAAGTAGCACAGAAACGACTTTCTGAATTAGGACGAAGGCATTGCTGGCAATGTCAAACCGCATGTCAAATCGTACCAATGAGAACCAGGGCTTAATCCCATATTTAGTTAGTAAACGATTAGTCAAACAGAGTTTCAATAATGAATTGAAGAATCTCAGTGTCACATAATAAAAACAATGCTTATGCGTGAAAATGTTCATTAAGACTACCTAATTATCCTCACATGACACAATCTTTCCCAGAGATGCTCGATCTCTGCCCCTGCCTGCTATTTTTGTATTGTATGGTCAACCAATGTCAATCCTAGTAAGGATGACTGGCATAAATAATAGATATGGAAGCCATGCGATTATTGATAATGGTGATCACAGCAATATGAAAGTTTCATTTAGAATAACACCACCCTGCTGTTTGAACTGCTAAGCCATAATAGTATTCAAGAGGCAACAGATCACTAAATAGAAACATCAATTGTGATTGACCACCAAGGTTATGAGATTCACAACCACAATGAAAGACACTAAACATAAGAAAAATGTATTTCTTGTTCTAGCTTTTGTGATTTTGAAGTGGTTTCTGTAGTGTTTGCTGGGTACATTATGTTTACCTTCCTCTCCACAAACTAGCATGGCAGAGAAGCTACTTGTTGCTCTTTTGTAAAAAATCAATGAGAACTATTTACGGCCAGTGACAGGTAAGCAGCCTGCGAAGCGTTGAATTTGACATGGTCTGCTTATTCCAGATCATTGTAAACGGCTCTTAAAGACAACATAACTATACCTTGTCAAATTACTGTTCACATAAGCTTTTAGGGATCAGTACTTCAACTGAAATTAGGCCATTGTCATACATTCCCGGAAAGTGCACAGGAAGGCGCTTTCTTTAGTATGCATATTCATACAATTTTCAAACATTGGGGTTTATTTACTAAAGCCGGAGAGTACAAAATCAGACTTACCTCCGCATAAATAAACAATCAGCTTCCGGGTTTTATTGCCAAAGCCTAATTGAACAAGCTAAGGTTAGAAGCTTATTTATTTCTCTGCAGAAGTGAGACTTTCAAATCAATAAATACCTTACTTTTTACTGTATAGTGTGTAGTCTATTTTTTACTTAATGCCCAAGTCTAAAAATGTTTTATTGGATAGATATGGATAGCACAGTCATGGACCAATCAATATTCTGTAAAAAAAAATTGGCTAGTCCATACATCTAAAACTGACCAGATAGTATGTATGAAAATATACAGTAAGTTCTGTCCAACTCTTGTGATTCTATGGCCCAGCTCTCTTGATTATATGCCTGATATGCTTGAGGGTCTTTTACCATACAATTTTCTTAGCAATTTTTTTATGAGGTGAGTAGGCCAGCATGTAAAATGTGATAACATACACTTAATTACCAAAAGTATTGCAACGCCTGCCTTTACACGCACATGAACTTTAATGGGATACCAGTCTTTGAAATATACATAAATACTTGTGATAGCAGCTTAGATCAGATTTTGTGATATACAAATTCTAAAAATTACTTATTATAACTAAATGTCAAGCTCAAATACTCATTAATATTTTGCTAATTTCCATACTGTCTGATTCGGCAGCACAATGGTTTAGTAGTCAGGATGTATACGTTTCAGCAATGGGATCCTTGGTTTGAATTTTTGCCAGAATACTGCATGGAGTTTGCATGTTCTCCCAATGCTTGTGTGGGTTGCCACTAGGTGCTCCGGTTTTATCCCACACCACAAAAACGTGCTGATATGATAGGGATAAAAAAGCAGCATTTTTGCTTGTACATGATTGAATCATAAAATCAGCAGAACTTCCCCTCATTTCAGCTCTTCACCCTAGATCTACAGCAACTGCACCTCCAAGTGTACTTGTAGTGCAAAGTGGATTTGTCTTTAGTAAATCAACCCCTGAGGTTACTATATGGACCACTTATGTATTTATACATGTTGATCATATTCCCCCTCAATCTCCTCTTCTCAAGAGAGAATACATTCAGTTCATCTAATCTTCCTCATAGCTGAGCTCCTCCATGCCACTTATCTGTTTGGTTCACTTCTTTGCACTTTCTCCAGTTCCCCAATATCTTTTTTGAGAGCCAGTGCCCAAAACTGAACTGCATATTCCAGATGATGTCTTACTAATAATTTGTGCAGAAGCAAAATAATATCTCTGTCTCTTTGCAGTCAATACCTCTCTTAAAGTGGAAGTAAACCCTCTTATCTTTTTCAGCCAAGGAAGCTGTTATTTTGGCCTTTGTTTAATCTTCAACTGCCATAATGCTGCACATGTGATCAGTTAGACACTGGATGGTTTGACAGTTTAGTTGAGAGCACAAATAATGTGACAGTTACATTCCCGGAATGTGCTGGAAATGTAACTGTTTTTTTTCAAACTGTTAAAACTATGGGTTTTACGTCTGCCTTAATACAAGAAATTATTTGCATGCCATTATTAAGCTTTTGATCTACCAGAACACCCAGATCCTTCTCCACCATTGATTCCCTCAGTTGTACACTCCCTAGTATGTATAATGCATGCATATTCTTAGCCCCCAAGTGCATTACTTTACATTTATCAACATTAAACCTAATTTGCCACATAGCTGCCAAATAAAACAGTGCATTGAGGTTGGCTTGAAAGTTAGAGACATCCTGTAAGGATGTTATTCCACTGCATAGCTTGGTGTCATCTGCAAAGACTGCAATGGTATTTAATCCAAGACCTTATATCATTTATAAATCTATTAAAAAGTAAGGGTCCCAACCACTAATAGCCCTAGATCATTCAGAGTATGAATCATTAACCACTACTCTCTGAATATGGTATTTTACGGTCTGCTGTCTTCAGCTTTCTACATTCTTTAGAAAGTGCACATCATGTTACAAATTTTTCTCCTGGTTTCAGCAGTGGGCGTTGAGTCTGGACATACACTGTGTGAGAGCTGATTGGAGGAAAGGCAGACCCCCCCTCCACATAGGCAGAGGAGCAAAGAAACTTGCAGAGCTGCAGTCTAAATAGACAAGTTTTGCTTATCTCCCTCTAAGCTCCCTCCCGACACAAATTTCCAGCTGCTTTTATCTCCTGTGTCTGAGAACTTGTCAGAAGTTATCATGCTGATAACAGAGGAATGGAGCAACAGAAATGCATGGGACTTAGAGCTTTGGAGAGAGATAAGTAAACACTACAGATTTATGTGCCCATGTCAGATTTCATGAATGGGGTTTAAAACCACTTTAAGCTGTGTCTGTACTGGAAGGTAGCACCATCTTGGGTCTAGCATGATTCTTATCTGGATCCTCTTATGAAGAGATCACAAGACTAGAAGCCCAAAGCAAATGTTTCATGAAACTTGTTCTATGTAATTATAGTTTCTGGGAGTTTACAGATGCAAAATCACAACAGCAATACAAATCCTCACTCTGGCTTCTCACAGATGCTGATAATGTGGCAATCACACTACATGTTTGGAGCAATGATACAGAATGCAATGAACACTACAGGTGTTATGAATAGTTCTAAAATATTTTTTCTTAAAATGTATTTTGATTATTGCAACAGTTTACAGTTATCTATTATACAACTGAAGCTTGTCTGTACTTAATTCATGAAAATTAGATTTTACACAAACAACTTGTTGAGGAAGAAAAACAATGCAAGCAAATGAACAGCAAGCAACCTTTTGCTGGCTCATTTGAAGACCTTTCTGCATAAAAACTGTAAGGTCGATAATTTAAGAGGAAAATCTTGGCTATGTCTGGAACTGTTAATATGATTTTTATGCTTCTGCAGACGCGTCCTTCTGTTCTCGTGGAGGATAGCTTAACAGCTGTATCTGGCATTTTATAAAAATTATGGCTTGTCCTTGTCTCATGCTCTGTGGGTTTTATTATGTTTATACTTCAACTTTTCTGCTTTCCATTTAGTTTTTGTCATTTAAACAAAAAGTATAAAATATTCACCGTCCAGTCTATAATGTCAAAGTGTTCACCCACTGAAGTGAAAAGTTTGATGTTATATTGGTATGGAGTCTTATCTTATGTCAAGGGATTTTTTTTTATTACCTTCAAAATCCACAAAAAAATTGATGTAGAATCTAAAAATATGTGTGTTTTATTGCTAATGATGATAAGTGCGCAAAGCAAGCACCTGTGAAATACGATAATCATTTTCTAATGTGTACAATGAAGGAACAGGAGGATATCAATAAGAAGAAGAAATGTCACCATATGGTTGGCTGTAATATGCACAAACCATAAATGCAAAAATATATGTAAATGTTAGTGTGATATTTAATACATAGTGGTGGGTCCCAGTCATCAATATTTTAAAGTTCAACAGTTTTATATTAGGTGGTTATGAGGCTAGATTACATCTGTCAAATACTCATTTTCATTACCAGACACATTAACAGAGCAGTACCTACTTAGTTATTACCTGGCACCTTCTATACCCACAGTTGTTACTCTTAAGGTAGGGTCTACAGATTAAATTTAAATTTCAGAATTAGGTATTAATTAAAAAAGACACAATCACTAAGTTGCATGAGTTATTTTAACTGCATTTTTTACCTTACTAATTTTCTCATTAACATGTTCAATTCAAAAACATAAATTGTTGGTGTGGAATCAGCATTTAAAAAAAAACGACATACTTACCTATTGAAGTCTCTGCTTCTTATGAAAATGGGCCCGGATTCAGAAAGGAAATACGACGGCGTATCTCCGGATACGCCGTCTTATCTCTGAGTGTGCGTGGTCGTAACTATGCGACTGATTCAGAGAATCAGTTACGCATAGATTTCCCTAAGATCCGACCGGTGTAAGTGTCTTACACCATCGTATCTTAGGCTGCATATTTACGCTGGCTGCTAGGTGGCGCTTCCGTATAGTTACGCAATGAATATGCTAATTAGGTAGATTCAGAAACGTACGTCCGGCCGGCGCATTTTTTCACGTCGTTTACTTTAGGCTTTTTCTGGCGTAAAGTTACCCCTGCTACATGAGGCGTAGCTAATGTTAAGTATGGACGTCGTTCCCGCGTCAAGTTTTTAAAATATTACGTCGTTTGCGTAAGTCGTTCGCGAATAGGGCTGTACATAAGTTACGTCCACGTCTAAAGCAATGACGATTTGCGGCGTAATTTAGAGCATGCGCCCTGGGTTTTTTTCACGACCGGCGCATGAGCCGTTTGTAAAAAACGTAAAATACGCGGGGTCACCATTCATTTACATAAAACACGCCCACATCATCCCCATTTGAATTAGGCGGGCTTACGCCGACACACATACGTAACGCCGCAAGTTCTTTCTGCATACGGAACTTGCGCCCAAATTTACGGCGGCGTACCGTATCTGAGATACGTTACGCCACCCGGAAAGATACTCCAATGTATCTGAATCCGGCCCATGGACTTTATCTCAAACTCAAAAGATTCCCGTGCCCCTCAGCAGACCCCTCATAACACCTCAAAAGTTTTCACAGGCAGAGCCTAGAGACTAGGGCCCGGATTCACAAAGAGGTTATGACGGCGTATCTCCAGATACGCCGCCGTAACTCTGAGTGTGAGACGTCGCATCTCTGCGCATCTCTGCGCCTGATTCATAGAATCAGATACGCCTCACTGTTGCCTAGATACGAGCGGCGTAAGTCTCTTACGCCGTCGTATCTTGGGGTGCATATTTCCGCTGGCCGCTAGGGGCGCTTCCGTATATTTCTGCGTCGAATATGCAAATGAGCTAGATACGCCGATTCAGGAACGTACGTGCGCTCGGCGTATCAAGATACATCGTTTACGTAAGGCGTCGGACCGGCGTAAAGTTACCCCTCATAAAGCAGGGGTAAGTCATGTTAGGTATGGACGTCGGAAACGTTAGAACAGCGTTGTATTTTATGTCGTTTGCGTAAGTCTTCCTTGAATGGGGCTGGGCGTAGGTTACGTTCACATCGACTAAGCATTGAGCGGGCGTAATTTACTTTGAAAATTCGACGTGATACTGAGCATGCGCACACATGCGCCGTTCGTAAACCGCGTCATTTACGTGGGGGTCACCAATCATTTACATACAACACACCCCCTACCAGCCTAGTTTAAATTAGGCGGGCTTACGCCGGCCCATTTACACTACGCCGCTGTGACTTAGAGCGCAAGTCCTTTCTGAATACGGGACTTGCCGCTCTAAGTTATGGCGGCGTAGTGTATCTGAGATACGCTACGTCCGCCTAAAGATAGGCGCTTCTTTGAGAATCTGGACCTAGGTATTTTAAGTACAAATAGTACTGTTTAAATAAAATGTATTGTGAATTTACACCAATGGAGGCAAAGATCCAGGCTTTTTTCTTTAAAGGAGTGTTTGACTAGGGTCTACTAGGAGAGGTGACCCAGCAAGTTACAGTTAAGTATGATTATTTAAGAAGGGATGGCTAACATTTTGAGGGAGTACATATCTATAGCTGTATGACAGCAAAAGAAGAGTTCATTTCAGGGATTCCTCTGTGAAACTAAATGATTACATGTATAGGAACCATTGTGGTAGTGGTGATTTTCAATATTTGATTTTCAATAAATGAGTTGCAGATCTCCACAGTGGATTTTCACCAACCAATAACATGGACCGGATTGAGTTACATCAGTGAAATCTATGCAGGCTTTCAGGGCTCCATAGTCCATTATGCCAATGGTGTGCTTCTCTTATGCCGCATACACACAACCGTTTTGACGTGAATTTTTTTTTTTTTTAAATGGTCATTAAAAAGGATCGTGTGTAGACTCCAGAGCATTTTGCATGACGTGAAAAATGGGCATTACAAATTTAGAACATGCTCTAATTTTTTGCGTCGTTTTTCACGTTGTCGTTTTTTCACGTCATGAAAAACAGTCGTGTGTAGGCTTTAACGACGTGAAAAAAACGCACATGCTCAGAAGCAAGTTATGAGATGGGAGCACTCGTTCTGGTAAAACTAGCGTTTGTAATGGAGATAGCACATTCGTCACGCTGTAATAGACTAAAAAGCACGAAGACTGAAAAGCGCGAATCGTCTCTCACCAAACTTTTACTAACACAAAATCAGCAAAAGCAGCCCAAAGGGTGGCACCATCTGAATGGAACGTCCCCTTTATAGTGCCGTAATACGTGTTGTACGTCGCCATGCTTTGCTCGAGCATTTTTTTTTCACGATCGTGTGTATGCAAGGCAGGCTTGACAAGAATCACATTGAAAAAAAACTTGTTTTTTCTAGAACATTAAAAATGGTCGTGTACGCGGCATCAGGCTACATTCACATGGGAGTTCATGTGCAGATAGTTTTCTGCATTAGGAGGCAGCTCAATGAGCCCCTCGATGCAGCAACACCCTGTGCTATGACTGCATACAAACTGGCAAAGCAGAAAGGCCATACACAGCGCAAATTTCTTTCGTGCAACCTCCTGCTGAGCCATTGTCTTCTGCCGGTGGGGGAGGCAGGGGCCGGCAAGGAAAGTTGTCCCTGCCGGGAGAAGACAGTGATTATCAGTAGCAGCTATAGCAGCCACTACTGACAATCGCAAGAGAATTAGGTAGACTGGTTGTACCCAAGTTGAACGATCAATTAACTTGGTACATTCAGCTTGCCCATTAACGGTTCAAATCTTGGCTGAAACCTTGTACCTTACTCTTCATTTAGAAATCAGCCCTCTGTCAACTTGGGACTACAACCCTTCTTTAGTCTTACAATGTACTTTTTAGTAATCATAAAAAGGTTTTACCTACCATCACTTGTTTTGTAAGCTTGTGTTGTAAATAAGAGCCCTTCTTTTAACCAATTCATAGATCAGTTTACAGATTTTGGAATATTACTTAGACCCCCCGCCCCCTAAATATGCTGGGAGAACAGCTTCATCTTCATTCAATTTCTTAGCGAAAGGAAAGCATGATTTTATTGTATCAGTGCTTCACCACTGATTCATTAGATCTTCTGTCACTCAGAAGTTGCAGATCATTCACATTAGGATGATTAATAGAACACTAATTGCACTAACATTCATTTCCCTTTCAATTACTCACATTTTATCCACAATCATGCCACTGACATCAGCACTGTCACCAGAGCTGTATTTTCCATAATGACACATGTGGGTTAGTGCCTAGAGCCAGGGCCGTCTTTAATATGGTTTGGGCCCTGGGCAAACATTTTTTTTGGGCCCCCCTCCAGCTTATTTTGGGCCTGGCTGGTTCACATGTATGTGTTTTGGCGGCCCTCATTTGTGCAGGCACAGCAGCCCATTCATTTGAATGGGCTGCCATGCCTTCGTTTCCTGCAGAAAAAAGGTGCATTCAGCATTTTAAAAATACAGTTGCCTTGAAATCCATTCTGCTTTTGCACCATGGTACTTACCTGCAGTTTTTGCACACACAAACGCACTGTGTTTTTAAAAGCGTGACCTAAACATCTAAAAATGCAGCAAGTTTGACAGTGCGGGAACTGCAGATAAGTCACAGCAGACAGCAGAATGGACAGACAGTGCTGTATTTCAGTGCTTGATGGGCATAGGGGTTCCGTGTGCGCAGCCTATTACATGAGGCATGCGCTTTTCTTTTCAGGAAACGCAGGCATGGCGGCCCATTCAAATGAATGGGCTGCTGTGCCTGCGCAAATGTGGGCCGCCAAAACACATACATGTGAACCAGCCAGGCCCAAAATAAGCCCATCAAGCAGTTAAATACAGACAGTAATGCCATGTGCTCTGAGGCCTTACTCAGCCTGGACTGCAGGTCTGGTCTGTGATTTAAAGAGTTCCTCTATTTTACACATGGCATGGCATGGGGTCCCATGGTGCTAAAGCAGAATGGACAGACAGTGCTGTGACCCCATGCCATGCCATGTGTAAAATAGAGGAACTTTTTAAAACACTGACCAGACCTGCAGTGACTCATCAAATATTATAAAGACTCTGGGCACACTCTACAGAAAACTTCTATTTACAATATAGATTAACAAACAGTGACATACCTTGAGGAGCAGGACATGAAGAAGTCAGCCTCGGGAAGAGCAAACTGGGGATGTTATAAAATCACATTCTAATTCACTTTTATATACAAGCAGCACCCAGTGGCAGGAAGGGAGAAGTGCACGTCTAAAGGGAAGCCAGGGGTGCTGTACATTTTAAAACACTGGGAAGGGAAGCAGTACTGTCACTGGCTGCGTGCCGCTGATGATTTTCAGCCTGATTTGTGGGCAGCACAGGGGCTTAACGGGCGGCAGGGCCGCCATCAGGAATTATGGGTCCACTTACACAGCTTCAGGCATGGGCCCCCTGGAGCAGAGAACCAGGTGGGGGTGCTGCTGCCTGAAATTGAGAGGCGGGGGGGGCTGCCGCGAATTTAGAAGCGGGGGGCCCTTTACAAAAAAAGAAATAGAGAAAGAAGTAAAGAAAAATATATATAAAAAAAGGGGTGTAGCCATCCGGGGCCCTGGGGACCTCTGGGCCCTTTAATAAAAAGAAAAAAATAAATAAAAAATATATATAAAAAATATATATATATTTTTTTTAAAAAGGGGGTTGCCATCTGGGGCACTGGGGATCTCTGGGCCCTTTAATAATTTGTTTTTTATAAAAATAAATTACAAAAAAAGGGAGTTGCCATCCAGGTCCCTGGGGACCTCTGGGCCCTTTAATAAAAAAATAAATAAAAAAATATATATAAACAAAAATAAAAAAATAAACATTTATAAAAAAAATAAAAAAGGGTGTTTGCCACATGGGGCCCTGGGCACCTCTGAGCCCTTTAATAAAAAAATATATATATATATATATATATAAAAAAGAAATACAAAGAAAAAAAAGAAATAAAATAATATGAAAAAAAAATTGTTATAAAAAAAAGGGGGGTTGCCATTCGGGGCCCTGGGGACCTTTAATAAAAAATTAAAATATATTAAAAAAAAAAATTTTTTATTTAAAAATAAATAAAAAAAGGGGGGTTGCCATCTGGGGCCCTGGGGACCTCCGGACACCTAAAAGAAAAAAAAAAATATTTCAAAGGGGGTTGCTTTGGGCCCCCAACAGTGACAGGGCCCTGGGCAGCTGCCCCATTTGCCCTGTGATAAAGACGGCCCTGCCTAGAGCCACAATCTTAGGGTTGCCTGCACCAATCTTAAAATGTACAAATTGCTAAAAAAAATCCTGTTGTGATTTGCTCTTTTTTTTCCACCTGCGAACACTTGTGCCTACATTTATCAAAAGAATGTAGGAGGAATATGGTGCTGGGTATTTAATAGGCTCTTTATTGTTGAAGAAACATGAAAATATCTATTATTTTTCTTGTTTAGTGGTTTGCACAATTAAACTAAAAACAGAGGCATGTAATTACATACTCCCCTTTAGGCCTGGTTCACACCTATGTGTTTTTTGGTGCTTTTTGCTGAAACGCACTACGGTCCATTTAACAAGGTTTCCTATGGGACACATTCACATCTATGCTTTTTTCAACCACTGCGTTTTTGGAACGGGTCAGGGACTTTTTGAAATGAAAAATCATGTGTTTTTGGTGCAATAGACTTCAATAGAGAAGCTGCAGAAAAGCATTTACTGCATTTTTGAGGCGTTTTACATTTTTAAATCTGCCCAATAACAAATTGGCCCTCAAAAAAAGCATAACAAAATGTAAAAGGCAAAACAGTTTTAAAAAAGCATCAAAACATGTGTGCAAGAACGCAAAACACAACGCAGAAAGCAGTGCATAGGTGTGAACCAGAGCTTCTTGGATTGGGGCTTTTTGGGGACTTGTTCTTCTTTTTTTTCTCATTCAAAACTTATTAAAACTTATTAAAGAGAAATTTACAGAATATTTGCAGATGCAACTGCCTGTTTCGAAAAGAGTTTCAGTAGCCATTAATATAAAAAATACAGAACCTGGGTACAGTAATGATCGAACAGTAACTATTATAAAAATCTTTATAGCCAGGTATCATTCCATTGCATGAACTGTTAAACCATTGGACTTCCAGTCAAAAATTCTTGTGTGAGCAGAACTATGGTGCGCTTATAACCTTATTAGATCTTGACAAACAGCATTATCTGCTATTGCTAGCTCAATTTGAAGAAAAGAAAGAACAAAAAAGGAGAGAAAATAGAGAGTGATAGATGAGAAGAATGGCATCAGATATGTTTCTATAAGTATGGCCATCCTTATGGATACGCAGGAGACCACAGAAGGTGTCTGTGAGGTTACCAGTATATATGCTGTCTCTTTATATTCTGGCATGTCAGGATATCTTCATAGGCTTGGGAGTATTTGAAGTAGAGCCAGGGTTGCCAAGTCTTATGAAATCTATGGACCCTATCGCTGGCTTGTGATAAAGTCTCCTCCATTTCATAAATGTCCGAAACCTTACACAGCCAATCTGCAATGGAAGGAACACAGTGAGAATTCCAGTGTAAAGGACTTAAAGGAGTTGTAAAGGAAATACATTTTTTTGCTGAAATGACTGTTTACAGGGTATAGAGACATAGGGCCAGATTCACGTAGTTGCGCTCTGGCGTAACGTAACTGATTTAAGTTACACTGCCGCAACTTTTCAGCGCAAGTGCTTGATTCACAAAGCACTTGCCTGTAAACTTGCGGCGGCGTAGCGTAAATCTGTTTGGCGCAAGCCTGCCGTATCAGTAGATACGCCGGCGTATTTCCTCTGTGAATCTGGCCCATAATCGTTAACTGATTCCTTTTAAAAATGATTAAAAATAGATAAAAAACAATCATATAATGTACTTGTAGTTTCAGTTTCGTTTTTGCATCTAGTTTCATTCTTCTGTGATGAACAGAGACAAAGAGCCAATACAGGGCAGTGATGGTTTGTAAAACGAAACTGATTTGTGCTCAGGGGTTTTAGACACACAGTAATCACACCTCCTTGATTAGTGACCACAGAGAGAAAGCTCCCATGACTTTTTTCATCAGGAAACAGACTGTTCAGAACAGAGAAGGATTACAGCAACATCAGAGCAAAAACGAACAATGAGGACATGAAACCAGGCCTGCAGTAAGGTAAAGGAAGCTATTTAGCTAAAAAAAAGAAATCCTTTAGTGACCCTTTAAGGACTTAGCTGCGTTAAGTAGGTGTTTTGATAGAGAGTGCTTATATTTCTTAAATGAGAAATTGGTTACATGCTGCGTTCAAGGTGAGTTTAGTTGCGTTATTTGTTTGATCAAAGGATTTAACTTTTTCCCAATATGACACGATCAGCGGACAAAACCACCTGCGATCAGCGGACAACGTGCCTCTCTCTTTTTGACACCTCCAGCATGCCGCAGGAATCTGTGGGTTCCAACCATGCAACTTGGCCAGGGTATTGTACCAGTGTGTCATTAGCTTATATGCTGTTTCTTGCATTTTCGTGCTGATGGAACATTTGTGAGTTAAGATACAGGCATACTTCTATTGTTTGGCGGTGATTTCCATTTGCAGTTCCTCTGACCATTTCCTCCTGAGTCTGTCTGAACCGGTTGTGTTTTTAGTTTTGTAGCCATGCGTATGCAGAAGAGGTGGCTGTAAACGAACTGAGTGCCCTTATGACATACTGACTCCAGTTCCATAAGGGGTCTATGGAAATTATATTTCTTTTTCTTTTTTACCTGCACTGATAGTTCCCAACATCATCTGTTATATAGGAAGATGGATATGACATGCCTGTGTGGCATGAAGGAATCTTTTGGAGCTTACCATTGAACTATAAATGGTATTGCTGTGGGTCAAAGGGTGTAATTCATCAGTCAACAGCTCAATGAGTTCCCTGGGCACTCATCCTTAGTTTTAATGTCACAGCCTTATTTCTGTGATTGTGTCACTTTCTGCATTGAGGGAAGGATGATTACTTATATTTCATGATTTAGGTAAATATATGGTTTGAGTAATAGTAACTGAGTTGTTTTTAAATTTGTCAATTGATTAGTATTTGGTAATCTCATGCTGTTTAAAGCCAGCAAAAAAAAAAGCCTACAGCTATTTCCAATCAATTAGGGTACAGCATGCAATTCCATGTAATTTTGCATATAAGGAAAGTCTCATGCTGCCTGTAACAGCACTTTCAAGCAATAGCCTTTATCAAAGTATTTACAACACTGGATGGAGCTTGTACAACATCTGTATTTGTGTGTGTGTGTGTGTGTGTGAGGGGGGTGTGTGGGTGTGCCTAGGACTGCATGATTTCCAAATTTTGACTGTGTTTGTCTGCAATCTCTAACCATCTCCTGTAGAATGTCTGCAGTCTCTGATCATATACTGTCAGGCCTCGTACACACGACCAAGTTTCTCGGCAAAAACCAGCAAGAAACTTGCTGTTTTTTTTCTTTCCCCGAGGAATCCGGTCGTGTGTACACTTTTCGACGAGGAAACTGTCGAGGATCTCGTTGAGCCAAAAAGAAAGCATGTCTTCTTTTTCCTCGACGGATTACATTCACTGTGTGGCCTTTTGGTGATGTCAGGGGCTGCACGCAAGGCTTCCTATGTCAAATAAGCTAACCTTTGATGCTCTAAGTGCTTTATAAATGTGTTCTTACTAAGCAATTCAGTTATTTCTCTAAAGCAGGGGGCCTCCAAACTATGTCCCTCCGGTTGTTAAGGAACTACAATTCCCATCATAGTCATGTCTGTGAATGTCAGAGTTTTACTATACCTCATGGGACGTGTAGTTCTGCAACAGCTGGAGGGCTGTAGTTTGGAGATCCCTGCGTCTAAAACCTCCAATCAGATGCAACTTTTCAGGTCACAAAAGGACAAAAAGCAGCGCCCTCTGAGCGTAGTAATCTCGTTTTTAATAGGTAAAAACAGACGATTCATATAAAGGTGTCACTCACAGGGATATGTAAAACATGGGCTTATCTGTACTTTGTTTCATCCGCTGAGGCATCCGGGGTGCAGGTGCATCTGGGGTGCTCCGCTGGTCCTGGAGATTTGGACACAACATTATATTATAAAAAATTGGTCTTAATAAGTTAACTGGTAAAAAGAACACATTTTGCAGACAGTCCTTTTTAGTTATTATGCCTGCATTATAATATATAATATTATTAATATTATATTAACATTATATAAATATCATTTTGGAAATCAAGGCAGTGCACAGGGCCAATTTAGTATTTTGCCCTATACAGACAGATGCAAGTCCTTCTAAACACCAGCTTTGTAGGAGAAGACAGACAAAGTTGAGCAGGTATACTCTTTATTCATCCAACAAAAAAAAAAACATAGTTTGGTGTAGTTTGGTTTTAATATAGCATTATAAAAATGGTATGTGTAGCCATTATATACTGTATGTTATTTTCTTCTTATAGCAATCTGTGATATTAAAAAAAAAAAAAAAAACAGGTCGCTGCCCTATCACATGGACTTCTGATGAGACTATGAGGTTGATTTACTAACGGAAAATAGACTTCTCACTTTGCACAGGAATTTTCACTTCGCAACAGAATTTCCTCTACCTTAGTGAATGAAATGAAGCTTTGCTGAATTCCATCTTCCAATCATGTGCAACCAAAAGTACTTTAAAAAAAAAATCTTCTTTCCATGTGATCGAGTATTCATTTTACAACAAATTTTACTGCTTGTTAAGAATATGAAAATATTTGAATGTCTATAGCCTGGGTTCAGGTATGCTTTAACTAGGGTTGTCCCGATACCACTTTTTTAGGACCGAGTACAAGTACCGATACTTTTTTTCAAGTAGTCGCCGATACCGAAATACCGATACTTTTTTTTAATGTCATGTGACCGTTTTCAAATCACAATACAGACCAAAGATATTTTCTTTAGAATTATGAAGAACTGGTACATCATGGTGTGGGGCTGTTTTTTAGCATACGGTACTGGAAAACTACATATCATTGAAGTAGTGATCACTGTCAGTGCAGCTCATCGGTGTCAGTGCCCAAAAGTGCAGCTAGCCAGTGCCACCTATCAGTGCAGATCAGTGCCCATTAGTGCATCAGTGCAGGGAGGCAGCTTATTAGTGCATCTCATAAGTGCCACCCAATCAATGCCAGTGCCACCTATCAGTGCCATCCATTTATGAGTGCAATTCAATCAATGCCAGTGCCACCTATCAGTGCCATCCAATGGTGCCATCCAATTTGTGTTCGATGTCACAAAAAAAAAAAAAAAAAAAGTATTCTATTTTGGTATCGGGAGTATTTGCACGAGTACGAGTACTAGCGCAAATACTCGGTATCGGTCCCGATACCGATACTGGTATCGGTATCTGGACAACCCTAGCTTTAACCTCCCTGGTGGTTTGATTCTTTCAGATTTTAAGTGCTGAAAGCGGTACCATTATTTTGCATGGAAATTTGGCGTTTTATATTGCAGGCCTGCAATACTTAGGAATAACTCACTTAAATCTGTCCAAACAAAAGTCTAGTAGACATCCCGGGTATGATAAAGTTTGAAACACAAAATCATAAATTATAATATAATAAATAAATATAAATAATTATAACAAATAATAATATAATAATAATAAAAAGTATTACTTTCAGTGTTTGATGAAGAATTTCCCCACAAATCACTATCGCTCAATTCTGCAAGTGATTCTAATTTATTATCCCTGTTTTCTAGCTGGTATAAAACCACTTTTGACATACAGGGACACTTTTTGGTTGCTATGGACAATTTCCAGGCAGAAAGAACAGTCTTTATTACATAAAAGTGCATGCAGGACACTGGGCAGACCACTAGGGATAAAGGGGGTGTATATTTATTTCATACAGTACTGTAATCTGTACTGTAAATTTGGCGCCGATCTCTGCCCCCGTGCATCATAACGTCGCAGGGAACGGAGCTCGGCGGCACACGGGCACTGTGTGAATCGAGCGAGGAGACAGCTCGATCACACAGCGGGGAGACATAGCAGGATCCAGGGGACAAGTTAAGTAATCTCCGCCTCGATACTGCGATGCGATGCCGAGTCTGGCTCGGGGATACCGCTTATGGTACTGGATTTCCACCCGGAGCCAGACTCGGGAATACCGCCAGAGTGGTTAAAAGCTTCATGCATACTGGACTTAAAAAAATGGCAGTTTCCTTATACACATGCCCTTGTCACATTTAGGAGTGTTTAGCATTTTTTTCTGCTAGAAAACAACTCTCAAAAATGCAAAATGGAAGGGCTTTTTTTTCTGCCCCTAAACGCTAAGCTTAAAATATGCCTCTAAACATCCTAATGTGCATGGACACATAGGATAACATTGAGCTGCTTCTACAGGCAGAACACAAAACTCCTGTAGATGCAGTGTTTTGTTGAATCCAATGTGCATGGACCCAAAGAGTGTTTAGTGCCTCAGATCTGTTGCTGAAGTTGAATATCCCATTGTTGCCAATGGTCTCATTTTTATCTAATCTAAATAGATCAATTTTTATCTAATCTGGTATTCAATTTGCTAGAATCACAGCAAATTGAATACCAGTGTTATTCAAAACAGTAGTGGAAAAAGCAATGAGTACAGTTTACTGCAACACAATTTTGATTTTGCTGCCTTACTGCTAGATTACTTTACTTGATACACTTTTCTGCTCTTGGTTAATTAGTCTTGAATATTCCAGTTGCATGATTTCAACTCAATTAATCTTATGATTTAGTGACAAGACACTGTCCTGGAATGACTACACAGAAAGTGACCCAACAAGTGTTAAAATCAATTGATCCATTTACAGCCAACCAGAAACAGCAATGCTAGGTTATATAACTCTTAGTTCAGGTTTTCATTAAAATATGTTGATTGAACTTACTTCTGGCTAACCAAATAACTTCTGTGTGTAAGTGCTATTACATTTCTAAACTATGTGCTTCCTATGATAAATGCATAATTGTCGGTTCCCTGTATTCTTTTTAAATTGAAATACCAGAAGTATTCCAGCAGTAGCCAAGGACACAACATAAAGCATTTGTCACTTTGTTTAGACTATGCATATTTAGCATTTAGTATGGGAATTTTAAATATTTAGAAAATGGAAACATTTGGCGTAAAACTGCTTTACATTAAATTTAAAATTGTTATGTCGGATCATATATATCTGTTATAATGAGTTGTGCCTTGATCATTGTACCTAATGTATCTACATTCTGTATTTGATTTTTGTATTTTCTTTCTTTTGTCCTTTCTATTTTGCAATAACATTTTCTACTACCTATTGACATGTATTTTTCTTCTTTATATTTCGCTAGTTAAAGGGAAACTCTTCAGAAAATGAATATTTTTATTGTGGTTTACCTGGGTCTGGCTTTGATCACCTAGTATGAAGGGGGGTGGTTACAATGGCCATTTCCTACTGGGAAAGTTCCTAGTCCTCTCCTTTTAAAAACTGTCCATAAGGCTGTGCTGCTACTAGTTGTGTGCCTGAGCCACCTGTTATATAATACATACTAATGAATGAAGACAGGATATAGTGTGTTAGCAATATAATTTAAACTGTAAGTTCAAAGGATACCTGCACTCAGAGCTTTTTTTCTCAGAAAATATGTGCAGGAACTCAACCATGACCCGTTCAGATTTCACAAACAGTAGAAGGGTCTTAAAGGGGCATTAAATACCAAGATTGCATTACATATAGAGTACAGAGTTCAGGGGGTTATACACAGAGTGCAGAGCTGTCACTTGTAAACACAGAAACCAGACTTCTGTGTTTACAAGTGATTGTGGTGAGCAGGCACCAAAGGGTCTGAGCCAGAGGTGGTGGAACTGAGTTCCCCCAAGTTCCCCCTGAAAAAAAGCCCTGCCTGTACTAAGAGAAACGCACAGCCCTTGCTGAACGTCTTATGAACATACTAGTTGCCCGGCTGTTTCAGAACTTTAAAACACTGGCCTGGAATAATAATGCATACCAGGAAGGCATAGGTGAAATCAGAACTCCTAATTTTCTAAATTAACCCCTTGTCACTGACTGAAACCATGAGCCAGCAGGTATAAATGGTTACTGTATTTTCAAGGGAAGGTCAGTAATGGTGTGCTCCATATTTCCACATTATAGGTTTCCTTTAAAAGCTGGATAAATGCACTGGGGTATTGATTGAGGGTAAGCACTTTTTCTATTGTATTTCTGTGAGCCCTGACTGCTATTTTGGTTACAACCTTAGCAAATATTTTGGACTATTTAGTAGAAGTATGGTCCAGCTTAAAGTTTCTCAAGAACGGTATATTCAAGAAATCACAGTGACAGTTCAAAATATTACAGAACAAAGTAAATTCAGATACATTTTTTTTGACCCTAAACACTTTTATACACTGTCCAGTGACCCCTGCAATTCTGGTTCCAAACTTAGCCTAATTTTTTTCAGTTGCCCAGTTGCAGAACACCACCTACTTTGACCCCTAATTGAGAAATTGGGAAAAATCTTCCATGGGAAGTAAGTGGTAGAAAACCAATAATTCTTCAGGTTCCATATCTCCTATGAAACCATTAGGCTCCTTTCACACTGGGGCAGGAAGCGTGGTGGCGGTATAGCGCCGCTAAAAATAGCGGCGCTATACCGTCGGAATTGCCGCAGGATTCGGCCGCTAGCGGTGCAGTATTAACCCCCGCTAGCGGCCGATAAAGGGTTAATACCGCCGCCCGCAATGCGCCTCTGCGCCTCATGGTTTCCCATTGTTTTAAATGGGAAGGAGTGGTGAAGGAGCATTATACATACCGCTCCTCTCACCGCTCCAAAGATGCTGCTTGCAGGAGATTTTTTTTCTCTCCTGCCAGTGCATCGCCTCAGTGTGAAAGCCCTCTGGCTTTTACATTGAGAAGGCTGGGCAGGAGTTTTTCAGGCGGTATAGCAGCGATATTTTTAGCGCTGTACCGCCTGAAAAACTCCTCAGTGTGAAAGGGGTCTTAGTGCCCCTGTACAGATGACATAGAAGATCCACATTGGTCTGTGACACATCTTGAGGTTTTTCACAGAAAGCTTGGTAATAAAGAGTCAGCTGGTGCTTATGGATTGTGAACACATAGGGATTGATTTACTAAAGGCAAATAGACTGTGCAATTTTGCAAGTGCAGTCATTCCAGAACTTAGTAAATGAGGTAGAGCTCTGCTAACTTTTATCATCCAATCATGTTCAAAGAAAAGTGCTATTTTTGTTTCCTTGCATGTGATTTGGTGTTCTTTGTAAAGTGAAGCTTTACCTTATTTACTAAGCTCTGGAGCAATTGCACATGCAGAGTGAAACTGTCCTTGCAAAAGTGCACAAACCAATTGCCTTTAGTAAATTAAACCCCATAGTAATTACTTTAAGCAATATGCCTATGGTAGTCTATTTCCTTCCCTCAGCTTTAGATAACCTGACAGTGTTTGCATAGTCAAAACTTTATTTATGGTTTTCTACAGACTGAAGAAGGATTAGAACCCTTGTCAAGATGTTGTCTGTATTTACATTGGGGAGTTTTACCTTTCCTATAAGTCCTTGTAACCTCTATCACAGAAACAGAAAGTGGTAGGAAATACAAAATTGTAGAGTAAGAGGTGAAATCCTCCACTGGGGACACCCACTTACTTTGGAGAGATTTTCTCTCTCTTCCTGGTCAGTATTTTAACTGTTTAAGTTTAAGTATTTATATGCTTTAACAGCTTGGTAGGGGGGTTAGGCCATGCTCTTTTCTATTCAAATGAAGCAGTTTGCATTGGGTGATGTGAAACTTAAAATAAACCAGATAAGTAAAAAAAAAAATGCTTAATTATCATGTCGTTATATAGAGTAGTAATTCAGGTGTACTATTTCCATTGCAGGAACTGCTTAAAATGTGTTTTGATTAAAAAAACTGATTGAGTCACTACCATAAAACTCCCTTTTACTGTTCATATACTTCATCATTTGATGGCAATGGGAATACACTGAATATGACACTGAATGAGAATACACGTATAACTCAAGAAAACGTTGTCAGTCAAGCCTCTCTGCGTTAGTCTGACAACATCTATTCTTTGTTTTGACAGACGTATTCCCTGGAAACTTAAAATGAGATGCAGAAAATATTACATTTGACACTCAAATTGCTACCACTTGTCTGTGTAAATTGTAAATCCTCCCAATTATTAATGAGTGTTACATTTTTCCAAACTTTTCAGATGAGTACTTTTCTGTTTTACTATTCGTTATGATATTGTCAGACTTCAAATAATGTTGACATTATACAGTAAATTTAGGTGCGATAATTCACTTTCTCACGCAGGAGAGATCATGGGCTGATATGTTAATATTAAATATTTTGAAAATAATTATACATTTTTGCAAACAGGTAATTTTTCTCCTTCATTGATATGCGCTAATGAGGCAGCACTGATGAGCACTGATAGACTGCACTGGTGGACACTGATAGGCTGCACTGATAGGCACTGATAGACACAGATAAAATAGCTCTGATAGGCACAGATAAGGCGGCACTTATGGGGACAGATAAGACGGTACTGATGGGCACAGATAAGGCGGCACGGATGGCCACTGATAAGATGGCACTGATGGGTGGCACTGATGGGTGGCACTGATAGGTGTGACTGATAGGTACCACTGATAGATGGCAGTGATGGGCACTGATAAGTGGCACTGATAGGTGGTACTGATGGGCACATGTAGGTGGCACTGATGGGCAGCACTGTTGATGAGGCACCGATTGGTGACGTTGACAGGTGGCATTGTGGGCACTGATGTGTGGCACTGTGGGCACTGATGGGTGGCACTGTGGGCACTGATGGGTGGCACTGTGGGCACTGATGGGTGGCACTGATGGGCACTGGTAGGCAGCACTGTTTTGCACTGGCAGGTGGCACAGGTGGGCACAGATGAGCTGGCGGCTGCTCTCTGGGATCAGGACCGATGTCCCTCTGACACCTGCCGGTGATCATCTTTTTTTTTCTCTATTAGCGTGAGGAGAAAAAAATTGCCAATTACCGGCTCTGTTTACATCACATGATAAGCTGTCATTGGCTGACAGCTGATCATGTGGTAAGGGGTCAGGATCTCATTAACTCACTGATCACAGAGCACACCGTGTGCGCCCTGCAGGGGGCGTGCAGAGCACGGGAGGACGGCTGTTGATGCCCTCCCAGGAAATTAGGTCCACACTGTAGCCGTTAATCGGCTATAGCGAGGATCTGAAGCAGTTAAAACAGATGTGTAGTAGCTCACTAATGTTGGTGGTTATCACAGCATTGACAGCATCAGTAGTGTGTTACTTGGCAAGACGCAAAGTAAAACTTTCCTGAGAAAAACCAGGAAGCTGCCAATGGTGTCCACCTTTGAAAGTCGAGTTCCTTAGCTATGTTGAGTCAAAAACACAAGAATGAAGGTCAGGAAAGAGTGAAGTCAGAAGTCCTTAAAGTTGAGCTTCACCAAAAAGAGGAAGTTCCACTTTAAAGATTCCTCCCCCACTCCTCTTTCAGAAATGTAACTTTTTTACTGAATTCTCCTATATCATAGGTGAACTGAGGGGAAGTTCTCCTCTTGCCTTCCCTCTGCACAGTCTTCTGGGACACGTCACAGGTCCCAGAAGACTGCGGGACCATTCACAATGCGCGGCTCGCACATGCACAGTAGGCTACCGGGTGTGAAGCTGCAAGCTGTCACAGCTGAGTTAAAGCGGAAGTAAACCCATCGATTTAACAGTTTCAAAAAGCAGTTACATTTCCGGCATGCTGGGATTGCTAACTGTCCCATTGGTTGTGCTCTCAACCAAACAGTCAAACCAACCAATGGCTGGTGTCATAACTGATCACATGTGCAGCACCATGGCAGTTGAAGATTAAATATAGGCCAAGATGGCAGCTTCCTTGGCTTTACTTACACTTTAAGATGCGGCGCTGGGGACTGAAGACAGGTGGAGAAAAGTGCTCGGGTGAGTGCAGGGCTGGAACCTAGGACAGGCGAGTGCCCATATAAAAATCCCTTTTTATACTAATGACTGGAGCTCCTCTTTAACTGTATATTTGTATACATGATCTGGGATAAAGTCATTGCCCTTTACAGTATAAATAAAGCATTTTTTCAACCAACCATGAACAGCCAACAAACTGAGCATGCACTGCTTTAATAATAAATATTCAAATGTTATGGGCTCTAGTAACTGTTTTGGAAGCCTTGCCTTTATTGAATGCTGGCATTTTTAAAATGCAGGTCTTTGGCCATAATGGTAAAGAAATTGAGGTGGTCCATGCAATGATCTTCTCAGAAAGACAGGACAGAATAGACAATTATGAATACAATCCTGGAAGCTTTCGTGCTATGAGACCCAGTAAAGGTAAAGTTTTGTTGTGGATGAGTAAGTGGGTGATATGCAGGGACCAAGTCCTGCGGGAACGCGTGGGAACGTAGTTCCTGCACTTTTTTCACAGCAGTAACTCAGTTCCCTTTGCAGGACTAGAGCAGCCGAGCCGCCCGAGCCAATCCTTCACTAAGCGGCGATGCCCAGCTCGAGTCACTGTCAGGGGCAGGCGAACCTTAGTAATCCTTTATGTTACTGGCCGCTTCCTGTATATGAATTAATCGGGTAGTGTGCGGGTATTCCGTCACTTCCTCGATGGCGCAATGTCTCCTGGGAGCGTTTGTCATTGTTCCCAGGAGACATTGCGGAGGTCTGTCGCGAGTTATCATGGGATTTAGAAAGAACTTGCTTATTTCTAAATCCCTCGATAACTCGCGGCAGACCTCTGCAATGTCTCCTGAGAACAATGACAAAAGCTCCCAGGAGACATTGCGGCATCGAGGAAGTGAGGGAATACCCGCACACTACCCAATGAATCCATATACAGAAAGCGGCCAGTAACATAAAGGATTACTAAGGTACAGTGGATCGAAAAAAAAAAAACATGTGGTTTAGTATTTATGCATATGAGCGTATCATTTTTTTTTTTTTTGGTGGGGGGGAGTGGATCTTGGGTGGGCATTCCCACACTTTTTTCCCCAGGACTTGACCCCTGGTGATATGTGTAATAACTTATAGTGATGGGCAAATTTGAGTTTGGGGAAGGCAGCCAAAAATTTGCAGCTTGTAGCCTTTAATGCAAACTCCATTGACAATGAAATGAGAATCTTTCCAGTTTCAAGGCTAATTAGCAAAGGATTGTCACAGGGAGCTGGACACAGGCAGGGGAACATGATTACATATATTTTAACTACCATTTGGTGCCAGGCAACTCTTTTGATAAGACTTAGAGGAAAACATTAAAAATGCAAAAGTATTTTAACCTCTTGACCACCGCCCCATGTCAAAAAGACGTCCTCTTTTTAAAGATGGATATCTCGGTAATGGCAGCAGCTGCTGCCACAACCGAGATATCCATCTCTTCAGTGAGCAGTCCTGTACACGATAACGGCGGTCTACGCAGTGGATTCGCCGCAAGATCGCCGTTATTGGTGGCGAGAGAGGGCCCCTCCCGCAGCTCTCACGCGCCCTCCGCTGCTTACCGGAGCCGTCGGTAGCGGTGGAGGCGATCGGGTCCGTTCGGCAGATGACTGGGGTTGTGAGGTTGTGAGTGAGGGAAAAATCACCCCCACCCGTCCCCATAGCTCTGCTGGGCGGAAGTGACGTCAAAACGTTAGTCCCGCCCAGCGTCTTAGGCCCCATACACGCGACCGAGTTTCTCGGCAGAATTCAGCCAGAAACTCGGTCCGAGACGTATTCTGCAGAGAAACTCGGTCGTGTGTACACTTTTCAGCGAGGAAGCCGACGAGGAACTCGTCGGGCCAAATAGAGAACATGTTCTCTATTTTCTCATTAGTCAATGGGAAAAGTCGGCCCGCCGAGATCCTCGACGGCTTCAACACTGAACTCAACGAGTAACTCGATGTGTTTGGCACGTCGAGTTCCTCGGTCATGTGTACGGGCCTTAACCTCCTGGGCGGTGTTCCCGAGTCTGACTCGGGGTGAGATTTTTGGGCTAGGATCGGTAACCCCGAGTCAGACTCGGGCTCGCCTCGCTGGATGTACAGGGAGTTTTACTTACCTTGTCCCTGGATCCAGCGATGCCACCGTGCTGTGTGAGCGAGCAGGACCTCGCTCGATTCACACAGTGCCTCCGTGTGACGCCGATCTCCGTTCTCTGCGACGTTACGACGCACGGGGACGGAGAACGGCGCCAAATTCAAAAAAGTAAACAAACACTATACATACAGTATACTGTAATCTTATAGATTACAGTACTGTATGTAAAAAAAACACACCCCCTGTCCCTAGTGGTCTGTCCTGTGTCATGCATGTCATTTTATATAATAAAAACGTTTCTTTCTCCCTGCAAACTGTAGATTGTCTATAGCAACCAAAAGTGTCCCTTTATGTCAAAAATAGTTTTAGATCAGCTAAAAAACAGCGATAATAAATTATAATCACTTGCAGAATTGTGCGATAGCGATTTGTGGGGAAATTCGTCATACAAAAAAAAAAATAATGACAGCAACAATTCTGCAACTGAGAAAATTTCAGTGATTTTGATTTGATTACATTATTGAATAATTTTTATTATAATTATATTATTATTTGTTATAATTATTTATAATTATTTATTATATTATAATTTATAATTTTGTTTTTAAAAAAATGTCATACCCGGGATGCCTATTAGAAGTTTGTTTGGTCAGATTTAAGTGAGTTATTTCTAAAAATGACAGACCTACAATATAAAACGGCAAATTTCCTTGCAAATAATGGTACCGCTTTCAGCATGTTTTTTCTGAAAGAATCATACCGCCAGGGAGGTTAAAGAAAAAAAAAATTTTTTGTCATTTGAAAAAATGACAGTTTCAATTTTTTTTCTTTGTTTTGCATTTAAGTCTAAATATGAGATCTGAGGTCTTTTTGACCCCAGATCTCAGATTTAAGAGGACCTGTCATGCTTTTTTCTATTACAAGGGATGTTTACATTCCTTGTAATAGGAATAAAAGTGATCAATTTTTTTTTTATTTCAGTGTAAAACATTATAAACTATATAAAAATAAATAAGAAAACAAAAAAACATTTTTTTAAAGCGCCCCGTCCCCACGAGCTCGCGCACAGAAGCGAACGCATACGCGAGTAGCGCCTGCATATGAAAACTGTGTTCAAACCACACAAGTGAGGTATCACCGCGATCGTTAGAGCGAGAGCAATAATTTTAGCCCTAGACCTCCTCTGTAACTCAAAAAATGCAACCTGTAGAATTTTTTAAACGTCGCCTATCGAGATTTTTAAGGGTAAAAGTTTTACGTCATGCCACTAGCGGGCACAATTTTTAAGCGTGACATGTTGGGTATCATTTTACTCGGCATAACATTATCCTTCACATTATATAAAAAAATTGGGCAAAATTTATTGTTGTCTTATTTTTTTATTAAAAAAAGTGATTTTTTTTTCCAAAAAAAGTGCGCTTGTAAGACCGCTGCGCAAATACAGTGTGACAAAAAGTATTGCAATGACTGACATTTTATTCTCTAGGGTGTTAGAAAAAAATATATATAATGTTTGGGGGTTTTAAGTAATTTTCTAGCAAAAAAACTGTTTAAGTCACGTAAACACCGAATCTGAAAAACAAGCCCGGTGGGAAAGAGGTTAAATACCATGTTTGAAAATGCATTAACCCTGATTGACATTTACAAAGGAAAAAAAAAGTTTGTAGCTAAATGCTTTGTTTTGTTTTTTGTAGTAAAAATCCATGGGGACTCCAAAATAAAAAAAAAGAACACAGGGAGCTGGGCACTGCAAGAAGCAACTCCTTTATTAAGTCCCAACGAGAAAAAATAAAAATATACAATTTATTTAAATAACATACTTGGGAATGCCTTAAACATGCCCATGAAGTTGCGCACCTGTAGGGTGTACACAAGAAAAGTGACACTTACAAAGATGTAAAAGTACCATTTAAATTGCTGGCCCCTTCACATCCATACCAGAATGTTATTTTGTATAAGAGATTCGATGATGATTGTAAGGGGGCCACAATGACAAAGAAAACTTTTATCCTTGATGGATTTTAGGACCCCATGCAAAACAGAAAAAGAAAAATGCCATGGGATCTGGTACCTAGGGTCCCTTTTATTTTACACTTACCGCAGACCCACACATCCACTAGGCTTTCACAGGATGGTTCCTCTTGGCAAGATACCCACCCCAGGTTGAAGGATTGTGGCCTTTTATGGATTGGGGGGTGGGGGTGTGGGGTTTAAGCCCATGCTCACTATCCCCTCTTTCTGGCCAGCCAGGCTGCATGCTCAGATAAGTGCCTGTCGTGAATTTTAGAGGACCCCCACTTTTTTTTCTTTTTTGCATGGGGATTCACCTTAAAATCTATACCAGAACTGAATGATCTGATATAGAATTTGGGAAAATGCCATGCCTTAAAATCCCCCCTCCCCCTTAAAGTGGATGTAACCCCAATTTATTTTATTTTTTGATGTCACAATGTCACAGGATTGGCTGCATTTACTGTGTTTTGACTGGATGTTTCTCATCATGGGGTGTGATCCACAGTTCAGTGTGATGAGGAAATGCATGTATATTGCAGTGAAAACACAGAACAGAAAGCAGAATATACACAGACAAGTGATCTGATTTAGGTTAGATGTATCTAGTGAGAGCTGGGCAGAGGTGAAGCTCGAGTGATCTGATTGTTATATTGCAGGTAGTGTAAACGCAGGACTGTCTTAATGAGAGGGCACGCCTGGGCACTGCCCAGGGGCCCCATCTGCATGGGGGGCCCCCTGCACTTTCCCCAAAGCAGCTGGTCCTTTGAGCCCACGCTGCCCCGAAATTGGGGGCCCCATGATGGCACTGAGAGTGATAGATACACAGGGGAGGCAGTCTGCCTCCTACCTACTTGATGTCTGTTTACCTGCACTGTCATCATTGTAGAGGCCCCAGAGCATTACTTTGCCCAGGGGCCCATGATGCTATTAAGACGGCCCTGTGTAAAAGAGTGGAGCAATGAGAGCAATGAGTAACACCAGTTACTTATGACTGAAAAAAACTTCCATATGGGAAACTTCATCAATTTCAAGTAGCATTGTAAAGTGATAAAAAAAGTAAAATTGGTTTTCAAGTGCCACTATTTATTATGTGTTCTATTCAAACTTTGTAGAAAACAGTACTATAGAATCACATATAGAATCTGTACAATCACTCTAATACTGATTAACTGGCAGATGTTTATTGTATAAAACCAGACATTAGCAAGTTCTTGTAACAAATTACATTCCGTGTATTCCATCTGCAAGCAACTTGTTTTGAAGGCCTAAAAGTTTAGGGCCAGATTCACAAAAGAGATACGACGACGTATCTCCTGATACGACGTCGTATCTCTGTTTCTAACTATGCGACTGATTCATAGAATCAGTTACAGTACGCATAGATAGGCAGAAGATCCGACAGGTGTAATGGACTTACACTGTCGGATCTTAGGATGCAGTACCGCGGCCGCCGCTGGGGGGAGTTCGCGTCGTAAACCAGCGTCGGGTATGCAAATTAGGAGTTACGGCGATCCACGAAGATTTTTCCCGTCGTTACGTCGTCGCGAGTGTTAGATTTCCATCGCAAAGATAGGGCACCTTTAACATGGTGTAAAAGTACTCCACCATGTTAAAGTATGCCTGTCTTTCCCGCGTCGCTTTTGAATTTTTTTTTACAATTTTATTTTTCCCGGCATAAATCTTTTTTCACGTCGCGATTCACAAAACGTCGGCGTGTCTTAATTTCGCTCAAAGCACGTCGGGAAATTTGCGACGGGAGCATGCGCAGTACGTCCGGCGCGGGAGCACGCCTAATTTAAATGGTACTCGCCCCATTCTATTTGACCCGCCTTGCGCCGGACGCATTTACGATACACCGCCACAAGTTTCCTCGGCGCAATTGTACGTGAATCTGGCCCTTATTTTTTAACTGTTGAACTTTCCAAAAACATTTTTTTGCTCAGAGTTTTTAATAGGCAGTTTTTCGTTACAGATAAAACAAACATTTTAAAAATTATATTTGCAGTAATAATTAGCAAATTCCTACTGACTAACTGAGTAATCTTTGGGCAAGTAAAACAAGAATAAATAACAATTAATTACAACAGCTACAAATAAATTAAATACAATTCACAGTTTTAAAGAGGAACTGCAGTCTGCTCACATCATTTGTTATAAAAACATCTTTGCCATTCTGAAGCTTCCCTCCAACCACTTTGCATATTATTTTATATATACTGCGATTCTGTACTTGCCAAATACGCTGTAGAAATCTCCCTCCACTGAGTCTGGCTGTAACCATTTTACTGTGAGCAGATAAAGCGGCTGCCTGTTCACTTCCTGGATTTACACAGACAAACAAAGGTGCACCTCCAGCTCTGCAGCCCTGCAGCTTTCATTGGCCCTCTTATGACTCATCCCCCCTCCCTTTCTGGCAAACTCTGACGAGAGTGAGAGAGAGAGCTGTGCATGATGTCAAAGAGAATTGATGTTCTTAATCCATTTACCTGAGATCCAGATAGTAGAGTTATGTAGTACCTACTTACCTCCACTGTGCAGTTCGTTTTGCACAGAGTGGATCCAAACACTGTTTTCTGGGGTCCCCCGGCGGCTCTCTCAGCTCCTCCCCACTTCAGATAACCCACTCTGGGTAGCTCTCTCCTGAGGGGGTTACCTTGCGGGCGCGCTCCCGAATTCTGCATTCGGTGTCCATAGTTGCTGAGTCCTGACCTAGGACCTAGGACTTGGCCCCGCCCCCCAGCACCCACATCATTAGATTTGATCAACGGCAGCGGGAGCCAATGGCTGCTATCAATCTATCCAATGAACAGCCGAGAAGCCCGGGAAAACATCAAGGGCGTTCTCGATGCAGGACTTTCTGGGGGTCGGTAACAGTCAGATGTTTTTTCACCTTAGGTGAAAAATCCTGAGGGTTTACATCCCCTTTAAGCTTTGACAAAATAATCTGGAAGCTGATTGGTTTCTATGCAGAGTTGCACCAGATGTTGCACTCTCCAGCTGTAGTAAATAAACCCCTGTGGGGGGGGGATCATGTACATGTACTACAATTTATTTTTTTGTTCTTGTATGATGCTTCTTTTCATGTGTATATAAAACTTGAAAAGTTAACTGTATGGAGTGCTGCATATTATTTATTTACAGAAAGTGATGGGAACTTCCTTAATGGTACAGAGACAGCAAAAGAATAACCTGCCATGGGTTAGGTAAGCCCGTTAGCGACCGGTTACGCTTCTAAAAGTGATCCCGCAGCGAATCTGCCCATGGGACCACTTTTATCTGAGGTAGAACTGGCTATAGTAAAAAATGATCCTGGGGTTATGGCAGCTACCTGCTGCGATACCATGGGTAATAAACTTTAAACTAATGACATATTTTACTATCATCAAGTGCCACTCTTTACACCTAAAGGAAAAGAGATTTAGGCCCGGATTCACAGACACTGGCGCATATTTATGCCGCCGTAGTGTATCTCCTTTATGCTACGCCAACGCAGCGCAGAGAGGCAAGCACTGAATTCACAAAGCCAGTGCTTCCAAATCTGTGCTGGGTTTGGAAGTCGTAAGTCGGCGTAAGTCGGCGTAAGTGGAAGTGGGCGTGAGCCATGCTAATGAGGCGTGACCCCATGCAAATGATGGGCCGAGCGCCAGACAGATACGTGTCGCCAACTGCGCATGAGCCGTCCCGTGGGCGAATCTTAGTGCGCATGCTCACAATCACGTCGGAGCAACTGCCTAAGATACGTCGGATCACTGCCTACGGCGTGAATGTAACCTACGCCTAGTCATATTCACGTCCTACGTAAACTACGTAAAATACTTTGGCTTAAGTTCCCTGGTGCAGCCCTTTGCATGGATGCTGCTGAGTTACACCTCCTTTATGGGGCATAACTTTACGCCGGACGTATGACTTTACACGCACTGCATCGGACGGACGTACGTTCGAGAATTGGCGTATCTCCCTCATTTGCCTATGTGAATGTAAAATCAATGGGAGCGCCAAATACGTCCAGCGTAAATATGCGCCCACTCTACGCCGGCATAGGCAAGTTACGTCGGTTGGATGAAGCCTATTTTCTGGCGTATCTTAGTTTTGTGGGCACGGCGCACAGATACGACGGCGCATATTTGCACTTACGCGGCATATCTCGAGATACGTCGGCGCAAGTGCTTTGTAAATCCAGGCCTTAATCTCCAGAAACAGAAAGGTTTCTCAACAGTAAGAGCTGTAAAAATGTGGAATAGACTCCCTGAAGAGCTGGTTCTGCTCCAATTCATTTTCAGGCTTTCCTGTTATGTAAATGTTGTCAATTTGATTGCATCATCATTGTTAGTAAAAACAATTGTTCTTAGTAATAATTGGAGAATGAGGTCCATCACTTCCATTTTTGTAGCAAAGGCAGACCATGGTCACTCTCTCTGCATTATAAACTAAATTGTTTGAATTGTAAACTAGGTTGGAAACCAAGATCAAAAGGCAACTTTCCTGGGGTACATCATTCTGATATCTAAATAGATCTGCTAAATCTTCAGGTGTATTTCCACTCATGCACTTTTCTACTGTCAGTATTTTGTTGGAAGAGAACATTCTATAACATCGGGTCAACAGCAGGGAAGAAACATTTAAATCAAAATCAAAAGCTGCACAACAAAACGAGAGCTGCAGGAAAAAGGCTAGGGGGAATACTAAAAATGTGCTTTACCATAGAAGGGCAGATATAATAAGATGAAAAGTTGAACACCTAATGTTCTGCTTTGCAAATAAGGTTAGCGTTACAAAAAAACACACAGAAGTATACAGAGAAAATATAAAAAGTAGGACAAAAACATTATACAAAACATTCTGAAATGCACATAACTATATAATAACACACAAACCAGATCCTGTTAAACAGACCTGACAGAAAAAGTAAAAGGAGTAAACGCTCTCAATTTGGCTTTATTCTCTTTCATGAATCTGGTTCTTTGGGTCCCTCATCTGTTCAAATGCAAGAAAAATCTAAGCGCAAAATCAGTAAAAGCCTCAGAGTAAAGATGTGAGTGAGCAATTTTAAAACAAAATAAATAGTTTGAATGAATGAAATAGAAACATGACACAAATATGACCACTTGATTTTTAACAGTTTAATAAGTGGTTTGTTTTCTAAAAATGAATGTACATTTTTTTTATTTTCCCTCTCTTTTCCTCTCTGATGAACTTAAATAACTTAAACGCAAAATAGCATATAGCCTATGATATCCTTTAAGCCCAATGTCAGGTCCCTTATGCATATATACTGGATATAGCATCAGTCGCTCTAAATGCCTTACCAGAGGCAAGATTATAAGTGCATCCTCAAAAAATCCTTTCTGATAAACTTCAATCGCTTCCACATTCCATCAAAATGCTTATAACCTCATAAAAATTAAATTGTGTAATACAGATTTCAGATTTATTAAAAATGTGCAACGTGCCAATCCACACACATGGTATTACATGCTAAAGTGCTCAGCCACCTGGTATAGGTATAATCAATAAAACAATGGTGATAAGCACTAAGGAAAAGATCCCTGAGGATGGGTTCACACTACTACACTACTTTCATCCTACTTTGCTCTGCTACATTGGTCCTACATTTATCCTACATTGGTCCTACATCCATCCTACTTTCATGAACAGGATACTACTTTGGTCCGACTTCAATGATATTCAATGGGCTGAAGTAGGAATAATGTAGGACCAAAAGTAGTACAGGGAGCATTTTCAAAGTCGGACCGACTTGTGTAGGACCAGTTAAGACAGCTCTAATAGGGAAACATTGATTTTCACACGTCATGCTACATGAGGCTCCCAATGTAGGACCGTTTGTCGGACAAGTGTGAACCCAGCCTGAGGCTGGGTTCACACTACTACACTTGTGATCACACTACTACACTTGTGATCAAAGAATGTCCTAAAAGTAAATAATGCCCTCCAGTGGCATGTGTGATATTGAAGGGATGAAATCAGCTTCTTCCCTGGAGTGTGTGACGTGATGAGTAGTGTATTACTCAATATCATCTGTGCCCATTCTGCCAAAACTCTCACCTTGGTGCCACTATATATGGCATGTAGTATAGATATAAGGCCCCAAGGAGGATTTTTCCCTGTTCTCTCTAGCTCCTCTCCAATGCTGTATGTATGGGTCACTCGCCCTTATTAATCCCACTGGTCCCAGAGGTTCCTATTGACCTAATGGTATGCTCAGCGCACCATATGGATAGGGGAGGAAAAGGAGAAAAGGATGCCTCCAATGGTGAAATATTGACTAAATGATAAAACTTTTTTCGTGTAGCGTATGGACTCCTACATTAAAATAATGACAATGTGCAAAGAAGTTTACAGCGCCGTCGTACGTCTCCTCCGGCTGCTTCCAGTCTGCGTCAGTCTCACGTGATCTCTACGCTGTTACATCACGTGTCTCGTGACTTCATCAGGGGAAGTCACGAGACATGTGATGTAACGGCGTAGGGATCACGTGAGACTGACGCAGACCGGAAGCAGCCGGAGGAGACGTAAGACGGCGCTGTAAAAGCCGCGTCTTGTTTACATCTTTGCACATTGTCATTATTTTAATGTAAGAGTCCATACGCTACACAAATAACGTTGTATCATTTAGTCAATATTTCACCATTGGAGGCATCCTTTTCTCCTTTTCCTCCCCTATCCATATGGTGCGCTGAGCATACCATTAGGTCAATAGGAACCTCAGGGACCAGTGGGATTAATAAGGGCGAGTGACCCATACATACAGCATTGGAGAGGAGCTGGAGAGAACAGGGAAACATCCTCCTTGAGGCCTTATATCTATACTACATGCCATATTTAGTGGCACCAAGATGAGAGTTTTGGGAGACTGGGCACGGATGATATTGAGTTATACACTACACATCACGTCACGCACTCCAGGGAAGAAGCTGATTTCATCCCTTCAATATCACACATGCCACTGGAGGGCTTTATTTACTTTTAGGACATTCTTTGATCATATTTTGATTTATTTTTATAAATAATAATAAATAGTGACTATCAGTCACCCCACGATTTATCACCAGTGTTCTTTTGTGTCATCATTGCACGCTGTTTGTGTATTTGCACTTATATGAGAACCTTTAGACATCTTTTCCTTAGCGCTTATCACCATTTTTTATTGATTTTCACTATTGTGTACAGTGAACACTATTAGATACTGCTGGTTTGGATTATAATTAATATTTCACTTCTATCACGTTCTTTACTCTTTAGTAGCGCGGAAGCTTTCACATATATTATAGGTATAATCACACTGTGCGCACCTTAACAGAGTGTTACTAGTAAACGCTGTAATTAATACTCTTTCTGATCCTCCAGGGTTAGGATTCACTCATGCAAGATATGAAAACAGGTGAAAGTGGTTGTACAGGGTGTGCAACCACTTTAAGAAAACCCCAAAAGCAGTATGATGAATAACCAGTCAACATTTTTTCCCTAGAGCTCCAGGGCTCTGGGTTAGATCCCCAGTATGTTATTATCTGTATGGTGTTTTATATGTCCTTTCATGCGTTTCTTCCACCTGCTCCTGTTTTCGCCTACAACCCAAAAGCATAATGATACTTTAATTTGCTTCCACTAAGTTGGCCCTGTGGTATGTTTGCATGTGTATATTTGTGATAGCCCTTTAAATAGCACTGATGCAAATAGTTCAATGTTCAATGTTCTCTTACAAAAAACACTGCAAAGTATGCAGGAGACATACAAATAGGTAAGCAAAAAAAAAGTGCCTAACAAATTCTAGAACTGGCCCTCTCTCTGACACTGGTATATCCTTGAGACCCTATTTAATATGCAGTAACAGCACTTATATTCATTTATTATTAATGTGTTCTATTAGAACAACCTCCCAATATGTCACTGATATATTTATTATCGTTCAAATTATGTAATTTAATTCATGGAAGGAGTCATCCAGCCATTACCACTGCCCCAGGAAAATTCCCTCCTGTAGATTAGTGTGGATTTCTTTTTAATCTGCCTGATTTTGAAAATATCAACATGAAAATGAGCTCTGCATTAAGATTCACATATCAAATTAAAAGGCTAATTTGGATGAAACTGAGCTGGATAAATTGTGCAGTGTAATTTAAAACAATCAAAACACTTGTGCCATAGGTGCCACGTCTTTAAAGTAGTGTCACAACCCATTAGGACCTAGGCTTAGGGCAAGGAGAAATTCAATATATTTGCAATATGGTTTAAAATTGGTTACTATGGGTAATGCAATTTTTGCTAAACACTTTGCTATGTGTGCTGCTTTATTGAATATGGTCATACATGTTTTCTTATTTTAGGTATACATAGTTTATAGGAACCAATCACAGATCAGTTGTTAGAAATGTTGTGTAAAAGGCAAGTAAAAAATTATCTCTGATGTAGTGAGTTATTATATTCTGCATATTAGTCATTCCTAGCTAAGCAAAAGTCAAATAACATGAGATAAAAATATAGATTTGTATACAAACACCCTATGTATGGTAATTAGTCAATGAAAAAT
This sequence comes from Rana temporaria, assembly GCF_905171775.1. Taxonomy (NCBI): domain Eukaryota; kingdom Metazoa; phylum Chordata; class Amphibia; order Anura; family Ranidae; genus Rana; species Rana temporaria. The sequence continues at coordinate 216,022,650 of NC_053491.1, read as the reverse complement.
ATGCTATAGCCTGGAACAACCAGTTATCTTTCTCTCATCTAACTCCTAAAAGTATGTAATCTGATTGCTGTGTGTTCTTGCACTTTGTATATCACCACTTTTATTTGCAATATCCTATTAAATAAGCCCAGTGGACCACAAACTTTTAACTCTTACACTTAGCCAGCAAGCTCTAACAGGTTATCAGATGCTAGCACATATGCTTGGATACCTCCGCACATCTCCCTGAACAGTCGGAATCATTCAAGCAGAAGGGCGACAAAATAGAGGGCATTACCAAGTAAATAACATCTGTTCTGGAAACAATAGGCAGAAACCTGTCATAAATGGACAAGAGAAATTGATATAGATTTTATATTGGTTGCCAGAAAATATTATATTATAGGAAAAGGCTAATATTAAAAGAGGTTTGATGCTGGGATTAAATGTTAGGTGGAGTTTAAGTTTTTTTTTCCTATAATTGATTTTCCACATTTTTTACAAATAACCTTTTTCAAATTTGTCAAAAATAACAAGGGTTGACTTGCCTCCACTATAGATTCATCTGCATAGCTGTTGTCTAAGTTTGATTTTTGCCTAGTACACATAGCTTTTTATTATGGTGATCTGTTGCCAAAAAAAACCTCAATTATCTAGAGGAATTTGTACTTTTTGCTTATCCCCTTAGAGATATAGTGGCCTGTTTTTAAGGTAAAAACACATTTTGAAAATAATCCATCAAAATCTATATGTATATTGACGTAAACCTTTATTTTGCCAATCATTTCCACCAGCCTAAAGCAGGTATGTGTAAGAACAGGCTTCCATCTCCCAGGGCACCTGACTAATTGGAGAGTAGAATATCATCTGTAGTGTTATGTGGCTCTGCTTTTTTTTTATATAATCTTTATTTTCAAAATACGTTTTTGCATAGGAAAAACAGGCATACAGTTGTAATGTCGGCCAACATGGCCCAGCAATTAGAATACAGGCAATGTAACAGTCCCCTGGCATGTCAATAGGGATCCTGTCCCGGGCTGTCAAGCGAAGCATATGTGGCAAAAAGTGTCTCCGGGGCGTGCCTACACCTGGAAGCGCGGCCTGGGGAATAGTGAACAGCATATGTAGGACATGTTCTGAGCTATAACCATAGTGGATCTACCCACCCGCACCACCTAAGCACACCCCGGAAAGGAGGTAAGTCCCTCCATCTGTCAGGATAATCAAAAACAAGCCTCTGCGCCTCGGACCCTCATGCCATGGGGGAACTAAGGAAGGGAAAAACAAAAAGGGGGACTCATACAGTAAGGGAGGGGAAAGGGGGAAAGGGGAGGGGGTAACTTCCGGTACATGTGCATCGACATCAAAAAGGCATTAAATAAACTATAGTGTTTCCATTATGGCTCTAACAGCCCACTGCAGCATCATCAGGGTCCCTAGCGGCACTCCCCCCTCCTGCCCTGGGCCCCCTTCCAGAGGGGGACACCCCCTGGGGGGGCCCAGGCACAGGCAGCTCCTCAGGTCCTACATAGTGTATCCAAGTCGCCCATATCGAGTAGAATTTATCGTATTTGTCTTTGCACTGCGCCATCCACTTCTCTGCCTCCATAATTTTGTTCACCATACACACCCACTCCGAGCGGGTCGGTATTGTGGGCGTCTTCCAATGTATCGGAATCAGCCGTCTGGCCGCATTGAGCAAATGGGGCAGTGCAGATTTGCAATATTGGCTGACCGGGACCGTAGGGAAGTGAAGCAGGGACTCCAAGGGAGAGTCCGGAAGCGCCACATCCAAGATCAATTTGACCTGGGCATGTACATCCTGCCAGAAGGGGCACAGTTTGGGGCACTCCCACCAAATGTGCAGGAAGGTGCCCCTCTGGCCACACTCCCGCCAACATGCATCCGAAAGGGAGGGGTATATCTGAGCAAGTCTAGTTGGGACCCTATACCATCTGGTGAGGACCTTGTAGCTATTTTCTTGCATCCTTGTATCAACCGTGCTCGAGTGCGTTAGTCTGTATAGGTGGTCCAGCTGCGGCTTAGTGAAGTTGTGTTGCAGGTCCCTCTCCCACTCCCTTATGAACCTGGGTTTCCCATCCTCCCGTAGGGAGTATATCAGGGCATATAGCACAGAGATGGCATGGGGGACAGCCTCCCGGGCCATACAGAGGCGCTCGAAGGGGGACGCCTGTGTTGGTGACCTGACCCTCTGGGGTAGAGTTGTGAGAAAATGGCTGAGTTGCCGGTAGCGCCACTCATCCATTAGGAAGGGACCATATTGCTCCCTCAGCGTGGCCAGGGGCAGCAGCCCCCGGTCCTGGACAAATCTCCCGCATCTGGACTCCCCATCCTCCGCCCACGTCCGAAAAAAGGATGGGTGTTCCCCGGGAGCGAACCAAGGGAAGCCCCCCAGGGGTGCCAGCGGGGAAGTCGGCAAAGCAAGCCTCCCCGTCTTATTTAAGGCATCCCAGATCGCTAGAGCGTGGACGGCAAAAGGGGACACCAGCCCCGACAGGCCCCTATGTTCTCCAGGCACCCACGGGGCGTGGGACAGATTACGCCCCGCCAGGAACTTGTCCAAGGGCACCCACACCTTGTGCTGGACCCCATGGTACCAATCCAAAATGCGTTGAAGGGCTATCGATTCATAGTACCTCTTCACCACAGGGACCCCCAACCCGCCTGCAGATTTAGGGCGTTGCAGAATGCGAAGGGCCAACCGGGGGCACTTCCCACTCCAGATATATTGGATGAACAGACTGTTGAGGCTTGAGAAGAAGGCCCTGGGCAGCGCAATCGGGACCATCTGTAGGAGAAACAAAATTCTGGGGAGCACATTCATTTTCAGCACACTGACCCGGCCCATCCATGAGAAGGCCGCCTTATCCCACCTCTTTAGGTCCACCCTGATGGCTGAGAGCAGCGGGGCGTAATTACACTCATACAACTGAGTGCAGCTCATTGGTAGTTGAACTCCCAGATACTTCAGGGACGACTGGCACCACGTGAATGAGAAGGAGGCCTGCAGCTGTGCACGTAAATCCGGGGGAATGGTCAGAGATAGGATCTCAGACTTGGCATAGTTTATCTTAAAATTAGATAAGAGGTTAAACTCTGCCAGCTCCGCCATGATGTTGGGCAGGGACAACAGAGGTTCAGACACGTAGAACAGCACGTCGTCCGCATAAGCGGACAACTTATGTTCCCTCGGGCCAACCGTAAAACCCCTGATATTGCTATTGAGGCGAATCCGGCTGAGCAGCGGTTCAAGCGTCAAAGCAAACACCAGGGGTGACAGCGGGCATCCCTGCCGTGTCCCATTGCTAATCGGAAAAGGGTCCGACAGTAGGCCGTTCACCTTAACTCTGGCGGATGGGGAGCTATACAGTGAGGATATCCAGGCCAGCATATTAGGCCCCAGGCCAAGTTTGGTCAAAACTATGTTCATGTACGTCCAGTCCACCCGGTCAAATGCCTTCTCGGCATCAGTTGAAAGCAAAAGGCACGGTTGTGGGGCCACCTGCGACTCCACCCAGTGGATCAGCTGGAGTGCCCTATTCGCGTTGTCTCTCGCTTCCCTGCCCATAACAAAGCCAGTTTGGTCCGGGTGGACAACAGACGGGAGAACCGGCTTAAGCCTATTGGCCAATATTTTGGCCAAAATCTTAACGTCGGTGTTCAGAAGCGATATGGGTCTATAGCTACCCGGTAAGGAGTGGTCCTTCCCTTCTTTCGGCAAGACCGAAATATGGGCCAGCAGCGCCTCAGGTGGCATAGCCATGCCGGAGGCCAGTGCCGTAAAATACTTGCACATAGGTCCCGACAGTACCTCTAGATATCTTTTATAATATGTATTAGTATAGCCGTCAGGGCCAGGGCTCTTCCCGTTAGGGAGATCCTTCACTACCGCCCGAATCTCAGCGACGGTAATGGGGGCGTCGAGTTGTTTGCCCACAGAGGCTTCCAGCTGTGGGAATTGCGCCTCCTCCAGGTATTGGTGTATTCTAGCGGCCCGTTGCGATTCAGATATGCCAGGCAGCGTATCAGGCAGGTGATAAAGCTGGGCATAGAAATCCCGGAACTCCGCTGCTATCTTAGACGAATGAACCGCCAACGCGCCCGTCGCTGTTTTTAATTTGTGTACATGTCCCACGTCCCGTTGGCCTCTAAGCCCCCGCGCCAACATCCTTCCACATTTGTTGCCGAATTCGTAGAATTTGTGGGTCATGTAACGCAGCCGCGCCCTAATCTTAGAATCCAATAAGTCAGCCAAGTCCCGGCGGAGGGAGGCCAGCTCCACCGCCAGTGCTGGGGTGACGTTTTTCTTGTGTGTGAGCTCTGCTACACGAAGTTTAGCTAATAGGGTCTGTAGTTCACCCTCCCTAACCTTCTTGAGCCTAGCCCCCTGTGAGATCAGCTCTCCCCGCACCACTGCCTTGTGGCCCTCCCACACGGATCCCATGCCTACCTCACCAACCGTGTTTTCTGCAAAGTACATGGAGATAGTATCGGAGACCCGTTTTTGGGCAACCGCATCATCTAGGATGCCGTCATTCAGGCGCCATGACCATGTCCGTGCCTCCACCGAAAGGGGACGCAGGGAGATGGACACCGGCGCGTGGTCGGAGATGGTGATGGAGCCAATAGTAGCCCCAGCCAAAGAGTCCAGGGAGAACTGATCCATCAACAGAAGGTCAATGCATGTATATACATCGTGCGTGGCTGAGAAATAGCTATAGTCCCTGTCCGTTGGGCGCAGCAGTCTCCAGCAGTCCACCAAATGGTGGGCCTGCAGAGACTTCCGGAAGCGCTTCAAAAAGGTGAATGAGTGTCCCGAGCGACCGGAGGACGTGTCCACCCGGGGGTCCGGGCACACGTTAAAGTCCCCCCCCAGGATGAGGTGCCCATCCCGGAAGGTAGACAGTGATTCCAGAACAGTGTCCAGAAAAGAAATCTGACCGCTGTTCGGTGCGTAAAGTGTAGCGAGGGTATATTTGCGGCCGGAGATGGAGCCCTTAACGAAAGCGAAGCGGCCATTGGGGTCTAGTTTTTGGTCCTCAACAATAAAAGGGCAATTTTTGTGGATCGCAATGGCCACCCCCCCCGACTTAGGTCGGGGGGAATTGCCCAGGAACCACAGGGGGTAGAGGTGGGTGGGAAGGCGGGGGATCGAGTCAGTGCGGAAATGTGTCTCCTGCAAAAAAAGAACATGTGCCCCCGTGCGTTTCATCTCAAGCCACAACTTACTGCGTTTCATCGGTGAGCCCAGTCCACGAACGTTATAGGATACGACTTTCACATCAGCCATCTCAGATATTCAGGAACTGGACCTGGGAGAGACCCTTCACACAACCTCGCCAGCAGACAGGTGCATACAGGAGCCACCGAACCTCTAAGGAGCCTAGGAAACAGAGCACGGTTGTAACGGATGCCAAGTACCGGAAACAGGGGGGATGAGGAAGGAACAAGGAAAAAACATCCATAAAAACATAAACCATAAAACAACAACAAAAAAAACCATAATGCCCTATGGGCATAACTTAGTGCAATATCACCCCTGGTCGGGGATCCCACCCGCCTCCCAAAAAGGGGGAAGCGGCGGGGATCAGCGAGCAGAGGTTGTCCCCAAAAAGGGAGCATGACTCCAATGGAGTCGGCCTACTGGGGGGTTAGTGACGAGGCACCGAGAGAGCGAGCCCGTCCAGTGGCCCGCAAGTATCACTCAAATTAGTGTCAACCCCTGAGCCCAGGGGAGACTAATATTATAACGGCAGTCAGGGGGGAATATCATCCAGCATATATCAGCAGCAAAAAATAGAAGAAAGAGCAAATCTGATGCCAGGAACAGTAGAAGCCACAGTTCATCCGGCAATGCCATCAGGCAGACATCAATCGGTAGTGAGGATAGAAGAAAGCATCACCGGGGGCCAGAGGTCCCTGAGACCACAGTTCACGCCTCTCCTTGCGGGGAATGGGGGAGCGGGGTGTGCCCAGGTGGACCCCTCCTGGGGCTGCGGCGGCGGTTGTTGCGGCGGCGGACCTGTTGCCACTGTCCAGGGCGAGTAGGTAGTGGTATATCTGGTGAGGCCCTCCAATCCGGGATATCTACGCGGGGGAGCCCCAGAGATTCCAGGAATCGGGGTAAGTCCTCCTTGGTGCGTAGGGTATGTGACTGGCCATCTTTTGTAGCCGACAGGCTAAATGGGAAGCCCCACCGGTAGGTCAGCTGGGCGTCTTGGAGAGCCCCCAAAAGGGGTTTTAGTGCCCTGCGTTGCATCAACGTGCGTCTGGACAGGTCCGGAAAAAAGGTCAGCTGCGCGCCATCAAAGTCCACGTGCCGAACTCCCCTGACCTGGGCCATAATACGCTCCTTGAGGGAGTACTTATGTAACTTACATATAATGTCCCAGGGTTTATCCGGATCTTCTGAGGGGGGGCGTAGGGCACGATGTGCCCGGTCTATTTCAATAAAATCAGGGGCTTGGCGGCCAAGAATTTGTTTAAAGACCCCCTGTAAGGTGGGAACAATCTCCCTCGGGCCTGTCGCTTCAGGTAGGCCTCTGATGCGAATATTCACCCTGCGGCTTCTGTTTTCAAAATCGTCCATTTGATCTAGCAGGGCCTCAAGCCTGCGGTCCTGCATCTTACAGTGTTCAGTGAGTGCCTGCAGGGTTGGGGTGGTTTCTTCCCATTGTGCTTCCAGAGCCTCCACTCTGCCTCCCAGGTGGGCTGTGTCAGTCTGCAGATCTGTAATGTCCTGCCTCAGGGCCTTCTCCATCTTATGGGCAAAGCGCTCCAGATCAGCCTTGGTGGGGAGAGATAGAATATGGGAGCGGATGTCCTTATCCTCCCAAGGGTCCCCTCCATTCCCCCGCTCATCAACGCTTTCAGAGCCGGAGGTGGACGGGGATCGAGGCTGGGTGTAAGCCTGCACGTGCGGGGAGATGATGGGGGAAGAAGGCCTGGCAGCGTGGGAGCCGGGCGCCATCTTGGCTGCGCCTGCCGTCTCACCTCCGGTCCCAAAGAAGGCATCCAAGGAGCCGGAGTTTCCCCGTGGTGTCCGCTGAGGCTGCGGGGATGACTTGCGCTTCGGTGGCATCTTTTCAGAGCAAAAATCCCCCCTGGGAGTCGCCGTGTGTGCCGAGTAGAGCGCGGGTCTCACGGAGCTCAGAGAGAGCACGTCTTCACTCGCTCATGCCGCGGCCACGCCCCATGTGGCTCTGCTTTAGCCAGGTGCATTCATTGCATATATTTTTTTTGTATTAAAGCGGTTGTAAACCGCATAAACATTTTTTTTTTCAAACCTGCAAGGCAAAAGGCATAATCAGCTAGTATGCACCGCATACTGGCTGATTATGAAATACTTACCTCGGAACGAGGTAAAGAACACTTACCTGGTCCACGCCGAGCGAGATGTCATCGTGCTCCGGCGTGTCTTCCGGGTATCGCCGCTCCATCGCTGTGATTGGCTGGAGCGGCGATGACATCACTCATCGCATGCGCGCGGGAGATTTAAATTCGGAAAGGTCCGGCGGTGCCGGTCCTTTCGCCGTGGATTCCCCCCTGCGCATGCGCCGCTGCAATCAGCGGCGCATTGCGAGGGGAATATCTCCTAAACCGTACAGGTTTAGGAGATATTATTTATACCTACAGGTAAGGCTTATTATAGGCTTACCTGTAGGTAAAAGTGAAAAAAGTGGGTTTACAACCACTTTAAAGTACGGTACATCTACTCCTGTATGACAGTCTAAACATAACCTCATATACTAAACAATATTTTTTTTTTGCCTTCCCTACAATTGCACGGTAATGCAATGCTGTACCCAAATAAAATGTGTTATTTTTTCCCCACAAATAGAGCTTTCCTGACGCATTCATGGCAGCACACACTGGGTTGTGACTCCGCCCCCACAACCTGACAGGATTGGTTAGCTATAAATTTGAAGGGGAGACGCCCCGCACCATTCTCTTTTTTTATCCTCACCTGACAGATTGGACGAACAAGCAAGAAGCATGCCTCTTACCGCAGATCGCCCCAGCAGGTTCAGCCTCTCCTGTTTGGAAGTCCCTCCTGTACAGTCTCTAAATGAGCTTTATGGTGGGAACCCCCGTTCTGGTGGTCTCAGGGGCTCTGGAATTATACTGGCATATGTAGCAAGCTTTAAAGAAGCTTCAAATCTCGCAGTGGTCCCCACTTTCGCTCTGTCTTTCCTTCCAGTGCAGTGTGTGCTTCCACAAAGGTATTTGTATCATTACATTTGCCACCTAAGGTTAGTCCGTTTTGTATCTTTGCCTGCCTGTTGTTTTTTTCTCAGCTCTGCTGAGCCCTGTGGTTCCTCTGACACCCCATACTCTCGGGGTCACCGCCGCGTACCCCTCAGCGCTCTGCGCATGCACGCAGCTCAGTGATGATGCCGCCGGTCTCCTCTGCCCTCTTCCAAATGGCGGCGCCGTTTAAAAAAAAAAAAAAAAAGGAAACAGTCCTATCGCTCTGTAGTTCTGGCTGCAGTCCTGCTGCTCTGCTCTACTCAGAGTGAAGATTGCACCAGGTGTGTGCAGGCTCGTCCCAGTTCAGCCTGGGCCAATTGATTACACAAAAAAAAAAAAAAAAAAAAAAAATAGGAACAAATAGGATAGAAGATATAATACATTTATATATTAATTTATAACATATTATAGGAGAAAGTATATCCATAATTAAACAATTAATATAATCCAAAAAATAAAATAAGGATAGATATATGTATATAAATCATTATATTTAATAAATAGAAATGTTGGGGGGGGGGGACATATTGTAATGTTTTCCCTTCTTTCTTTTTTCCCACCTTTCCGGGCTGTCTCCCTGCTATCCTCATGGGGGCCACTGCCCTCGCAGACCACCATCAGCTGACCAGGTATAGAGGCCGTCCAGAAGGTGGTAAGTAGAGAAGAGACAAAAAAGAGAGCTTGGCCACTGACGCTACAGTTTTGGTAGCCCTATCAGGTCAAAAGACGCAAGTTTGCGGCACAGAGGGAGATTCTAGCCATGCTTCCGGCAGAAGGCGCAAGAAGTCACTCAAGGTTACCCTCTTGCTTTCTTCAATCAAGGCATAGCCGCTCGCGTCACAGCCACTCCTGTCATAGTCGGTCCCACCGCAGACAATTACCTTCATCCCAGATGGAGCTATCTTACCCGCACCACAGCAAATGTTTGCCAAATATGCGGGGCGCCAGCCTTGCCAGGGGAATTGGCCTGCCGCTCGTGCTTCATTGAAGTAACCAAGGATTCAGAGGCCAGAGTATATACTGAGCTCCTAGGAGAATCGCACAGGGATCAATTGTGGGCGATCCTTCCCCAAGCACATCGCCCAGCACCCGGCCGTTACGCCAGGCTGCAAAAACCCTCTCTAAGAATGAGGAGTGTGAGCAGGCGTCGGACTGTCTCTTCTTTAGTTGAACCATTTGCCCATTCAGTCGAGGAAGCGATCGGCTGGGAAGGGGTTATGGCAGAACCTCTGAAGGTTCAGAAATATTTCCTGGTGCTGAAAAGGGGGTCCTGAATCATTTCCCTTCATCAAAGAGCTGGAAAACCTCATAAAGGATGAGTGGGGGAGATCGCATAAGCGGCCCAGTATGAGCAACAAGTTTGCAGATTGTACCCCTTGTGGGAGTCTAGGATCAATTCTTTGATCAATGCAACTACGGTCGATTCATCTTTAATGCGACTCGCTAGAGACGTTTCTCTACCGATTGAAGATGCAGTTACCATCCGGGACGTTCTTGATCGTAAAATCAATATAGAACTGAAGAAAGCCTGCTCCACGACAGGAGACGCTAGTAGGCCGGCTATCACCACGGCGGCAGTAGCTAAAACTATCGCTGCATGGGCGGCTAACATTGAGAATTCCATTCTAGAAGGAGCCGACCAGGGGAAGATATTCTCCTCCCTGCAGGGAAATTAAGTTGGCTTACGGCTCCTGAGGGGGCGACTTCATGACTGGGAAGAGCCTTATGGCTGAGACCCTGGATAGCGGAGACAGCATCAAAATCTACTGGTGCAAAACTCCATATGGCGGCTCAAGTGTATTTGGCACAAAGATGGACTTGGTCATCTCCAAGGTTACCGGGGGAAAATCCGGGCTGATTCCCTCCGATAGGAGACCAGAGCCCCAGAAGGGCCCCGCTTACAGACGCGATCTTCCTGTCAAGTACAGGGATGCTAGATCCTACCGTCCCGGCAGGAAATTTAGGAGGGACTGGAAGACTCGACCCTCCATGTATTTACAGTAAGCCAAGGCTATCACAGCCGGGGAACAGCAGAAGTCCTTTTTGAGGGTCCGTCTGCCCACCCAGCTCAGGTGGGCACCAGACTCAAGAGATTCGCTCGGATATGGGCAACTCGTATAACAGATTCATGGACACTATCCTCTATCAAGACCGGTCACAATTGGAAATTCATGGGCACATTGCCAGGGAACACATTCCAGCCTACCAAGTACCTCCACACCAGAAAGGGAGGGGGTTTTATTCCCCTTTATTTCTGGTACAAAAAAAAAAAAACAGGGGATCTACGTCCAGTCCTGGACCTAAAGAGGTTCAACAGACGATCAAAATAGAGGCCCTCAGATTGGAAAAGCCTTCAGTCCATTTTGTTGACAGTGGACGTGGGAGACTGGATGCCATCTCCTAGATTTTTCGGACGTTTACCTTCACGTCCCGATCATCCCGCCTTCCAGAGGTCCCTTCGGTTCTCAATCTATCAATCTCATTTCCAATTTTGATGCCCCCCATTCGGCATCGCCTCAGCACCCAGAGCATTCAGCAAGTCAGGGTGTTCCTAGGGGCAGAATAATATACCAGGTTGTACCGGGTGCAACTCCCTCAAGAGAGGCTGAAGCCCTTACTCCAGAAGGTACAGAATCTGCTATCATCCAGACGTCTACTGTCAGAGCCTGCCTCAGTACCCGGGGGTCCATGTCAACATCCATACCTTTGATACAGTGACCCCTGTGACACATGCAAGTCTTACAGAACTCCTTTCTCAGGCAGTGGAATGGAACGTCAATACTCCAAACCATTCACATCCCGAACTGGGTAAAGCAATTAGTATGGTGGTGGACACACCCGTCCAACCTCAGGGAGTCCATTCCAATAGTTCCCCCAAGTCCAGAAGTAGTAACATCGGACGCCAGCCAGGGGGGATGGGGTCCACACTATCTAGACCAAGTAGCCCAAGGACAGTGGCACTTTCGGGCTCAGGGCATAGTGTCAAATATTTTAGAGCTCAGAGCAGCCTTTCAGGCTCTCCTGGTTATTGCGCCTCTTCTAGAGGGGAAGAGTGTCCTGATCAGGATGGACAACAAGTAGCGGTGTCATGTATCCAGATACAGGGGGGCATCAGGAGTCGCACGCTTCAAGAGGAAGCTTGCCCATATTGGAAAGGGCACAAGTGCACCTGTTAGATCTATGGGCAGTGTACGTCCCGGCAACACAGAATTCGTTGGCCAACTACCTAAGCCGAGAGACACTTTCAAACAACGAATGGTCCCTGAACCAACAGGTATTCTCCATTCTTACGAAAACTTGTGGAATACCAGAAGTCGACCTAGCGGCCACGCCAAGAACTCCAAGTGTCAGAGGTTCCTGTCCAGAGCCCACTTTCCATCAGCCGAAGGGACAAACTGCCTAGCTCTTCCATGGAGCTTCGAGCTGGGGTACATTTTTCTTCCAACTTCTCGGATTACAAGATTCCTGTCCCGACTTCGGAGGTCCTCAGCCACGGTTATTGTACTAATACCGTTACGACCGAGGAGGCCATGGTTTACGACCCTGCTACAACTAGGTACGCGGCCTCCAATACATCTTCCAGTAACCTGGGATCTCATACATCAGAGGCAATTCTTCCATCCAGCCCAGAGAAGCTGCATTTGCCAGCTTGGAAGTTGAGAGGGCTAGGTTAGGGGAACTAGGATACTCTCAGGAGGTAATATCAACCTTATTACAAGCTCTAAGGAGCTCCACTGATGTCACCTATACTAGGATCTGGGAGAGGTTCGTGTCGTCGCAGCAAAGAGATTGGAATCCCATCTCAAATTCTTGAATTTCTTCAGTCAGGGCTTAACAAGGGCCCGGGCCCGGGTACCCTGAAGGTGCAAGTATCCGCCCTTTCAGCATGACGGGTACTAGATGGGCTCTTCATCATCCGGTCACTCTGTTCCTCAGGGCCTGCGTAAGATCAGACCACCTAGGAGGCCAGCCTTTCCAACAGGGGATCTCTGTGTAGTACTCGAGGCCCTGTCCAATCCACCCTTTTCTCCATTCAACTTAGTCTCACCGTGGAACCTAGCTCTGAAGATGGCTTCCCGTATTGCGATCACCTCAGCTAAGAGGACGTCGGAGATACAAGCACTTATGGCTACGGAACCCCTATTTAGTGTTCTCCCCTGACAGAGTGGTTCTGAAGCCCTCAGACCATTTTTATCCAAGGGTAACTTCCTCCTTTCATTATAACCAGGACATCGTCCTTCCATCTTTTACTAATGAGAGGGGCGAGTCCCATGACTAGGATGTCAAGTCTACCATCTCCAGTTACTTCACAGCTACATCTCAGGAAGACGGATTCTGTCTTAATTATCCCACACGGGAGCAGACGAGGTCAGCCAGCTACCTCCCGTACCATTACCTCTTGGTTGTTAGTGCTATCGCGGAGACCTATTCCATCCAGCAACTTACGACTCCTAAAGAGCATTAGGGCTCATTCGACAGGGGCAGTGGCCACTTCTTGGGCAGCATTTTGCGGGATTTCACCGGAAACCATAGGCAGAGCAGCAACTTGGTCTTCCCAACACATCTTAATTTCTCACTACAGAGTGGATTCTGCTCTCCTGGCTACCGTCGACTTTGGCAGATCTGTTCTTAGAGCCAATTCCTCAGCGCTATAGAGAATAAATATTACTGTTTTCTTGCACCCTCCCGACTGGCGAGTTATTTCCCAGTGTGTGCTGCCATGAATGCGTCAGGAAAACGGAAAATTGTATACTCACCTTTCCGTAATTTTCCTTTCCTGACGCATCTTCATGGCAGCACACAGATGCCCGCCCTATTGTTTTATGATGATATATACAGAGAATGGTGCGGGGCGTCTCCCCTTCAAATTTATAGCTAACCAATCCTGTCAGGTTGTGGGGGCGGAGTCACAACCCAGTGTGTGCTGCCATGAAGATGCGTCAGGAAAGGAAAATTACGGAAAGGTGAGTATACAATTTTCCGTTTTCTTTTGGTGGCATTTGATCACCTCTGCAATTCTTATTTTTTTGGGCTCTAAACAAACAAAGACCAACAATTTTGAAAATAAATAAATAATATTTTTTACTTTCTGCTATAAAACATATGTAAAACAAATCTAAAATATGCATTCTGCTACTTGTTTTTGGTAAAAAAAAAAATCCCAATAAGCATATATTGATTGGTTTATGTAAAAGTTACAGTGTCTACAAACTATGGGATATATGCTGGAATTTGTATTTATTTATTTTTACTAGTAATGACGGCGATCAGCGACTGTGATATTCCAGCAGACATTTGGACACTAGCTGACACTTTGTGGGAACCAGTGACACTAATACAATGATCAGTGCTAAAAATATACATGGTCACTGAACTAATGACATTGGTTGGGAAGAGGTTAAACATTACGGGCAATCAATGGGTTAAATGTGTGCCTTGCTATTGTTTGTATCTACTGTGATTGGGGCTTTTACTAAGGGAAGTCATGGAATTTATTCCCTGATTTGCAGGTAAAGAAAATCTATTACTTCCCCGCTGACAGGACAGAGCTCTGTCCTGTGTAAATTCACGATGATCGGTGGGTGCACCTGTACCCAGTGATCAACATCTGCTGTGTTTACTCACAGCACAAGTCGCCGGCGGGGTGCACTCCCTACCCAGAAGTATCAGATCACGTACTAGGTTTGTGATCTGCAGCAGCTGAGCCGCCGTATATCTATGTCTAGGAGGAAGAGAGAGATGGGGAGATGGGAAAGTGGGAGAGAGATGGAGAAAGAGGAGAGAGGGAGGGGCTAAGAGGGGGGTAAGAGAGAAGGAGAGTAAGAGGGTGAGAGGGGCGAGAGAGAGAGAAAGAGGGAGTAAGGGGCGAGAGGGAGGGGAAAGAGAGGGGTGAGGGAGAGAGGGGAATTAGAGAGAGGGGGTAGAAGGAGAGGGGGTGAGAGAGAGGGACTGCGAGAGAAGGGGATTTAGATAGGGGGAGAGGGGTGTAGAAAGAGAGAGGGTAGTGAGAGAGGGGAGGTAGGGAGAAGGGGAGATTGAGAGAAAGAGGGCGGGTTGATCAGTATGTCTGCTATGTCCCATCATTATACTGTATGAAGTACAGTACATCCCCGACCCACATACACAGGTCTCCTCTCAGAGTGGTCTCTCCCCTGTCCATGTAGAAGGCAGGGTATCACACTCAGTTCTCATCTGCTCACCGGTCCCACTCCCTCCCCTCCTTCCACCGTCACAGCCAGTAACACTTACCCAGTCCAGGAAGTGTCCTCTTCCTCCCCGGGCCCTCTCGACCCCTCTTTCTCCTCTCAGGACCTCTCAGGACCAGGAGCCCTTTGACACCATCCATCCCGCTACTGAATCCATCCTACTCTGTCTACCCAGAAGCCTCTCATAGGACCCCCTATTGGCCCCGGCCCTTGGGTACATTAGCACGAGAGCCTGAATGGTCAGTCCGCCCCTGGGGGCAAGCCTTGAAGCTGTCACTGAGCAACCATGGCTGTCGCTAAATGGCGCTCACTCGGCATTGCCGAGAAGATGACAGAAGTGAGAGGAGTGGAGGCATGGTTTCAACATCGGATCGAATTTAGAAAATGCAGCCAAGCCACTCACCGGGCAAATGTCCGGTATGCCCAACGGCCAGTCCGGGCCTGAATACACCTATCATAGGTGGATGCTAAGATACTGTTTCTCCAGCTTCTCCACTTCTCTCAATAGATTGGCAGGTAATGGTCACATAAAGAGATAAAGCAATCTCCATAGTGTAATTCCATTTTATTGTTAAAAAGATTTAAAACATACAAATTTCCCACTCACAAGTTTCCTGTGCAACCAAGCATGTAATGCCGGTTGAGAACCAGCAGAGTAGCGTGCATACCAAACACTGATTGTGATGTCAACAGAAGCTCCTACCTTATGCATTTCACCCTCCCGCTGGGCATCTTCAGAGGCTGGGTTTTAGAGCTTTTTTTATTTATCTTCTCTTATTTAGAGATTTCATAGCAAAGGGTGTACTTATGTACACTCAACAATTCTTTTTTTGTTTTGTCTTAAATATTGTTGCAAAAAAATATTGTGCATCTTCAAAGTTGTAAGCATGTTGTGTACCTCACATTGTACAAAGCCCAAAAAAGCTCAGGGGTATGCTACATACAGAGTGCAGAGCTCAGGGGTGTGATACATACAGAGTGCAGCGTTAAGGGGTGCGCTACATACAGAGGTCAGGGGTGCGCTATGTACAGAGCTCAGGGGTGTGCTACCAAAATAGTGCAGTGTTCAGGGGTGCGCTACATGCAGAGTGCAGGGTTCAAGGGTGCGCTACATACAGAGTGCAGGGTTCAGGGGTGCGCTACGTACAGAGTCCAGGGGTGTGCTACGTTCAGAGTTCAGGGTTCAGGGAATCGCTACATACAGAGTGCAGAGCTCAGGGGTGCACTACATAAATAGTGCAGAGCTCAGGGTTGTGCTACCAAGGGTTCAGGGGTGTGCTAAATACAGAGTTCAGGGGTGTGCTCTGTTCAGAGTGCAGGGTTCAGGGGTGCACTACGTTCATAGTGCAGGGTTCAGGGGTGTGCTACGTTCAGAGTGCAGTGTTCAGGGGTGTGCTACGCAAAGAGTACAGGCTTCAGGGATGCGCTATGTACAGAGTGGTTTCTTAAGGGGTGCGCTATGTACAGAGTGGTGGGTTCCAGGGTCCGCTATGTACAGAGCAGTGGATTCAGGGGTGCGCTACGTACAAAGTAGTGGGTTCTGGGGTGCAATATGTAAAGAGTGGTGGGTTCCAGGGTGCCCTATGTACACTGTGGTGGGTTCCGGGGTGCACTATGTACAGAGTGGTGGGTTAAGGGGTGTGCCACCTTAAACCAAAAATGACTCCTAGTTTTCCCACAAAATCTCCCCCCTCCCCTAGTACAGGATTCTCCCATCCCCATCCTTGGCAGGATTGACAGCCCCCATCCAGTGTAAATTCTAATTCCCATCACAACCCCCTCTTATTCACTTGCCAGCACATCTCCCCTTCACCCCATTGCGTCAGAGGAGATGGGGTCAGCTATTTAAGAGCAGTCATGGCGGGTGTAGCATCATTCGGTGGGCGCCTCCCATGGAGGCGGAATCGGATCATGGCATTGTGTTTTTTCAGTATTCTGGGTCGAGAATGGATTACATTTTTTTTTAATAAAGGACTTGTCCCAAGCTGAGTCTTGTGTTGTTTACCATTTTTTACACTTTTTGTGCAATGGTAGGGGTACAATGTACCCCGTTACCAATTCACATAGGGGAGGTCAGGATCTGGGGGTCCCCTTTGTTAAAGGGGCTTCCAGATTCCGATAAGTCCCCCGCCTGCAGAACCCCACAACCACTGGGCAAGGGTTGTGGGGATGAGGCCCTTGTCCCCATCAACATGGGGGTATGTGGCCTGCTACGGTTCATAAGGGAGGCACTCTCTCCTCCCCTCCCCCCTTTTTTTCTGCGGTCTGCCAGGTTGCGTTCTCGGATAAGGGTCTGGTATGGATTTTTGGGGGGAACCCTTCACTCCATTTTTTTTTGTTTTGGCGCATGGGTTCCCCTTAATATCCATACTAGACCTGAAGGGCCTAGTATGGAATTTGCGGGGACCGCCACGCAATTTCTTTTTAAACCCATGCCATTTTTTTCAATGACTTTTATCTCTATTGACGGGACCTGACAATTCATTATAGCCGTAAGTAGTTTTAAATTATTATTTTTTCCTTTATAAATGTAATTTTGCTGCAGGGACTTTTCTAAACACGGGAAAAATGTGCCACTTTACAGGCACACTATAGACACCCCCAGGTACGAAATTTAAAGAAATATTTCACTTTTATTGTTTCACTTTAAGCATTATTAAAATCACTGCTCCCGAAAAAACGGCATTGATACATGTCCCCTGGGGCAGGACCCGGGTCCCCAAACACTTTTTATGACAATAATTTGCATATTAACCTTTAAAATAGCACTTTTAATTTTTCATGTTTGTGTCCCATAGACTTTAACGGTGTTCGTACACATTTTTTTAACGTTTGCATGTTCTGCTGCAAACTGAACTGGGGGGGGGGGGGTGTTTGGCTCATCCCTAATGAGCACCCTTTTAGTTAATTGACACCTCCTCTAGCTTTGCAACTGTCTGCCTGTTTGGAGGTTCAGGCAGGAAAGCTGTAGGCAGTATCTGCAAAAATCTAACTTTGAGCCTGAGATCTACTGATCGTGGATGCAATTCTCGACATTCTCTATCTCTTCTGACAAATAGTAATTTTTTTATGTCGTTGCTAGTTAGATTCACCAAACTTTTTTTATTATCAGCATCTTGGTTTATAATGGGAAAGACCAATGCGTAACTGTAGTAGAGGAAACTGAATCATGACCTGACTGGCTCTGCTAGATGGGCTGTGTAAATCATGGGACTTATCAGGCAGAAATTCTGAAGCTTTAGCAGGTAAAACAGCAACTATACAGAATATCACAGGTCGTAGCTATAGGTGTCACAGGAGTCTCAATTGAAACCTGGCCCTATGCTGCAGGTGGCTCTGTGCAGCCCCCTGTACATATGGCTGGTGCCAGCATAGGCAGCTGGGTGGGTAGGAGTACCTGATGGCTAGAGGACTATGTTTACTATGCTTCAGTCTATGAATGGACAGGAGGCTCTATACAAAGCCCCCAAAGAGGCTCCTAAAAAAATTGGAAACATAATATATATATAAGATATATTCTAAAAAAAAAAAAAGAAAAGAAAAATACTGATACCAGTGGCGGAACTACAGGGCTCACAGACGTCGTACTTGCGACTGGGCCCTGAAGTTCCACCACCGGGCTCGGAGGGAAAGGCCTCGGCTGGGGTTCAGGTGGGCCCTTCAATCAAGGTTCTAGTTATACCACTGCAGTATACTGTACTGTATGCATTTTAATTGTTTATGTAGCTGTTTCTCTGGAGCCCAGCTTTAAAGCAATGTAAAACTCTGTATACTGTGCTGCTTCCTTGTTAAGTGCATATTGCCCAAGCATTGCACTGAATAGTTTAACGGATGTTCTAGATCCTTAATCTGATACACCTATAATTCTGTTACTTAATGCTAATAAAACACAATGCTTCTGGGGCCTTAGTTGTTTAAATCATCTATCTGAAAATATTTACTTGTCAAAGATGACAGCTACTCTGTGATACATTGCTGTCCCTATTTGCTTACCAGATTAAACATTAATCCATTATGTGGACCTATTTGCCTTAATAGCTAGCATTGTATGTTTTCCTGAGTCTTTTACTAGATAAAACTATGTTCAAAATGTAAACAGTAAAACAATGCCCTTTATGTGACACTGTATTTATGTGTAGTCAAGGTATGTGCAGAAGAAGAAAAGTATAATGGACAAATTAAGCTGACCTGTGTACTTTGAAAGTGAGTTGTGTAAGTTTAAAATTTAATATGAAAAGACACAAAAATAGGAAGAATACGGGACTTTTAGGGTGCAAAGATCACAAGGAATGTATCAAACACCACTAATATAGATAAATACATTAATTTATTAAATATTGCATGCTAAAATCTAATCAAGAAAAACTCAATAACTGAGCACACAATACAGCCATATAGAATAATCATGATAAATTACAAAAAACATTTTGTATATCCCCCCTCCCCATTGTACTAGATACAATTATACTAGAATAGTTAACTGCCAACAAATAATACTGCACTTATGATACACAACAGAAATTTAACCACCTCAATACCAGACACTTTCACCCCCTTTCTGCCCAGGCCTCTTTTAGGTTTTCAGAGCTGTCACAATTTAAATGACAATTACTCAGTCATGCAACACTGCAATTTGTTAGCATTTCTTTGAGGCAGATTAAGCTTTTTTTGGTTGTACTTAATCACCACTGTTTTTTTTTTTTTTTTGCTAAATAAACAAAAAAAATAATGGTGTCTTAGTTTCTGTTATAAAATGAGCAAATACTGTTATATTTTTTGGTTAAAAATATCCCAATTCAGTGTATATTTAGTATGTGTGAGACTTTTTCCCAGCCTAGCCACATAGAGGTGCCCAAAATCCAAGGATCACCTTCAGGCATTCTAGGAGCATAAATTACACAACTTCTTGACTACCTATCACAATTCTGGAGGCCCTGAAACAACCAGGACAGTGGAAAAACCCACAACATTTCCAGATTTTGGAAAGAAAACACGCCAAGGTATTTTCTAAGAGGCACAATGAGTCTTTTGAAAATTTTGTTTTTGCTACAAGTTAGAAAATGCAGGAACATTTTAATATATTTTTTTACACAAAGCTGTCAATTAATAAGATATTTCTAACACATCATGGGAAAAGAATTAGACCCCAAAACACATTCTGACACTCCACACAGGTATGGGAATACCACATGTGTGAGACTTTTTCACAGCCTTGCCACACAGAAGGGCAACATTTCCAAGGAACAGCTTCAGGCTTTCTAAGGGCATTCATTTATTAATTTAATTTCCTGACTACCTATTACATTTTTGAAGGTTCTGGAGCACCAGTACAGTGGAAAAGTATTTTATAAGAAGCATGGGGAGTATTGTGAAGATTTCATTTTTTTGCAACAAGTTTTCGGAAAATGTGAAATGAAAATAAAATGTAAAATTTTTTTCTTACACATAGTTGTTTAGACTAATTACCGTATGTACTGAACATTGGATTTTTAAATTAACAAATATGCCGTAATGTTCACCTCTATACGAGTGGTCAGGGAATATTGCTTAGTGTATTGTCACCTATAGCAGTCCCAGTTCCTATAAGCCAAGCAAGACTAGCCTAGTGGTACTTGGCTACCCCAGGGGTGCCATATTTACTGGCCAGGAAGTAAAGGAGGTTAAAAAAAACGGAAGAAGAAAGAGTTCCTTTTATTCCAGGAGTGCAGTTGTCCACAGGGAATGGCTGGGACTGGTGTCTCACAGAAACATAGTCAGTTGGACATGCATATAGGTCAGTTCAAGCACAGACAGAGACATGGTCATCAAATAGGCAAAGGATTGGTCCAGGCAACAGGCAGAGACGTGGTCAATAAATAGACTCAGCACTACTCTGGGAAGGTGATCTAGGTTTTATTTTCACTGTAATTGCTTGTTACAGTGATGATTACTGTAGCAGCAATTATTTTAGCTGTCATGAATGGCTTTTATTCATGACAGCTTGCTTACTATTGTGATTGCTGTGATTGGCTACAGCAACCAAATGGTACAAGCCTGCTATGAATGGCCCTGTAGTATGTGAATGAAAGCCATTCATGACAGTTTGTTTACATGCTATCATGTGATTGGCCACAGCAATCACATGTCACCTCGGCCGTGTGCAACTGCTGGGAACCAAACACTGTGATCTGCTGTGTCTGGTGGGCACAGTGGTCACAAGATCGCACCACTGATAGTGGCAGGGGACGACTGGGAGGACATCCCTGAACACCCCCAGATCTGAAGTACCATCCTATGGCCGTATTTCTACAGCCAAGAAGTGGATATTAATCAGATGTAAAGTTGTTGGCAAAGGGTGGGGGAATTTTCACATCTCAACACATTTTTCAGAAAAGGCTTTTTGGGAGACTTCAAGGTGCTAGTAATAAAGACTATAGATTTAAAACATTATCTTTACAATACACATGACCAGTACATAAACATTTAAGGCATAATACACACAAAAAAACAATACAGGGCAAGACAAGGTGATGCTGCACAGCAGCAAACTAGGGGAGGAGTGGAAGACCTAAAGATACACTGGCCCAGGAAAGCAGGGTGGGCATTAGAGGGGTTCAAGCCACAAGGCTAACATGCCATGACACTTTATTACCAATGAAAACCAATAAATATACCAACCCAGGCATAGTCAATGGTACAAGCATAATGAGAGTATATGGGGAGAAGCATAAAACTATAGGAGAGTTCCCATGCACAAGATGTTCAAAATAATAGAATACAGAGCTCTGAAGAAGGAGAAAAAATACAAGACCACAAATTCAGATGAATGTTTAACTGGTCCCCAAAAAAATATCTCTGATGTCAGAAAAACAAAAATAGAAAGCAACACATCAATACTTCATTTAAGACAGCAGCAAGTATGCATCTCCCCAATTGGAATGGAACCAGCAGTTACAACCCCAACCCAGCTTTTAAGTACAGGTATGGCTGCCTATAATCCGTCCCTACGTCTGCCTTTGGAAACATAGCGGCATATATGATCACCAGCGGATATGCCGCTGCATATGTGGGGCTGTCAAATGCTGCACATGCAAAGTGGTGAAAGAGTGGAAGAGAGCCCAACCAAAAACTCCTCCTGTCAAACACGGAAGCCAATGGGATGATACACTGCACAGCGCATGCATGTGCACCACTAAACCCATCACTCAGAAAACCAAGATGCCTCATGACAGAGGGCAAA
The DNA here is from genome assembly GCF_905171775.1 of Rana temporaria. Lineage (NCBI taxonomy): Eukaryota > Metazoa > Chordata > Amphibia > Anura > Ranidae > Rana > Rana temporaria. Next base: position 216,000,975 of record NC_053491.1, on the reverse strand, counting down.
GAGGAGGCAAATACAACCCCCACACACAAAACACAATGAAATAGCAAAGATTATATACTGAAAAAAAAACAAGGCAAACAACAACCCATAAAAAGCAGCAAAGAAAAACAACAAACACAGAACAGAAAGGGGCTAGAGAGTATTGCTCAGACCACAATCCAAAACACCAAGCAGACCGTTAAGCTAACTAACAAAAATTTTACCAGATAATATGCAACAATAGAAAAAAACAAATACATAATTAATAATAACAATCAAAAAATATGAACAGCCTTTTGTGGATCAGGTATAGGTCACTGACGCTCAAAAACTCTTCAGGTCATGTCATAAATCAACACAGACTATTACAAGAATGGTTTTGAGCTAATGTCATTTAAACTTGGTGCCTTAGTGGCTTCTAACTTAAAGATCCATTTTGAGTTTAACCACTTCCCTACGGCCGTACGACTATTGACGGCCGCAGGGTGGTTCTAAATCTCTGAGCCGCCGTCAATTGACGGCAGCTCATTTCTGCGTTCCCCGCGCGCGCTCCCGAGCGCGCAGCAGGGGAACTTCTGTACTGGCCGTGTCCCTTGGACACAGCCAGTCACAGATCGCCGTGAACGGCCAATCGGAGCAGCCGTTTCCTAGGCGATCTGTGCGGCCAATGAGAGATGATCTCATATGTTTACATATGAGATCATCTCTCATTCCCGGCTCTCGCAGACAGCGGTGCTGTCAGGGGAGAGAGGAGACGGATCTGTGTCTCTTGTACATAGAGACACAGATCGGTCACCCCCCCCCCCAGTCACCCCCCTTCCCCCACAGTTAGAACACTATATAGGGAATACATTTAACCCCTTCCTCACCCCCTAGTGTTAACCCCTTCCCTGCCAGTCACATTTATACAGTAATTAGTGCATATTTATAGCACTGATTGCAGTATAAATGTAAATGGCGCCAAAAATGTGTCCGATGTGTCCGCCATAATGTCGCAGTCGCAATAAAAATCGCAGATCGCCGCCATTACTAGTAAAAAAAAAAATAATACAAAAATAATAATTCTGTCCCTTATTTTGTAGGCGCTATAACTTTTGCGCAAACCAGTCGCTTATTACGATTTTTTTTTTTTTTACTAAAAATATGTAGAATACGTATCGGCCTAGACTGAGGATAAAAAATGTTTTTTTTTAAAAAATTGAGCCATTTATTACAGCAACAATTAAATTTTTTTTATTTTTTTTTCAAAATTGTCGCTCTATTTTTGTTTATAGCGCAAAAAATAAAAAACGCAGAGATGATCAAATACCAACAAAAGAAAGCTCTATTTGTGGGAAAAAAAGGACGTCAATTTTGTTTGGGAGCCACGTCGCACGACCGCGCAATTGTCAGTTAAAGCGACTCAGTGCCGAATCGCAAAAAGTCCTCTGGGCAGGAAGGGGGTTTAAGTGCCCAGTAAGGAAGTGGTTAAATAAAGCAGTGATTTGTTGATTTGACCCCCTCTCTCCAGCTCTTCATGTGTTCTAATGTAATATGAAATATAAAGTATATTCTAGATGACACAGCAACATGAGTACATTGATTATCATCACAAAATTTCAGTACTGGTATTCAGGTCTAAAATATCTCTAGGAAACTATCAACATAACATTTGTTTTCCTTGTGTTTGTGCGGGATTTTTCCTCTCTTTCAAAGACAGCCTGGTAGATTTTTTAGTGTTAGTTTAGTGTTTAGTGTTTTAGTTAAGCCTAGAGCATGGGGGTTTGTTTGTATTTGAATGAATTTATAGAAGACATGCTATAAGATATATTGGCAATGAAAAGCTATCTATAGATATAGTAAGTGTTATTGCCTTTAAAAGTGCAGGCTCTAGGGCAGCCATCTAGATCCTGGTTTCCCTACCCAGCGAGTCTCTGACCTGGAACAATCATTCAGGGAGCAATTGAAGCTTTTTTGGATTTCACGGGATATGTACAGGCCAGTAATTCACAGGATAGTAAACCTAGATAATAAGCCCCATAGCCTACACCTGTATAGATGCCAAATGTCCCAGTTTTGTCAGGACAATCAAGCATGAGGGAGACAAAGGTTGCTCTTGTGCACATAGCTGGATCGGGATCAAGCTCAGGTAAGTATAAGTATGGGGGAGGAGATCCTGCAACTCAGAAGGTTTTTTACCTTAATGCATAGAATGCATTAAGGTAAAAAATCTTAAGGCTTTAGAACCACTTTAACTACTAGCCAACCGCTTACCACATAATTACTGTGGCAGATTGGCTCAATAGCGCAAAATCACATACCTGTATGTCATTTTGCACAGTAGACACTGGGGTGCTGGCGCACACTGCCAGAGGTGCGATTACATGCTGATTGGACACATTGAATGCCAATCAGCGGGTCCAGCGGCCCCAATTTTTGGCGGCACCTTGCTTTATTTACATTCGCTGAACTGAAAATACACGTTGTTCAGTCTTTAATCTTTTAACAAACCAACTCCACAGTCTAAAAATGAAAAAAAATTCCCTCTCTCTCTTTTTAGAAAGACAAATATGCACTATGGGTAAGCACTGCTTTAATTGTTCATTATTAAATAATAACATTTCATATAATGTGGAAAATGATATAAAACCTTTGATTAAGATGTTTTAAACAACGTTTCAAAAATTATTCCAAAATATTAAATAAACTTGAAAAAATAAATATTATAGTGTAACTCAAAGACAATTAGCTAATATGATTCGCTGAAGTGTACCATGTCTGGTTGGTTGCTATAGCTTACAACAGTCCACTGCTCTTTGCTCTGTTATTAAATGATCTACTTTTAAAATGCTTTCTATGCAGAAATTACCGCCATGGGTGGCTTATGAAACAATTCAGCACAGGACATCTTCAGCTGGTCCCTTGACAGACCGGTTACCATGGAAGGCTCTGCTCTTGGCAACACACACAATCTCTATACTTCTCTAATTGTTAATTTTAAATATTGAAATAGTGATTTCTTGCAGGAGTCATGTATCCCAAGAATAGCCAACAGGCAAAATGTTTCAGAAAGGTCTGCAGTTTTGTGATACACGCAATTAAATGATAGAATAACTAAGCAAATGAATTATTATAAAACGCAGCATCACATTTTTAATAAATGATCTACAAAACTAAGGGTATAGGTTTTATATATTTTTTTCCTGGTTACTTAATTTCTGTAAAGCTTGATTTTAGGAAAAATTTATCAAGAAGGCTTTTTAGAGAAAACTGTGTGTTTCTTTCTTCTTAACTTGCGTACAGAGCCTAAGTAAACTATCTGGCATCTGTGAAAGCAATAATTACATGACCTGGTTTTAAATGTCTTTTGTTTAAGGTGGCTTGCATTAAAAATACGACTTAAAATGTTGCTGTGCATTGTAAAATCGATACAAAGAAATGTAAAAAAATGTTAGCCTGTTAAATATAATAAAAACCCTGTATATAAAGATTTAACTGTTGTTAAATAAAGGATATTGCTATTTAAAGTTTGTGCTGTAATGAACTTGTAAAGCGGCCACACCTTGGCAAAATAGTGCACTGTTACGGTTGAGCAAGCTCCTGTGTAACAAATAACAGTATAAATTGGGTTGTTAGGTTTACTGCCCAGTAGTTTTCTGCTCAGTTGTTTGCCGTACGTGCATTCAGCTGATGGAGTTTAGATTGGGACTCTAGTGCTTTTGTTCTACACGCTTCAGATAAAACTTTAGCGGAGATGGATGAGTTCCGTGAATCGAGCAAGGTATGTGTTTTTTATTTAGGGTGCACTTTTTGTATTGATATACATAAATCATGAGAAACTGAAGATGCTGTTATACTTTGTCTGACAGAAAGGGCCTATGTTCAAGCTTGCAATTTTAATTGCCTGTTAAACAGTAAAGGGTGTCAGTTCAATTCTTTTATTGGTAAGATAGGATGCTACATTGTGTTAAATACCAAGACAGTTACTATAATCTGTATACAGCTTAGTGAGTATCGAGTGAGCCTGTTGACAGCTGAAGTTATTATTCTTATATAAAATGTAGTAGGGTATCTTTTATTTCATTTTCATAAATGTAAAGAACATTTCACCATTAGAATTCTGTTTACTGCTATATATACCTCTTTCCAATAGGAGTACCGGTACCCACTTGGAGTAACGTCACATGTATAAATGATCTTGAATGACATTAACAGAACCCATTTGACTTTTTGCTTTTTAACCCTGCAACTTTTGCATTTAGGAAAATTCTGTTTTGCATTTATTTGACATTCAAAATCTAACATTCTTACAGTTCTGCATAAACTGTATCATATCCTCTGCCTCTGATGAGAATTTGGGTATCAAAGGCCAATGCAAAGCACCTCATTTATATGATAATTACATATAAGCAGTGGCTAGTGATTCACGATTCAAGTCATTTGGTCCTTTGGGACTTGTATGTTTACCAGACAGCAAGTATGTGATTATGTCGTGCTAATTAGTTTCCAGGTGACTGGAAAAATGAGCCCACATTCAATAATTGTATACTCGATGGGTCCATTTCCTAGTAACAAAGTTAATTCTAATTGAATAACTAATCCTCATTGAGCCAAATGAATGTGATTATGTTTAAAACACTTCTTTTTGCATGGTTACAAGAAAAAAAAATTAACCCTATCACCGCAAAATTGTTAAATTATTTTTTTTCTTTGTGTGACTTTCTGTCAAATGTCTTTGTGTATGTCACTCCTTTATCAGTCGGCTCAGATATTCTATAGGTGTGCCATTATTTGTATATATCAAATGTGTATAAATGTGGTACACATGGGGATTCATTTACTAAAGGAAAATTCGCTGTGAACTGCAAGTGCACTTGGAAGTGCAGTCACTGTAGATCTGAGGGGGACATGCAAGGAAAATAAAAAACAGCATTGTTGCTTGCACATGATTGGATGATAGAAATCAGCAGAGCTTCCCCTAGTTTCAGGTCTCCCCCTCAGATCTACAGCGACTGCATTCCCAAGTGCACTTGTAATTCACAGTGGATTTGCCTTTAGTAAATATACCCCATGTCATAGTTATGGCATTGCTTACACTTGTTTACACGATTGATACAAATTTGCTTTATGTTTGAATCTATGGGGTTAATTTACTAAAAGCAAATAGACTGTTCACTTTGCAAGGAAGGTTGCACTCTGCATAGAAATTTTCTGCAGATCTTAGTGAATGAGGCGAAACTCTACTGGCCCCCATCAAGCAATCATGTGCAAGCAATTATGTCGTTTATTATGTTCCTTGCATGTGACTGGAATTTTTCTCAAAATTAAATTGCACCACATGCACTAGGCTCTGGGGAAAGTTCCCTTGACAAGTGCAACTTTCAATGCAAAGTATACAGTTCAGCTTATTTGCTTATAGGGTTAGGATTAAATGACATTTAGGATCCATTTGGGGTCAGTTTTGGGCTTGAGTTGAGGACTATTTGTTAAAAAAAATGGGAGGAAGAAAAACTGGTACAAAAGGGAGTTCTTGTGCAAAGTAACCAACTAGGTTCCTTGTTTCATTTTGCAAAATTATAAAAAGTTAATTCTAACTACAGTATGGCCAGAAACTCAGTTTTTGTTTTCTTTTTTTAATCATAAATATAAAAAAAATAATCCATTGATCAAAAGAAATGTAATACAAGATGACAATAAACACAACTTTGCACTGTCCCCTCTGATCCATTTAAAAGTTAACCTAATGCAAAACACAGGTCAGACGCAAAGCACAAGCAACCATGTCCATTAGTCTTTGAAACTCCAGCTCAAGCAACAGAAAAAACATCTCTAGCTGCAAAATGTATTCTATCTGGCAGAGACTGTTGTCTGGTCACTATTTAGGTGTGAGGCCACATAAGAAATTTCAAAGTATGGAGAGGAGTTAGAAGCTCAGTCAGTTTTTATTGCTGTCTGTGTCCCCAGTGAAGCAATTTCCTCTTACCTCCTGGACACCTCCCACTTATGCTATCAAAATAAGGAGAGGAGTAGGTGTTTTGTAGTCCAGAAGGGAGAACTGGGCAAGGTTGACAACACTGCCTGAGATTTAGTGCAGCAGAGGCACTGGGGTTGATTTACTAAAGGCAAATAGACTGTACACTTTGTATATGCAGTTGCACTCATTTTTCCCAGAGCTTAGTAACTGTGGTAAAGCATCACTTTGTAAAGAATACACAATCAGATGCAAGGGGAAAAAAAAAAACAGCATTTTTGCTTGCACATGACTGGATGATGTAAACCAGCATAGCTTCACCACATATACTATCTCTTGGGAAAATTAGTGCAACTGCACATGCAAAGTGCATGGTCTATTTGACTTTCGGAAATGTGTTATTAACAGGGCAGTAGGAGCAACTGAATTTCTAGCTTATCAGCAGGTTGCTTTCTGTAGTTGGTTTGTTTTTAATAGAATACAACATTGGGAATTATGGAGAGGTGCTGAATATAATTTTTTTCCACACGGTACCTTCGTCCCATCAAAATTTGAAATATGTATTTGGGAGGAGGCTGGGGTTTGGACTTTGATGGTACCATATATCAACTGATTACCAGTCAAAATTAGAAAAGTATAAAGAAGGTTTTATTACAAAAAACATATACATATTCATAGAATAAACTTCTTTAGTCATAACAACTATAAAGTGCCTAAAAAACATTCTGTCATTATAGATAGAGGGGCAGATCCACAAAGAAATTACGCCGGTGTATCTATTGATACGCCGGCGTAATTTTAAAATTCCCGCGTCGTATCTTTGTTTTGAATCCTCAAAACAAGATACAACGGCATCTCGGCTAGATCCAACAGGCGTACGTCTTCGTACGCCGTCGGATCTTAGATGCAATTTTTTCGGCGGCCGCTAGGTGGCGTTTCCATCAAAATCCACGTCGAGTATGCAAATTAGCTATTTACGGCGATCCACAAACGTACGTCGGCCCAGCGCATTTTTGTCCGTCGTTTGTGTTTGGCTTTTTCCAGCGTATAGTTAAAGCTGCTATATGGTGGCGTACTAAATGTTAAGTACGGCCGTCCTTCCCGCGTACAATTTTGAATTTTTTGCGTCGTTTGCGTAGAATGACGTCACGAATAGGAATTTGCGTAGAATGACGTCACCGTCATAAGCATTGGCTGGTTCCGGTTTAATTTCGAGCATGAAACAAGAGAAATTTAGTCACTCTAACCTAAGGGTCTGGAACAGTGATGAGCTTGGGCATTTTCAGACTAGCATCTAAACCCATGTGTGTAATTATCGGTAGCAGCTGCTTTCGCCGCTAGTGGTAATCACTGTCTTCTTTTGGTGGGGACGGCTTCCTATCGCCCCCCACTGGGAGAAAACAATGGCCTGGTAGGAGGGATTCCTGCATCAACACTGTCCGTTTTGATGGGGGAATTTAGCAAATTTCTTTCCTGCAACCCATGGTTGCAGGAAAGAAAGACACTCCATGTATGGTCGCCTAAGGAATGCTTGGGGAAGTTCCCCAGGCATCAAACAACACTATGTCACACCCAGTTTTCCACCTGCTTGAAGCCATGGGTGGTTTTTACACAACAGTGTGAAATGCCAAAAGTATTTTGGAACTGTTGGCCAGGAAACAGTAAGGCCTCTTACACACGACCGTTTTCCTCGACAGAATCAATGAAGAAACTTGGTGGCAGAGCTTTTTTGTTGAGGAAAACGGCCGTGTGTATGCTTTTCATCGAGAAAACTGTCGAGGAACTCGACGAGGAAAAAAGAGAACAAGTTCTCTTTTTCCTCGACTGGAGTCTGAATTTCCTCGTCCTGTTCCTCGTCTGGCTGGTTTTCGACGAGAAACACGATTGTGTGTATGCTAAGAAACCCGCGCATGCTCAGAATAAAGTATGAGATCGGAGCGCACCTTCGGTAAAAGTAGCGTTTGTAATGGAGATAGCACATTTGTCACGCTGTAACAGTCTGAAAAGTGCAAATCGTCTCTTACCAAACTTTTACTTAACACGCAGTAACATGAGATTAGAAAAAGCAGCCCCAAGGGTTGTGCCAGTGGAATCAAACTTCCCCTGCCATTGTATGTGTTGTACGTCACCGCGTTTGAGAACAAGGAGATTTGGTCTTGACCGTGTGTACGCAAAGCAAGCTTGTCAAGTTTCTCGACTTGCCTAACAAGGAACTCGTCTGGGAAAATGATGTGTCTTTTCCGACGAGTTCCTCGGTCGTGTGTACGAGGCCTAAGAGTTATGTTCTGTTTTATGTACATCTGTGTTGGAATAATTAATGCTGGGCTTTTCTGCTTGGGTAAGAAAAAAATAAACAAAATCTATAGTAAATTTGTTTCGACCTATCTGTCTGTTCATGTTAGTGGACTATTTATGTTAGGATCTCTGCTTACCATTTAATAATAAACCCTGTAAACAGGATCTGTGTATCTATCCATCACTATATACATAAGCATATAAAAGTCCACATGTTATAATGCAAGAATATATAAAGTATGTTTGTGTATATCTGTGTGGCTACATTTATCAGTATTCTTATGGTCTTCTTCACATATGAAATCTAACAATGGCTTCTGAAAAAAAAAAAGAAGATCATCTTTCTATTTTGTGCTGCATGTGGCCTGGGAATAATACAGCTTAGTACACACCATAATCAGGTTTTCAGATTGGCTGATCTTTTACAGATGTGCCCCTTGCCATCACCTGCGCCGCAGTAATTTATTTTGATATAACATGGTGTGCTTGGTTGCTAAAATCTACACAGCACAATGGCTGGCTGGAGCAGGCCAATTCATTGTTACTAGTCACAGCGTTCAGTAAAGTAGATTCACAATATGCCAGTCCTGCTAACAAAATGAGGATGAATGCTATTCTTTCCACAAGAGAGCCTTATAAATTCTGATCATACTATTAACACAGTGTGACTTATAGCTTTCCATATGGGAAATGTGTATTAAAAAGAAGCCTATTCGTTTAAAGAGGGTCATAGTGTTGTATAAATATACAGCAGATCAACAAAAGCTATATATAAAAAAAAGCTAATAACATGCTTATCCCTATACATCCGCATTTTTCCAGTTAAGGAGGATAGAGTGAAGAATATTTTCTTCGTCTAAATAAATCTCTACGGTGACTGTATGTTTAGCATGCCTGCTGTGGTCCAGATGAGCTCTGCATCTGGGATTTCTTTTTAAACCTACCCTTAAACAGTGTTCAATTATTACACAAGGAAGATTTCAGCACAGCTGTACATAGTGACAGTTCTTGCTAAAGATAAGGTCAGAACATCACCTGAGCTATTTGGAAAGTGCAGTTCAATTCCCTAAAGTCCTTTCCTGAGTGTGCAGAAATATGACAGTATTTATGGCAGAGATCCCTGTTTTTTAACATCATGGAAACCAAATTCACATCAGACAAGTAATGGGGAGCCACGTTTAGTATAAAAACATTTAAAGACATTTAGTATTAAAAAAAATAACACTAGGAAAACAATAATACATAAGGCAACATGTGCTGGGATTCTTGCATGTGCAATGTCCTTTAAAACTAAGTTTAGTCAAAAAAAATAAAAATAAAAAATAAAATAAAAAATCAGTACAAGGATTGCTAATTACAATCAATGCACAGTGCAGTTTTAGTTAAAATCTCCTGCTGTCTGATCCCTCTCTACCCCGCAACCAGGGGTTAGAGAGTATGTGAGACAGGGTACCTGTCATATGCAGTAGTCAAGAATGTGTCCGGCCCTCTCTTCTGTTCCTAGAATTCGTACTATAGCTTCCATGAATGAAAAATAACCTATGAATGGAGGAGGTAGACCTTTCATTCATCTGCCTGCCCACCCTTCGTAGAGAGCTTTTAATTAAGGGAACCTATAGTATGGCCCCTCTGAATAGGGGGGGGGGGTGGAAAGGGTGGACCTTATCAGCACTCTTGACAAATAAATACGCAAGGTCTCTCGGCTCATATTAACCCCTGCAGCGCTAGAAGAGGTTTACTGCTACAGGGGTAGGGGGGCATCAGAGGACAAAAAGTTTAAAGCGGAGTTCCACCCAAAAGTGTAACTTCTGCTTTAAGGCCTTCTCCCCAGCTCCTGTTTGTTAAACTGAGCTTTGTGAGGAGGAGGGGGGAAGCAGGTACCCAATTTTGACAGGTACTTGTTCCCACTTCCCTTCCAGTCACCTAGGTGTTCGGAAGTGGAAACTCTCCCTCCCAATGTCTTCTGGAACACACGACAGGTCCTAGAAGACTTCAGGACTAGCCCAGCTGTGAAGCCACAAGCTGTCACAGCCGGGTGCCCATAGTAGAGATGCAGGTGCCACCAAGGGAGGACATGGGGATAACACAGCATGGGTGAGTGCACCGCTGGATCATGGGACAGGTGAGTGTCTGTTTATTAAAAGTCAGCAGCTACACTTTTTGTAGCTGCTGACTTTTAATAAACAACAATATGAATGGAACTCCGCTTTAACTACTTCCAATCCTTGTCACAGCAATAGGCATGTGACATGTCCTTTTTTATGGAGAGATCTGGTGTCTTTAAGACCCCAAATCCCTTCTCTTCACTTAAAAGACTTTAAAAACACAGACATCAGTGTTTCTGAAAGCTTTCGATTTTCAAAAATTGGCGTTGATGGTTTCTGAGTAAACCTGGAAGTGATGTCATGTCATTGCTTCTGGGTTACTATTACAAACAGCCACAAAAATGTCGATCATGGCTTTGCTTGGTTGTCTGGCCAGCCGGCAGACATGCTGGCTGGTCGCTCCTACCACCTGGTGGGACGGGAGAGCCAGAGAGAGCCGAAGAAGGCGGCAGGAGGGGGGCATCACGTCCCGCTGCTGGCAACAGCAATAGAGCAGCTGGTGAGCTATTTCAAGAGAGCCAACCTCTAGCTCTAAAAAATGATACTGGTGCGATGGCTGCATCCTGGTTAAACAACCAAAAGTCCAGAGACGTATGGGTATGTCGCTGGACAGGGCGTGGTTGAACTAAAGCCTCACCCAACAGCACAAAGGACACTTTACATTAATGCTGCGTACACACGATCATATTTTCTGTCGGAAAACCTCGAATTTTGCGCGTCGGAATTGCTACAGACGATCAGATTTCGAAAATCCGATAGAATTTTTTTCCGTCTGAAAATTTGAGAACCAGCACTCAATCTTTTGTTGGCTGAAATTTCGACAGCAAAAGTCCAATGGAGCATACAAATTTCCGTTCAAGAGCTCCCATCAGACTTTTGCTGTCGGAATTTCCAATCGTGTGTACGGGGCATTGTTGTAAGTACCATCCCTTGTGCTAGTAAAAGAAAAAAAATGACTAAATTTATAGGCTTCAGAACTTAAAGGGGTTGTAAAGGTACATTTTTTCCCCCTAAATAGCTTCCTTTACCTTAGTGCAGACTTCCTTCACTTACCCCATCCTTCGATTTTGCTTTTAAATGTCCTTATTTCTTCTGAGAAATCCTCACTTCCTGTTCTTCTGTCTATAACTCCACACAGTAATGCAAGTCTTTCTCCATGGTGTGGAGTGTCATGCTTGCCCCCTCCCCTGGAATACAGGAGAGTCAGGACGCTCTCTACATTGCAGATAGAGAAAGGAGCTGTGTGTTAAGCCTCGTACACACGACCGAGGAACTCGACGGGCGAAACTAATCGTTTTCCTCGTCGAGTTCCTTGTTAGGCTGTCGAGAACCTCGACAAGACAATTTTCTCCATTCCAGTCAAGGAAATAGAGAACATGCTCTCTTTTTGGCTCGTCGAGTTTCTCGACAGTTTCCTCTGCAAAAAAAATATCTCCCAGCAAGTTTCTTGCTGGTTTTTGCCAAGAAACTCGGTCGTTTGTACGAGGCTTTAGTGGGCGTCCTGACTCTCCTGTATTCCAGGGGAAGGGTCTAGCATGACACTCCACACCAGGGAAAAAACCTTGCATTACTGTGTGGGGTTACAGACAGAAGAAATAAGGACATTTAAAAGCAAAATTGAAGGATGAGATAAGTGAAGGAGGACTGCACTAAGGTAAAGGAAGCTATTTAGGAAAAACATTTGTTATCTTTACAACCCCTTTAAGCCAAATGTTTATCAGATTCATACAGAGTGGGGAATGCTAAGAACCACTGGCACATTTTTAGTTGCAGTCTGTTTCCACATTATATGTCTCCTCATTTTCTGTAGGAACAGGAATTGATAAGAAATCCCTTGCATGGAAACACAGACTGTAGGAAAACTCTGTTCAATTGTTTTGCACAGAATGGCCCCTTTCCTCCTCTCCTGGAGTTGCTCTCTGCAGGGAAACCATGTGGGCATGCTCTGGAGACACACAATTCAGCTCAGCCACACCCTTGCTTTCTCCTCACAGGATATAACTGACAGCAGTTGGATTGGTGGAGAAATCGGGTAAGGGCTGGTTCACAATACAAAAATGCACTCCAGATCTGTTCCGGATGTGTTTCTGCATGTGAGTTTTTAACATGTTTTTGATGCATTCTGGTTCATTTTTCATGTGATTTAAGATGCATTCCATGTGCTTTATTTCTTGTTTTTTTGTTCCCACTATACTAGGGTCCAGTGTGTGTTTGATGCATTTCCGGTGTGTTTCAGTGCATTTTTGATGCGTTTTACTTTGTTCCAGTACAGTCCAGTGCAGGAAAAATGCAGCATGTTCTACTTTTTTTTCTGGAACAGAAAAGCCCTATAACTGACTGCACTGGTGGGAACTATGCCATTAGAAACCTTATAACCTACTTTCCATGCATTTTTGATGCAGAACAAAAACACACTCGACTGCATGTAGTGTTAACTGGCCCTAAGTGTTAAGGGACAGGTGGGGGAGACAGGAAGTGTTTTTTATACCTTAATGAATAGAATGCATTAAGGTAAAAAATACTTAGACTTTAGAACCACTTTAATAGCAGCCCTGTATATTTTAGGACATGTTTACATTAACACATCACTGTTTTAAATGTTGGTATATAACTGCAGCAAACCACAAAAGCCACAGGTGGGCTCAAGTCCCCTATTTGCAACAATTTTAGGTCAACTAATATCTACAGATCAATAATTGTGCATGTTGGGTAAAAAAATTGTGATATCTACCTAGGGTTTGATTGTTCATATATGACCCTTTGTGTTACATTAGTATATACAGCAGGGGTCTCCAAACTTTGTGAACAAAGGGCCAGTTTACTGTCCTTCTGACCTAGAGGGGGCAGGACTGTGGACAGTGGGAGTAGAAAATCCCTTGGTGTCAATACGAGTAAACAATGCCCCATCATTGGTGTCAGTGGCTAGAATAGTTCCCCTATCATTGGTGTCAGTAGGAAGAATAGTGCTTCATCATTGGTGTAAGTGGCAAGAATAGTGCCCCATCATTGGTGTCAGTGGCAAGAATAGTACCCCATCATTGGTGTCAGTAGGAAGAATAGTGCCCCATCATCCATGTCAACAGGAAGAATAGTGCCCCATCATTGATGTCAGTGGTAGGAATAGTAGCCCATCATTGGCATCAGTGGCGTTGGCGTAGAAGGAATAGTTGCTTGCATCAGTGGTAGGAATAGTGTCCTAAGGGCCTGATAAAGGCAAGCAAAGGGCCACATACGGCCCCCTGATATACAGATATATAGATTAAGTGCAAACACATGGCAAATACGTAAATTCAGTGGCTGAAAGCAGATAGGCATGGCCTTGGGCCACCAATTTTATGTATTTACTGTAGCTATGGAGAGCATGACCTGAGAGCAAAGAATGCTTTTGTGTTTATACAAATGTGTGTCTTTGAAATAAAATGTGTATTTAAGAAAGACACTTTCTTCTTGTGTCATCCTAATTGTTCTGTAATAACACAAGTGTAAAAGGTGACCACTCACAGGCTGCCATAAAAGTAAGGGGACTAGAGTAAAGAAAAATCTAAGAATGGGGGATGATAGAAGGGGAGAGAGACAACAAAGACTGTCATTTAGGCAATAATGGAAGTATAGACATATAAGAACTTGGTTCCCGCTGTTCTTCTGTTGTATGTGTCCACATAATCTTGCCGAGAGGTACAGTCGAAAAGGTCACGATTCTCTGTAAGAACTGGGAAACAATGGTTTCAGAGCAATAACAAAGTTTTACTATCACACAGTGTTCTTAGCATTTGCTTTACAAGAGCATGCTTTGCTAAGCCAGTCAGTCCTATTTCAGATGACAAATGAAAAAAATAAATAAAGAATGCTAAATAAAATAGACTGCTGTTTTGCTGAACAATGACTTCAACTTACATCTTCCCCAGTCTTAACTGGTTACTTTTTTTTTCTTTTTCTTTTTTTGATTTGATTTATATTTGCTCAGCATAATGCTTTTTTTTTCTTTACTAAAAAGCTTATACACTACACAATATAAAAACTACCAACGGCATATATAATTGTGAATGTATTGATATAGGGCTTGAGAAATCTGTAGTCAATATTAGATTTACAAGGGAAATTTTCGAAAGCTTGATCATGCTACTAAAATCAATATTGATTTACCACTAATAGTAGCAACGTGTCACTACAAATGGTTTCCTATAATGTAAATGACACAAGTAACATATATGTAGATATCACATACAATAATTAGAGCACAGTGTCACCATACAAGAATAATCACCACTATTCGCTAATTGTATAGTCTATATAATAGGGAACTATTTGCCCAATTTGTTTAGAAATCTGTCTTTATTGCTAGTGATTAATCAGTAGCAATGTTAGTATACCGATTAAGCTATTTAAAATCACCCATGTAACTCAAGCATAAGAACCATTTGTTGATCAATCAATGTAATTAGCTTGAAAAATCACGTCTGTCACACATGAAGCAAGACTGCAGTTTTGTAGAACATATTAAAACAGTGTAGAGATCACGTTTTCTATTTTAAGCCATGATGCCATTGGCGAACAGTGAGAATTTATCAATAGCAGCACTTTTTTTTAAACTGAATTCCTTTAGAAAAGAAAGCTGCATGGAGTCAAGGGCTATGGGCACGGCAAATAATTTAAAATGAATTGTAGAGTTTATATTTACAAACCTTTTCATTTAGTGGCTTTTTTCTTTTGTTCTAACACCTGTACACAAATAAACTCAGTTGAAGTTTGTTACTTCATCTAAATCGTATATTGCCATTTGTCCAAAGATTTTTATGTTTTTTTTTTTTCTTGGTGATTCACCTTTAATAATCAAACGTTATTTCTAAATCCTTAGAAACTGCTGTTTGCATACCTGAAAGTCTACCGACTTGTAGGCAATGTAAGAAAATTTGAAGGATTATTCACAATAGCAAATGAGGAAGATGAAGGACGCGGGTTCTTAGAAGCTGACAGCCCTTATCAGTTTTGATAAAGTGCCAAGTGGAATGAAAAGACTGCAGCAGGTGTTGAGACAGGCAGGTACTGAGCACCTGCTGGGAGCCACATCAAAGATATGTGGCTCCTATGCCACTAGGTGGGGACCTAGAGTGGTAGATTCCAAAGGTCTGCTTGTTTCTATCTAATTCATCAGAAGCAGAGGAATTGAATCTTGACAAAATGTAAAGTGGCACAAAACATCTGTCTATTTTGCACCTTCCATCCTTTTATCTTCCTTGATTTTTGTTGTAAGGAATCTTCATGTTCGTTCTTCTTGAATATAACTTAGTTATAGAGGTGATTTTTTTAAGGTGTTGGAAATAACGTAATGTAGTTATGTTCTTTAACTAATTACTCCAACTGCTGACCTGTAATAAAACTTATATATGCATTGATAGATAAGCACCACAAACCCTGTCCATTTGCATTAACTGATTGCTGACTTCACTAAGGATCTCTTTCACTCAGTTGTAGGGAGGTGGAGATAAGTAATCAACATTAGCGAGGAGCCCGATGTTCGAGTCAAACGTAAGTTCAGCTCGAACATCGGGTGTTCGCCCATTCGCTGAATACCGAACATTGTGGGGCGTTTGCGGGAAATTTGAGTGCCCGCGCAACGCCCCATAATGAACGCCGAGACCGCTGATTGGCCAAAACATGCACCTTACCTGCATGCTTTGGCCAATCACAGCGCGTGTGCTGTGAGAGCCATGAATTCTCAAAGGCTTTTGTTCAATCATGGCTCAGGGGGCTGAGTCCACACCCCACATTATGTTCAGCTGCTTACATAGCGGCTGTACATAGTTTAGTGAATAAAAGCAGAAAAATGACATTTGTAAAGGAAAAAATGTCATTTAAAACTGCTTGCGGCAGTAATGTATTGCCAAATCCCAGCAATATACATAAAAATAATTGAAAAAAAAAAGCGGCATGGGTTCCAGTCCATTACCAGGCCCTTTGGGTATGGTATGGATATTAAGGGAAACCCTGCGCCAAAATAAAAATAACTTGCGCCGCCCCCCCACCCCCCCAAAAAAAATCCATACCAGGTACTTCAGTTCAGTTATGGATTTTAAGGGGAACCCTGGAACCCTGCACCAAATAAAATAAATGGTGTGGGGGTCCCCCCAAAATCCATACCAGGACCTTCAGGTCTGGTATGGATTTAAAAAAGACCTGTGCCAAAATTAAAAAAAGAAATGGTGTGGGGGGAACCCCACTTCAAAATAAAAAATGGCTTGGCAACCCCCCCAAAATCCATACCAGACCCTTATCCAAGCATGCAACCTGGCAGCCCGCAGGAAAAGGGGGGGGGCGAGAGCGCCCTCCTCCTAAACTGTACCAGGCCACATGACCTCAACATGGGAGGATGTTTTGGGGTCCCCCCAAAACACCTTGTCCTCATGTTGATGGGGACAAGGGCCTCTTCCCTGCAACCCTTGCCCGGGGGTTGTGGGGGTCTGTGGGCAGGGGGCTTGTCGGAATATGGAAGCCCCCTTTAACAAGGGGACGCCCAGATCCCACCCCCCCTATGTGAATGGGTATCGGGTACATTGTACCCCTACACATTCACCATAAAGAGTGTCAAAATGGTAAAAATGACAGGAGACAGTTTGGGACAAGTCCTTTATTAAAAAAAGCATCACGCAATGTCTATCGATCCAAGCACCGACAACTGTAGAAAAAAATGGGAACACTCTGCCTCCATGGGAGGCGTCCTGGGACTGCAGGTTTTTTGCAATGACATTGTGACATCACATGACATCAGAGGGGGGCAGGGTCTCCCATTTACGCCACCGGTTGGCCCCGCTCTCAGCTATATAAAAGCTGTCATTGCAAAAAGCCTCCCATCGAGGCAGAGTTTTTCCTTTTTTTTTTTTTTTTCTCGGGTTGTTAGCGCTTTTATCGATGAATGGACATAACAGTTCCTTTATTTTCTTTAATAAAGGACTTGTCCCAAACTGTCTACTGTAATTTTATTTTTTTTTACACTTTTTAAGGGTGTTTATATAGATTTTGGGGGGACCCCCTGCCATTTGTTTTATTTTGGCGCAGGGCTCCCCTTAATATTCATACCGGACCCAAAGGGCTTGGTAATGGACTGGGGAGTTTCAAATATTTTTATCTATATTGCTGGGATCCGCCAATTTATTACAGCCGCAAGCACTTTTACTAGGCATTATTAAAATCACTGCTCCTGAAAAACGTCAGTTTGTCCCAAAACACATTTCTATTGGCAATAACATGCATATAAGCCTTTAAAATTAGCACTTTTCATTTTTCATGTTCGTTTCCCAAAGACTAATGGTCTTTTCGCGCTTGCACACATTTTTTTACCTGTTTGCGAGGGGGGGGGGAGACGACGACGAGTGTTTGGCTCATCCCTAGTCAACATCACCCAGAAAGATTTCTTAAAGCAGAGTTCCAGACAAAAATACAACTAGGTCTTAAACAAAAGACCACCCCACCTTCCTGATTTTAGAATATGCCACCAGGTGCAACTTATCACTTGTCACATCACCTTCCACCAGATGCAGCTTGTCACTTGTCATGTCACTTACTGTACCTTCAGACGCAGCTTGTCAATTGTCAAATCACCTGCTACCAGATGCAGCTTGTCACTTGCCACGTCACCTTCAACCAGATGCAGCTTGTCATTTGTCATGTCATAAAATACAACAAAAATAGTCTTTGCGCTAGAAATGTCCAATCCAAAGTGATAACACACTGACCAAGGAACAGTAGTGTATTTAGGTTTTGTGCTTCCCTAGGCCTGACTAAACTTGTGCACCCCCATATTTAAATATGACCCACCCCTTCCTGTCAAGGCCACACCAAGATCCGCCCTCCCCTTACAATTTTTTTTAAAGTGTTTCTATAGTTCTACTTTAGACACAGAATTCTGATAATTTTATGGAGAGGACTAAGAAGATATAACCATGCCAATGGTGCAGAAGAAAATACATAGCACAGTGAGGAAGGTTTGTGGTCCAGGATGATAGGACAGTCAACATTAGAAGCTCCCCCCCACAGTTGCGGAATTCTGGCTGCAGAGTGTAGCACAAGCCGGCGGGGACTCTTTCTGTGCTGCCCACTTGCAACGTGCTGCCCTAGGCCTGGGCCTTGTTGGCCTAGGCCAGGATACAGTGATGCCAAGGAATCCCTTAATGAGAATGCTTAATGTGAAACAATCTGGCCAGCACCATACTCCTTGCAGCTCAGTGATCAACGGGAAATTGATATCTGTGAAAACAAAAGGGAAAACAAAAGGGAATACGAGCGCACAGGCTCATGGTACAATAATGTCTTTTATTGGCTATAAAATAATAAAATCAATCAATACACTCACAAGTGAAGGTTAATAAAAAGCATTAAACAGTTCCTCCAATGAAGAGCCTTAGTGAGGGACATATCCATGTTTCAGAGTGAATGAGAAGACCTCTGGATGGCTGGATATGCTGGCTCCACAGACCAAGGGTCATCAAAAAGCTGCCGACAAGCCGTAAGTGAGCTGCTCACTGACTGAAGAAACATCCGGTCAGGAGAGGGCTGTGAGGCGCCTACAACTCTTGTCCCAGGGAGGGCTCTGGTGAAGCTAACAGCCACCAGATGCAGTTTGTCAAGTGTCACCTCACCTGACTTCAGATGCATCTTGTCACTTGCCACGTCGCCTGCCACCAGATCCTGCTTGTCACTTGCCATGTCATTTGCCACATCGCCTGCCACCAGATGTGGATTGTCACTTGCCACCAGATGCATCTTATCACATTGCCTGCCACCAGATGCGGATTGTCACTTGCCACGCTGCCTGCTGTCTGCTTAGAAACCAATCAGCCCCAAGGTTTTACTGTCAAAGCTTAATAGAACAAGCTGAAATTAGAAGCTGATTGGCTACCATGCAGAGCTGCACCAGATTCTGAGTGCTCCAAGTTCAATAAATCTACCCATAGTGTTTGTTTTTTTGTTTTTTGTTTTCAATTTTTACATGCATTGTGTTAAGGCAGCCAAGTGAAAAAAACAACTACATCAGACATGATTACTGAGTATCGCCCCTGGAAACAGACCTTGTGCTCTTGGCTCTGGTACATTTGGTAGTTAGGTACATTTAAAATGAGGTATGGAGTGGTCAAATACAAAGTAAAAAAGAAAAGCACTTAGAAGTTGAGCCAATCTTAGGCCAGAGTCACGTTGTTGTGCTAATTATGGACGATGAGGTGCACTGCCATTTATTCTGAATTGCACCGCAAAGAACCTTGTCGGTGGCTGTGTGTAGCAGTGCAACAAGTTGCAACAAGATACTTGTACATTTTTTGTGCATTTTAGTGTATTAGGTAGCCATCTTAATTGAATGGGCTGCTTCAATGTGTGACATAAACTGTGTCAACAAATGTGCATTAAATGCACTGCAAAGATATCAATGTGTCTTCGTAGCATGGCTTGCATGTTCACATACAGTCAGGTCCATAAACAATGGGACATCGACACAATTCTAATCTTTTTGTCTCTATACACCACCACAATGGATTTGAAATGAAACAAACAAGATGAGCTTTATCATCTTTAATTTGAGGGTATTTACATCCAAATCAGGTGAACAGTATAGGAATTACAACAGTTTGTATATGTGCCTCCCACTTTTTAAAGGGACCAAAAGTAATGGGACAATTGGCTGCTCAGCTGTTCCATGGCCAGGTGTGTGTTATTCCCTCATTATCCCATTTACAAGGAGCAGATTAAAGGTCCAGAGTTCATTTCAAGTGTGCTATTTGCATTTGGAATATGTTGCTGTCAACTCTCAATATGAGATCCAAAGAGCTGTAATAACAGTAAAGCAAGCCATCATTAGGCTGAAAAAACAAAACAAACCCATCAGAGAGATAGCAAAAACATAAAGTGTGGCCAAATCAACTTGAATGGAAAAAAATTGTTTTCTTTTTCCTAGGTTTGAAGACAAAAAATTGTAAAGAATATCAGCTTCATCTTTTAAGCCTTTCTTCGATAGACTGCAGTTTCTGAGGTAGAGAGCAAGCATATACAGTAGCTACTGAAATAAAAAAGTTGGACATTTTTAGTAATCTGCATATGAAAAAATTTCATAGATGGTAGTAAGCGTGGTTGAGTGGACATATTACATCTGGAAATAAAATATTAGTGTCTTCTGAAGACTAACAAGGTCAAAATGTTACAGTTTACAACCACATTACGCATGGATTTTTTAGTCAGAGACTTGTTAGGGCTGGGCTATTAGCAGCTCCCTTTTCAGTGCTCAGCCTGCTCAGCTGCCAGATAGTTGTCAGCAATCACTGATCCTCCAGTGGCTCACCTGGTTATCATTACCTGCTCATCAGTCCCACCTACAGCCAGCCACATCTGGCTACTTAAACTGCCTTGTTTATTCCTTTCTTTCCTTTGGAACATCCTTAAAAAGAAATAATGCACCAGTGAGCTCAGCAACACCAAAATACCCGGAAGACCACGGAAAACAACTGTGGTGGATGACCGAAGAATTCTTTCCCTGGTGAAGAAAACACCCTTCACAACAGTTGGCCATATGAAGAATACTCTCCAGGAGCTAGGTGTATATGTGTCAAAGTCAACAATCAAGAGAAGACTTCACCAGAGTGAATACACAGGGTTCACCACAAGATGTAAATCAATAATGATCAATGCCTTAAAAACAGGAAGGCCAGATTAGAGTTTGCCAAACAACATCTAAAAAAGCCTTCACAGTTCTGAAACAACATCCTATGGACAGATGAGACCAAGATCAACTTGTACCAGAGTGATGGGAAGAGAAGAGTATGGAGAAGTAAAGGAACTGCTCATGATCTAAAGCATACCACCTCATCAGTGAAGCATGGTGGTGGTAGTGTCATGGTGTGGGCATTTATGGCTGCCAATGGAACTGGTTCTCTTGTATTTATTAATGATGTGACTGCTGACAAATGCAGCAGGATGAACTCTGAAGTGTTTCGGGGAATATTATCTGCTCATATTCAGCCAAATGCTTCAGAACTCATTGGACGGCGTTTCACAGTGCAGATGGACAATGACCCAAAGCATACTGCAAAAGCAACCAAAGAGTTTTTTAAGGGAAAGAAGTGGAATGTTATGCAATGGCCAAGTCAATCACCTGGCCTGAATCCGATTTGAGCATGCATTTCCCTTTATGAAGACAAAACTGAAGTGAAAATGCCCCAAGAACAAGCAGGAATTGAGGACAGTTGCAGTAGAGGCCTGGCAGAGCATCACTAGGGATGAAACCTAGCGTCTGGTGATGTCTATGTGTTCCAGACTTCAGGCTGTAATTGACTGCAAAAGGATTTGCAACCAAGTATTAAAAAGTGAAAGTTTTATTTATGATTGTTAATCTGTCCCATTACTTTTGGTCCCTTAAAAAGTGAGAAGCACATATACAAACTGTTGTAATTCCTACACCGTTCACCTGATTTGAAAGTAAATACCCTCAAATAAAGCTGAAAGCCTGCCGTTAACTACTTGCCAACCAGCCACAGCAGTTATACGGCGGCATGTCGGCTTCCCTGCGTGAGGTCACGTAGATCTACGTCACCTCACGAAGCGGCCACACACAGCACCCGGTCCTGTCAGGGGGGAAATGACCTATGGTCTGTTCATACAATCTATGAACAGCGATTTGTCATTTCCCCATGTCAGTCCCACCCCCCTTCAGTTAGAACACACCCAGGGAACATGATTAACCCCTTCCTCGCCCCTAGTGTTAACCACTTCACTGCCAGTGGCATTTTTATAGTAATCAATGCATTTGTATAGCACTGATCGCTATAAAAATGCCAATGGTCCCAAAAATGTGTCAAAAGTGTCCAAAAAATATGTAGAAGAATACGTATCGGCCTAAACTGAGGAAAAAAACAATGTTTTATATATTTTGGGGGGATATTTATTATAGCAAAAAGTAAAAAATATAATTTTTTTTCAAAATTGTCGCTTTATTTTTGTTTATAGCGCAAAAACTAAAAACCGCAGAGGTGATCAAATACCACCAAAAGAAAGCTCTATTTGTGGGAAAAAAAGGACGCCAAATTTGGTTGGGAGCCACGTCGCACAACCGCGCAATTGTCAGTTAAAGCGACGCAGTGCCAAATCGCAAAAAGTGGCCCGGTCATTGATCAGCAATATGGTCCGGGGCTTAAGTGGTTAAAGCACATCTTGTTTGTTTAATTTCAAATCCATTGTGGTGGTGTATAGAGCCAAAAAGATTAGAATTGTGTCGATGTCCCAATATTTACGGACCTGACTGTAAGTTATATATGGTAAGGCAGCAAAGCTTCCAAAAATATCACCAGACAGAACACCAACAGCTTTACACCAGACAGAACACAAAGGTGTTGGGATAAAAGAGTAGATGAGTAAGGGCAAAAATGCAGTGTGTTCGTGACTAGGTTGCAGAAGTTCAGCACAGAAACAGCCCAAGTCAGAATCGTGACTAGTATAAGCACTTGCCCAGAACATTGTGGAACTTTTGTGTTGTACTTTTTATACCCCAATTGAGAACACTTTATTTTTAACTTTATGGCGAAGAGTAAATGTAGGTAGGCACTCCTGATAATTGTCATTTTTTATTTACCTTCCATTGTGTTTTTGCTTGTATTGAACAGTTTTCTGCTGCTATGATGATTTCCCCCAAAATATTTGGCTACATATGTTTTGGGGCAACAAAATCATTTATATATTTATATATATATATCTATACATATATATATATATATATTTATATATATATTTATACATATACACATTTTTATAGGTAAAACACAGTGTAGGTACAATGTAAATATTTATTTTGCAATTTATGATATTTTCCAAAATGCTAACATTATGCTTCTAAAAAAGGCAGAAATAGGTTATCACAAACGATATATGGTATATTTTCTATGTTTGTGTATTATATTAAACTCTGCCCCAAAAAATACATACCGTAATTGGATGAAAACCATAAAAATAGTTAATACATACAGTAACTCCAGGAATTTTATTGTTTGCATTCTTACATTGATGTAGCTTTAGCTAAACACTAATGGCAATTTGCTACCTGTACCTTCCTGCCCTGGGACAGGAAATTAGTGAAAGTCTCATCCCTGTCAGAAATCATAACCATTATGATTTACGAAAGTAATGCTGTAGAAAAAAAAATATTTTGATGGTACGTTAGGCATTGCTGTCTAGCAAATGTATGTTTGTAAAAACGCAAACAGTTTGTAAAATATTGGAATGTAATGTTTGAATTTTGACACATATTCTATTCTGCTGCATGTGAATTTCTTCTCCCACCATACAAGTCTATTGGGATATAAGGACTGCCTTAAGCAGCTTGATGCAGCTTAGGAGGCCAGCTACAAGTCAGAATGACTTGTGAAAGAATTCAGAATAATCCTAAACTGATTCTAAATGGACCCAAAAGCATACTGTATTTGCCCATCTTAACACTCTAATGTGAACAACAGGTTAGAAGAAACTCCAAAGCAATTGAAAACTGATCTACAACACAAGCCATTTTCCTTGTAAGGCTGTATTCACACCTATGCAGTTTTGGAGCTTTTGTGGCCTGGTACGGTTCAGGAGGGGGCGCTCTCCCCCCCTCTATTCCTGCAGTCTGCCAGGTTGCGTGCTCAGATAAGGGTCTGGTATGGATTTTTGGGGGAACCCCACGCCATTTTTTTTTACATTTTGGTGCAGGATTCCCCTTAATATCCATACCAGACCTATTGTTTTGCCTGTTCACATGTTCTGCTGCGAACCGAACCGGGGGGTGTTCGGCTCATCCCTAGTGAGGACATATCGTGTAGCTGCTGTATAAAATAGCAGGTGGGTTCTGACTATGGCTATAGCTTCCAGTCCTGGAAATAAGTTGCAGTAGCAAGGAAGAAGAGACCACAAGCTAATAGAACCACAAGTTGCAGATCTGCTTTACTGCTGAAAGGCCAGCAGGACACAAACCCAAGCTTTGATGGTGGTTTTAGCCAAATGTCGAGCCAATTTCCCATCTTGACTATTTTTTGTTTTTAATTCTCTTTATACTACTGTTTTCAATGCTTAAAACATTAACTTATATATATATGGTTATGTGATGCTTGGGCTCCAAAGAAGCGTTTTCAGAAAATTAAGAAGGGCCATCATCAAAAATCTCTAATCCCGCAATTTTAGAAGTGGGATTTATATGCTCTGACGTGCTCTTTATCCAATCAAAGCTAATTGCTATAATTTTTGTTTTATCATAAAATATTAATAATTTGCTTTCCTTAAAACAGAACTTAACTGTATCTGAGCACCAGATACAGTTAACAGTATCTGATTTATTTTTAATCTTTAGAGCAAACTCACCCATCCATCCATATCTCTAACGCTTTATTTTGTTGAGAAATCACTTTGAAAAACACACCTCCTAGAATTTCTAGCTGCGCTCATCTTAAGTAAGGGCAAATGATTAACCACTTCCATACCAGGCACTTACGCACCTTCCTGCCCAAGCCAATTTTCAGCTTTCAGCACTGTCGCAATTTGAATGACAATTACGCGGTCATGCTACACTGTACCCAAATGACATTTTTATCATTTTGTTCCCACAAATAGAGCTTTCTTTTGGTGGTATTTGATCACCTCTGCGATTTTTATTTTTTGCGCAACAACTAAAAAAAGACCGACATTTTTGAAAAAAATTAAGTTTTTATTTTTTTTCTGTAAGTTTTCTTCTTCAATTATGGGCACTGATATGGCGGCACTGATGGGCACCGATGAGGTGGCACTGATGGGCACCGATGAAGTGGCACTGATGGGCACCGATAGGCGGCACTGATGGGCACTGATAGGCGGCGCAGGTATGCGGCACTGATGGGCACTCATAGGCGGCACTGATGGGCACTCATAGGCGGCACTGATGGGCACTCATAGGCGCACTGGGCACTCTTTGGCGGCACTGATGGGCACTCATGGGCGGCACTGATGGGTGGCACTGATGGGCACTTATGGGTGGCACAGATGGGCACTGATAGGTGGACACTGAGCATAGATTGGCACTAAGAGGTAGCACTGATGGACACTGGGTGGGCACTGATGGACACTGGTTGACACTGAGGGGTGGCACTGATGGCATTGCTTAGCATCATTAGTCAGTGCCCATGTTGCCAGTCAGTGCCCATTTGTGGGCACTGATTGTATTCAATTTTGTTTTATTTTATTTATTTATTGTTTTTTTTGTATCAATCTGTGCTCTATTGAGCACCGGGGGGCACTCCCTGGTGGTCCAGTGTGGCGATCCGAGGGGGGGCTGCGCTGATAAACAATCAGCGTGAGCCCCCCTGTCAGGAGAGCCGCCGATCGGCTCTTCTCTACTCGCGTCTGTCAGACGTGAGTGAGGAAGAGCCGGTCAACGTCTCTTCCTGTTTACATTGTGATCAGCCGTGATTGGACACGGCTGATCACGTGGTAAAGAGCCTATATATGATATCTTACTTATATATTTACTAATGCTAACAGCATAAGGATGAAAAATAGTTAATGTTGATTGAGAGAGTTAAAGGGGTTGTAAAGGTTCGGCTTTTTTTTTCTAAATTGGTTCCTTTAAGCTAGTGCATTGTTGGTTCACTTACCTTTTCCTTCGATTTCCCTTCTAAATATTTTTTTTTCTTTGTTTGAATTTCTCACTTCCTGTTTCGCCTGTTTCGCCTGTTTCCACCATCATCGGCGTGGTGGAAAGCTTACTGAGGAGGTATATGAAGTGAGAAATTCAGACAAAGAAAACAAAAAAAAAACATTTAGAAGGGAAATTGAAGGAAAATGTAAGTGAACCAACAATGCACTAGCTTGAAGTAACCTATTTAGAAAATAAAAAACAAACCTTTACAACCCCTTTAAGTTCTGCTTTAATTCATGAAGTCATTCAAGTTGGTTCTCAACACTTTTCTCTCTCTATTTCAGTGCATCTGCACAGTGCTAGCATTACAAATTAAAAGGATGGCAAGCTGCCAACTCACTGCTGGCATATTGAAGCTAAGCTACTGAGATTAAATGAAAGTAAACTTAAAAGGTCCTGGCTGCAAATTGTGAGGATGAGTTACGCCACAGTACTTGCAGGTACAGCGATCAGTAATTATTTTATTGCCCATTATCAGTTTTCTGTCTGCTCTGAGCCACTCAGATTTGGTTGGATATTTTCCAAGTCAAGCTTACTTATAACTGATTTAAATAACTGGGTACACCACTTTTCAGTTAAAGTCGATGTAAACCCCTATTCATGAAATTTTAACTGGACACTTATATCTGCAGTGTTTTCTTATCTCTCATCAAAGCCCTATGTCCCGTAAATGTCTCCTGCTTAGTTCTTCTGTTATCAGCATGATAACTCCTGACAAGTAATGCTTCACATATGATAAAAGCATAACTGGAGAAAAGATATCTAATAGCATACAAGCTTGTGTGTTTCACGAATCAAAAGAATCAAATATAAGCTACAGGAAAACATTAATTCCACCATTAGTAAATGTCGCAAAAGGACTGATACCAAAAAACTGGTTAAGTACAAAAAAACAGACATAAAAGAATGGTTCGAAAAAGTGGAAAACTATAATAAAATGGAATATCTATGTAGTTGTGATGTGGGCCAACTCAATAAACATAATAAAAGATGGAGACAGTGGAAAGATTTTAAATCATCGGAGGAAGTAAAGAGGAAGGAACAAAGGGTGGGAGGGGGGCGGGTAGGGTTTATAATTAAACTTGATAGGTAAACTGATAAATAATAGAAAAAAAAGGGAAAACAAATGAAGTAAAGATAAATATATAAAATAGTATTCGTAAAACCACAAATGATGCGAAACCGATGAAGAGACGATATTAACCACTTAACGCCTGCCGCCGCACGCCTATATACGTCCACAGAATGGCACGTACAGGCAGATGGGCGTATATATACGTCCCTGCCTTCTAGCGGGTCGGGGGTCCGATCGGGACCCCCTCCGCTGCGTGTGGCGGGCGGCTTACCTCCGGGAGCGATCCGACTCGAGGGGACGGCTGTTCGTTTCTGACCGCCCCCTCATGAACGCTTCCAGCCAATCCTGTGAGCTGCCGCCGTGTCACTTCCTTTGCCTGTAAAATGTAAACATAGGCAGAGGAAGTGATGCAGCTCTCATCTCGGCAGTATTTTCAAACCGCCGAGATGAGAGAAGAGTCACAGTAAGTCGCACCTAACACTACACTGACACCAGTACACACAGGCACATTTAACCCCTTCTGATCACCCCCCCCCACCCCCCTGTCACACTGTCACTGAATGCAGTGATCATATATGTACTGATCACTGCATTTAGTGTCAATGTGACAGTTAGTGTGACAGCCAGTTAGTGTTAGGTCCAGGGTAGCGCTGTACCCCCCTAATAAAGTTTTAACCCCTTGATCATCGCCCTAGTTAACCCTTTCACTCCCTATTGCCAGTGTCACTAAGCGATCATTTTTCTGATCGCTGTATTAGTGTCACTGTTGCCGCTAGGAAGCTATTTTTTTTTATTGCGATTTTTTTTTCTAAAGACATGTGGCTGAATACATTTTGGCCTAAATTTTTTACTAAAATTTAGTTTATTCAATTTTTCTTATAACAAAAAGTAAAAAATATTGTTTTTTTTTTCAAAAATGTCACTCTATTTTTGTTTATAGCGCAAAAAATAAAAATCGCAGAGGCAATCAAATACCATCAAAAGAAAGCTCTATTTGTGGGAAGAAAAGGACGCAAATTTTGTTTGGGAGCCACATCGCACGACCGCGCAATTGTCTGTTAAAGCGACACAGTGCCGAATTGTAAAAACGCCTCTGGGCATTTAGCAGCATATTGGCCCGGGGCTTAAGTGGTTAATAAATGAATGAAATCATGAGCAAGTCTCTTGCTGTGGTTGAGTCTGAAGTGGTTATAAAGTAAAATAAAATAAAAAATGATAAAAGCAGCCTGGGATTTGTGTTGGGGTGGATGCTAGAAATAGATTAACAGTGTGTGCTGAACGATTCAATAGAGCTGAAAATCTCGACCTATGGGGAGAGGGGGGGTGTGGGAGAGGGGGTGTGTGCCTTTCCTCCAATCTTGACTGTATGCCCAGGCTTCACTGCAGTGTTAAACAGGAAGAGAAAATCTACTAACACGATTTGAACTTTCTAAAAAGTATATAACGATAAAGACAGCAGATATACAGTGGGGATCAAAAGTTTGGGCACCCCAGGTAAAAATTTGTATTAATGTGCATAACAAAGCCAAGGAAAGATGGAAAAATCTCCAAAAGGCATCAAATTACAAATTAGACATTCTTATAATATGTCAAAAAAAGTTGGATTTTATTTCCATCATTCACACTTTCAAAATGACAGAAAACAAAAAAAATGGCGTCTGCAAAAGTTTGGGCACCCTGCAGAGTTAATATCTATGCACTGAGAAAGAAGAAGAGAAAACCCTCATAAAGCATGCACTCATTTGCTTTCGTTTTTAAAGCTCTTACTGTAAATAACTATTTTCTATGTGAACATTAAATCTCTTTTCTTTCACACACATAAAAGTGCCCTTATGCCCTTTGAGAACTGTGAGAACAAAAAGGTTGTATGTTTTTTAAGGACAGTAAAAATAATTACTAATTAAACCTATTTTTCCTCTGTCTTTAGTTTATGTCTGCAAAAGCTTATTCTAGCTCAGTATTTTTGTTTGGCCTATTTTTTGACCAAGAGTATGCCATTTTTGCATGAAAATATGGTTTATTTGTCCAGTTTTTCCATTATTCAAGGAATCCATTACATTCTTATTTTTTTTTATCCAAAATTATTACATTTTTTTGCATGAAATAATGACCTATTTGTACATTATTTTCCATTATGCGAGGAAGCCATTCAATGCTTTATAAGTGTGGTGGAAAACACATGATGAACAATATTTTGTTACAATTTAATTTAACCTAATGTATTCAAGTTCTGCTAAAAGCTCTGCCTGCAAAAATAAATAAATAAACGTCAGCGGTTTAAAAAACTGCAGCTACTGACTTTTAAAATAAGGACACTTACCTTTCCATGGCGCCCGCGATGTCCTCACTCGAAGCCGACCCATCCCTCAGCTTCTGATGGAGTTATCGGCACCTTAAAGCGGAGTTCCACCCAAAAGTGGAACTTCTGCTTTAACCACTCCGCGCCCTCTTACATGTCACATTTGGCATTTTGATGCCTGACAGGTCCCAGGCGATCACCTGTCCACTCTGGGAGTGCAGCGCGACTCACGCATGTGCCATGCGTACCTGGCTGCGAAGCTGAAAGCTGTCACGACCGGTTGCCCGGAGTGAAAATGGAAGCGCAGGCGGAGAGGAGCGACGCTTAGGTAAGTACCTGTTTATTAAAAGTCAGCAGCTACACTTTTTGTAGCTGCTGACTTTTAATAAACATACAAAAGCCTGGAACTCCGCTTTAAGTAAGGGAATCAGGAAGTAAAGCCTTGCGGCCTTACAGTCTGTTTCCCTACTGCGCATGCGCAAGTTGCGCTGTGCGTTCTGACTGGTCCCTGCCGTTTACTGGGACCTGTGTGTCTCCCAGAAGACAGCGGGGGGGAATGGAGGAGGGGCCGGAGATGGTGTAGATCGCTGTGGATACTGCAGCAATCTTTTGCCGGAAGTGGGAGCAAATACCTGTATTAGACAGGTATCTACTCTCCCCTGAAGGGTGCCAAATGTGACAGCGGAGGGGGGGGGGGAGGAACCAGATCAGCGGACGTTCCATTTCTGGGTGGAATTCTGCTTTAATCTCACTGGTAAGTCTAAAAACAACTATAGCCCAGTTTAAAGAATTGCTGTAAAATGAGCATAACACTTGGCACTGGCTTATCACCTGAATATTTTATAAAGAACAATTTCATCTCAAAATAACTATTGAAAGAGAACTTTTTAAAGTTGTCTTTATGTAAAATCTAACAGCAAAGCTGAAATTTTGTCCGATAAGTTTTAAGCCACATTTTGCTATACTTTGTGATTTTATGTTTCATGAAACTTGGAAGCATTAAAATGACTTTAAAATTATTATTTTCAACACACCATATGACCCATTTTGCCCTGTGGTGGATTTTCTGAAGGCATAAGCAAACTACAGAGCACAAGTATTGTTTTGATTTCTAGGCATATTCCATATGCGCCAGAGCTGATGGCACTGTACATGAAAGTCTCTTTTGAAAGCACTAGGGATTTAAGTGCTATAACTCTGCTGCAGTTCCAAAGAGCACATTGCTTTGGTTACACACAAAGGTCATTGAGAAAAAAGTGAATATAATATTTTTTAGAAGCAAAATACCTTATCCAGCGAAGTTTAACAGAAAATTGCTGGGCTTAGACCTACTGTATGTATTGAGCAGATCTCCCAAAGCCTTTGCATTATTATTGACAATGTTCTTGCCGAGAAAAGTGTTTTTGTACGTACCGTAGTTGTTTTTGAAGGCTTCATAATAGTTAGAAACAACTAGAGATACAATGCATTCTCCTATTGTGTCAGTATACATATGTCAAAAGAATGCAATGGATAGTGAATCTATCCAAGGAGAATTAGTCTTGGCTGGTTTCTGCAGCTTGAATCCCCATATAATTCGATATAAATTTCATAATCCTGCTCAGCCGCTGTGTACTTCTCAGCCTATGGTGTATTAGGAGAATCACGTTCTCCAGAGCTTACATACTTAATCAACAAAGAAACATTCCCTAAATGCCTACTCCTCAGTCTGTTCTTCAAAGTTGGATAAGTCTCATATCCCCAGATATTTACATGTCTATTCCCTTTAGCCTACACTATATGAGTGTTCTCCATTCTACACCGAGCTGCTCGAAGTCTAACCAGCTATAGTGCGTCTGTTCCAAACATACCAACTAAATAAAATGTTTTTTTTTCTATATCCTTTTAGTTTAAAATATATACTAATACTATTAGCATGTATGATATAACTGGTAACTGATAACTGTATCCCTCAAATGTACCTCAAACAAATGATGGCATTCTTGTTTGCAGATTTTAAATGTTACCTGAACAAATTGCCTTTTTTCCTACAGAAGGCAATTAGTCAATGGGATGAACTAAGCATTCTTGAACAATACTCTGTATGGTTCTGTTACTTCCGACAAAAACCTTTAGTTTTCTTTTAGGTTTGGAAAGCATGGGAAAAGCTTAGATCTCTCTCGGGTTTTATTGATATTTGTTGCTTATCTGAGAAGAGTTACTTTTAATTCATATCCAAGTGACAACATTTTCATTAGGGCAGCAAGTGAGGGGAAATCTCCAACAGTTATAGACATTAATAAAAACCTAACTGAGATTTTAACCCTTCCCCATCCTGTCAAAAACTGCAAAACAGTTTGGGCTGGAATTTTGCTTTAAAGGTTTTTGCACTTCGCTAAAATCACATCCTCTTGTATTGTACCGTAGTGTGCTAAGCCTGATGACTGGCAACATAGCTAGAGGCCAGTAGAAAAATATCCTTGGAGATTTTTGCATTAATGACTATTGCTTGTCTGTGCTGCATACAACTGGGAAGTAAGGCCTCGTACACACGACCGAGTTTCTCGGCAAAAAACAGCAAGAACCTTGCTGGAGGAAACCGGTCGTGTGTACATTTTCGTTGAGGAAACTGTCGAGAACCTCGACGAGCCAAAAAGAGAGGAAGTTCTCTATTTCCTCGACGGGAGTCTGATTTGACTCGTCGAGTTTCTGGTCGGGCTGGTTTTTGACGAGAAACTTGAACGTCTGTATGCTAAGAAACTCGCGCTTGCTCAGATTATAATATGAGACGGGAGTAAAAGTAGCATTTGTAATGGAGATAACACATTTTTAAAGCAATTTTTAAAGTAACAGACTGAAAAGTGCAAATCGTCTCTTACCAAACTTTTATTTAACACGCAAACACATGAAGTTAGCAAAAGCAGCCCCAAGAGTTTAGCCAGTGGAATCGAACTTCCCCTGCCGTTGTATGTGTTGTATGTCACCGTGTTTGAGAACGAGGAGATTTTGGCTTGACTGTGTGTACGCAAAGCAAGCTTGTCGAGTTCCTCGACAAGCCTAACAAGGAACTCGACGAGGAAAACGATGTGTTTCGCCCGTCGAGTTTCTCGGTTGTGTGTACGAGGCCTAAGGTTTGTTAAATTGTTCATCCATTTTTAAGTAGTCCTTTCATTGCAGAAATGCAGGCCTGCTGTTGCCTGTTTTTTTTCTGGCTGTTACACTGACCTGCTGTTTTTTGAGTTACAGACCTGGAACAAGTATGCATAAAAAAAATAAGTCAATGAAAAGTCAGAAGTCCTGCATACTTGTTCCAGGTTAGTGAATTAAATGATAACAGCTTTAATTTAAACCCCTTTCACATTGGGGCCGTTGTCGTGTCAGCGCTAAAACGCAACTTGTTTTAACGGCTCTGTAGCGCTGTTTAATCGGTTAAGACCCGGACCATTATGCAGGTTAAGGACCTTGCCCCTTTTTGCGCTTCGGCACTGCGTCGCTTTAACTGACAGTTGCGCGGTCATGCAACGTGGCTCCCAAACAAAATTGGCGTCCTTTTTTTCTCACAAATATAGCTGTATTTTGGTGGTATTTGATCACCTCTGCGGTTTTTATTTGTTGCGCTATAAAAATGCAATATTTTTTACTTTTTGCTATAATAAATATCCCCAAAAAAGATATAAACACATTTTTTTCCCTCAGTTTAGTTCGATACATATTCTTCTACCTATTTTTGGTAAAAAAAAAAAAAAAAATCGCAAAAAGCGTTTATTGATTAGTTTGCGCAAAATTTCTAGCGTTTACAAAATAGGAGATAGTTTTATGGCATTTTTATTAATATATATATTTTTTACTACTAATGGCGGCGATCAGTGATTTTTTTCATGACTGCGACATTATGGCGGACACATCGGACACTTTTGACTAATTTTTGGGACCATTGTCATTTTCACAGCGAAAAGTGCTATAAAAATGCACTGTTTACTGTGAAAATGACAATGGCAGTGAAGGGGTTAACCACTAGGGGGCGCTGTAGGGGTTAAGTGTGACCTAGGGGGCGGGGCTGGACTTGTGACGTCAGTAATCGTCGTTCCCTATATCAGGGAACAGACGATCACTGACACTGCCACAGAGAAGAACGGGGAAGGTTTGTTTGCACTCAACTCTCCCCGTTCTTCAGCTCCTGTGACCCGATCGCGGGACTCCGGCGGTGATCGGGTCCGCGGTTCCCACGGGCACAGTCACAGAGCTTCGGACCAGGTCATGAGTGCGCCGGCGGCGGCACGCTCGTGACCCACGGCTGGGCTCTTAAAGGGGACGTATATATACGTCTATGTGCCCTACCGTGCCATTCTGTCCACGTATATAGTCGTGTGGTGGTCCTTAAGTGGTTAAGCAGCACTTTTCGGCCACTAGCGGGGCCCTTTTAACCCCACAGAAAGTGTTAAAAATGCCTGTGTTGAGATGCTTCCAAAGCTCTTTTTAGGCGCTTCAGAAGCGCTGCCCATTCATTCCAATGGGCAGGGAGCTTTGGAACCACTAAATACAACACTCCTAAGCCACCCCAAAGATGCTGCTTGCAGGACTTTGTGGAACGTCCTGCAAGCTCACAGCCCCAGTGTGAAAAGTCATGCTTGAATAAATGGGAGGCGGTTTTCAGGCGCTTAGCAGAGACAATTTCCAGCACTAAGGCATCTGAAAACTGACCATCGGGTAGATATAATAGGTATGATAGGTAAATAGGTAATAGATATAATAGGTACATATTATTACATCTTTGTATATATAATACATATATATAATACAGTACATCAATAAATGTATTATTTTAAATGCAAGCATTGTAATTACTTTCTTACCCCTACCCCATTTTGTACCCCTTTCTTTCTGCAATTTAGACTGTGGAACCTGTATATAAAAGATTAAAGTAAAGTGTTTCCTTTATCATAGGAATTCATTAAAATGGTTGTATCTATTTGGACATATTCTTGAGGAAATGTTTGAGTCATTTTAATTCACAGTCAAGCGGTATATGATCATTTTCAAATAATTTTCATTTTCATTATAGACAGGACCCAATGCGAAACCAAAACTTTTACAACATGGAGCCTTCACTCAAGCTGTACCAATCAAGGAGAAGAAATTCCACAGGCATGTGAGGTAGGGGCAAGCTTTATAAACATGTACTTCAAGAATTTCTCAATATTAATACAATTTAAGAAACGGACAACCTTTTGCTAAATAAATATCAGCTAGTAGCTGTTTCAGTGGAATTCCATGTACCGTAGTAGTAGTGTTTTTTAGTAGTCCCCTGACTTGGCATACTCCTTTGAGCTTCAAATCAATATCAGTCAAACACCCTGACATTCTAATATCACAATGCATGTGCCTCAGTGGCCAGTTGCATGTGTTATACTGTAGGATATCAGGAATATTCAAGCTCCAATTGGAGTTTAGTGAGCAGTGTTTAAGGCAAGTTTTTACAAAGTATTTGAAACGTTTTCAGAAGCTTTGGGCAGCTTTGTTGAAGCTTTTAGATCAACTTTTAGATCCAGTTTGAGGATGTCAAACACTGCTTGAAGCATGTTGATAGACCGCTAAAGCCTGACAGTAACATGTTTGAAGTTATACTCAACACACTCATTTACATCTGTGTTTAACATTCCTAAACTGGAACTTCCATAGCTGCACTTTAAGGTCATAACTGTATTTTTTTTTTACAATTATGTGTAAATAGTTAATATGGAAAATAATGTGTGAAATATCCGATGGCAACAAATAAACTTGCCATGCTACACTTGCCATGTACATGGAGGCCCCTTTCACACTTGCGAATGGGGCCGTTAGTGATTACTTGCGGGAGACCCAGCAAATGATTGGCCCTGGAAGCAGTCTGTGGTGTGTTAGGGCTCATTTACACTAGCAGTTGTTGGGTAGAAAATACCAATACCCTATACCTTCCTTCATGGGTGTGGCAGGAATTCTACCCCCTGATGTTTTCAGTGGGAATAGCACCCACTGAATGTGTCCCAATCAAGTGAATGGGGCCACTCTTGGTGCCCAGCAGCTGCATGCAATGCATGCAGTTGTAGCATTCTACAGTGAGGTTCAAGAGGTTAAAGCAGCTGGTGAGGAGGCAATATAGCACTTATTTACAACCTGTCATATGCTCTTTGAAGAGAATTCTGGATGCAAATTGTACTTCAGGGAGCATAATTGTGTGAACAAGCCCCTTTGTGTATATACATGTGTTTATTGTGCATAGTTTATGTGTGCTAGGGACTTATCACAGAATCTGCCAGGGACAGGACCACTATACAAATCAGGAGAATACTTACCTGTGTCCATGCATCACTCTCTGCTGCTTAGCAACTGACTGAAGCAATGCAAAATGTCACCTGTCGCTAATCTGGCCAGTGATGCAGTAATGCATGGATGAGAAGAGTATTTACTCAGCTGTACCTAATGATCCTGTGGGATTACAAGAGTAAACAGTGTATTTGTGTGTGTGTGTGTGTGTGTGTGTGTGTGTGTGTGTGTGTTAATGAAACTGATTTTGGCTCTGCAGAGAACTATCTTTCTTAGTCCCACTGACAATAATGCAGCATGACTCCCACTACTACCAGTAAAAGAAGGGGCTTTTATCCTGAAGCCACCTAACTAACAACACATACTGTAAGTGGCATTTTTAATCCCACTTGCCACCAACCTTCTTAAGTTGTTAGTAAGTAGAAAGAATCTTAGTGGTCAGTAGAACAGAAAATGCCCCGCCATAGGTTAGGGATAAATTGAAAGAAACATTTTTTTTTACCTAACTGACTAAAATGTATATGGACATTCTTCTACCCCACTAACCACCTATATAAGTGAACATATTTCATCCCACTGACCACTAGTGTTGGGCCATTATTTCTCCAAATGACTACCAACTTAAGAGAACATTCCTCCTCCCATGCACCACCAACTTAAGGGGCATTCCTAAACTGCTGACCACCAAAACAATGAGGCATTCTCCACTTTACTGATCACCAATGTAAGAGGGCATTCTTCCTCCTATTGACCACCAATGTAAGGGGTCGTGCTTCTTCATTTTGATCACTAAGGTAAGGGGAATTCTCCCTTCCACTGACGACTTAGGTAGTGAGCATTCTTCCTCCATTATTCTATTCAGTCTACTGGCCACAAGTGTCTAGAAAAAGTCATTAAAACAAATTTGTCCTCGTAGGATGTTTATATTTAAGACCTGTTCCATATGCATGTGGTAATTAGGGTGTTGTCAAGTTTTTTTTTCTTTCTGTTAAAAAAATGTACCTCTGGGGCCCTGTTTCTAGTCACACCCCTGTGTATTTCTAACTACTATATATATACATTTATATACATTATTAATATATTTTAACTGCTATGTAACTGCTGTTATACTGTACAGGGTCTGGCATATGAAGTTGGATGTTTACCAAGACAATTTTATTTTTAAGTCTTGCTTTAATCAAAATTTCCTGCAAAAGGAGTTTTTTTTGTTCTTCCTGATAGCCCTGGCTACGACAAAGCATTTCATGTCTTAAGCTGGTGTAGTGTTTCGGAACAGTGGTTTAGGTTTGGCAAGGTTACCTTTCTTCTAGGCAACATAAACACAATAATTATGTCTGCAATTTTAAGAAGACAGGTAAAACATATATTAATGCATTACAATCAAGACTTATTGTTTTTGGACCTGTATTAATTACAGCCTTTTTAATGGTATGTTAGAAACAAAGGCATAAGGATTTGATTGTGTCGCAATAAAAGGTGCCATGTTTTTCAACATTGAATGATAGTAACAGTTTATTTCCTAATTATTGCAGGTTACTGAGTGACTGTATGGGAATAGTGACATATAGGTAGACATCCCTACTCTTTAATGGACATGCTCTAGTGAAACATGAACATTTCCATACAGAGTCTTAGGTAAAAAAAATAGAAACCAAACTGGTATACCTCAGGTCACATGAAATGTTTCAAAGCTCAGTTTTTCATATAATATAGTACCATTGGTATTACTATATTCCTCAGCCCACTGTCTCTGTGACTGTCAAAACACCTGTCCTCACTGGTCCTCTCTGCACCAAAGCTGTCTGCCACTGTATGGTTTTGTTTCTTATATTTCTCCATAGAGCACTATAAGGTGAAAGTAAAGCACTCTAACCACCACCAAACAATGCACACAAATTACAAGAGAGGGCCAATGAAAGTGTGGCATGAGAATATGGAGTGATAATGATGGCAGCCCATTGAACATGAATATTATGTACGTTATCAGTGTACAATTTCTGTGTACAATCTCAACACTCATTTTAACTAGGGAAAACACTTGGGTGCAGGGCCGGGACAAGGGGTAAGCAAAAGAGGTGCCCTGTTCACTGTGGTATCATGTGGGGTAGAGGGGGAACCACAAGCAGATTGGGGGAGGGAATTTGTGTTGGAAAGGAGAATTTGGGGGAAGGTGGTAGTGGGTAAGAATTGTTCTAGGAGGGGAAATGTGGGTAGGTGTACTAGGAGCAGTGATTTGGGGGGAATTTGTTTTGGAAGGGGGGGGTGGCTGAAGAGAATTTGTGCTAGGAGGTGATATTTGGTGGGTTTTTGCTAGAAAAGGTAGGGAAGGGGGATTTGTGCTAAGATCTGAATTTTTATTGGGGGGGTGGGGGATTTATGCTAGTAGGGACGAGGTATTTGTGCTGGGGGGGATTTGAAATGGCGGCAGAGGTTTTGTGCTTGATGGGGAAATTTGCAGGGTGGAGGATTTATGCTAGGAGGGGGAGTTTTTTTTGGGGAAGAGGCAATTTGTGTTGAGGGCAAATGGGGAGAGAGAGAATTTGAGCTGGGGGGTAGGAGTGGGGCAAAGATTTGTGCCAAGAGAGGGGATTTCAGCAGGGCATGGATTCTTACCGGGAGGAAGGGGGGATTTATGCTTATGTGGAGCATGCAGATTGGTGCTCAATTTTTTTTTGGGGGGGGGTGTTTGTTGAAGCATAATCATAAATCTTGGTGGGGGGGCAATTTGGCATGTTTGCCCTGGGATCCCGGCACTGCTTGAGTGAGTAGTGAAACACCTTTAACATTGCAAAACAAGTCCACTTAAATGTAACAAGTTAACTACGTGGACTTTCTGAGTTAAGAACTTCAGCTTTAGTTTATCTGAGCCTACATAGTAGATGAAATTGGACTGTCAGGGTGTCATAGGGCACCTAAAGTTTGACAAAATACTAGAATGAGAGGCAGGAAATGACAATGCGGTCCTGAAGTCTGTCTTTTTCTGATTTAACTTTTTTTCTTAATTTTTTTAACCTTGTTTGAATGTAAACCTATGTTAATATCATACATGTTTAAATTCATTTAGTGCCGGTTCACACAGGGGCGGCTTCAAAGTCGCAAGCCACTCTGAAGTCACCCCAAAGTAGTACAGGAACCTTTTTCTAAGTCTGAGCGACTTGAGTCGCTCCTATTAGAACGGTTCTATTGTACAGAATGGAGTGCGACTTGTCAGGCGGCTAAGTCGATTGACAGGTCGCCCCTGTGTGAACCAGGTCTTACTGTTGAAGTAAAAGTTAAGTATAAACCACAAAGGTTAAAAGACAGACTCAGTATACCACTGCAGCTCATTATACATTTTACAATCTGACTGTACAATTAGTTCACCAAAACTATGTAATATCAGGACCTGCCTAGACAACTCACATAATCTGTATTCCAGTTAGGTAGGATCATGCACTACATAGTTATTGGTAGCTTCAAAAGGTTGAACGTGTGTCTTAAGCTTAAAGGGTAACTCAAATTTTATGAAAAAAAAAAAATTGTAAATATAAAGAATGCATATACAATTGCTACACAAACCATATTGCAATTTTACTTTATTAAAACTGACATGTCTTTTTCAATCTGCAGCCACTGTAGTTTTCTGTAAAATCCAATGCAATATGGCAACCTGTATGCATTCTGTAAACAGCTGGTGTACATAACTTCCCCAGAAATGTGACTTCTTGCTTGTGTGATTGGCTTACTGATTTTCACAAAAGCCTGCACTAACATACAAGTCAATTTAAGCTTTCTTTGCAATACAAATTATATATATTTTTTAATTATATTGAGATACTCTCTGAGGGTTAAGTACTTCTAAAGGGGTAGAGACACTATTTCCTCACTAGAAGAATGCAAGTGCATCAGCTGATTAGATTGAACACAGACACTCCCATTCAGGAGCCAGATATCCTACAGTAGGACAGGGGTAGGCATCCTTTGGCCCTCCATCTGTTGTGAAACTACATTTCCCATGAGACATTGGAAGGCTGGCAGTTACAATTACTCTCAGAGGCATGATGGGACTTGCAGTTCTGCAACAGCTGAAGGGCCGCAGGTTGCCTACTCCTGTCCTAGGACATAGTAGAACAAGACACTTTTTCTAAATAACAGAAACAGCTGGACTCTGCTACTAGTTTCTTAAGATACTTGCAATGCACATCACCTAAAAGGGATAATTTTTTTCTTAACAAAATTGGAGTTACACTTTGAGGGCCAGATCCACAAAGAAGTTACGCTGGCGTATCTATTGATACGCCGCGTAACTTCTAGTTTGCTCCGGCGTATCTTTGTTTTGTATCCACAAAACAAGATACGCCTGAAGCTGGCCTAGATCCGACTGGCGTATGTCTTAGTACGCCGTCGGATCTAAGGTGCATATTTACGCTGGCCGCTAGGTGGCGTTTCCGTCGATTAGATACGGCGATCCACGAACGTATGTCCGGCGGCGCATTTTTTTGCGTAGTTTCCGGAAGGCTTTTTTCGGCGTATAGTTACCCCTGCTATATGAGGCGTATCCTATGTTAAGTATGGACGTCGTTCCCGCGTAAAATTTTGAAAATTTTACATTGTTTGCGTAAGTCATTCGCGAATAGGGCTTTGCATAGAATGACGTTCATGTCGTAAGCATTGGCTTGTTGCGGTTAATTTCGAGCATGCGCACTGGGATACCCCCACGGACGGCGCATGCGCCGTTCAGAAAAAACGTCATTTACGTCGGGTCAAGTAAAATTAACATAAAACACGCCCACATCTTTAACATTTGAATTCCGCACCCATACGTCGGCAGATTTATGCTACGCCGCCGTAACTTTAGAGGCAAGTGCTTTGTGAA
Organism: Rana temporaria; assembly: GCF_905171775.1. Classification (NCBI taxonomy): domain Eukaryota; kingdom Metazoa; phylum Chordata; class Amphibia; order Anura; family Ranidae; genus Rana; species Rana temporaria. The sequence continues at coordinate 215,960,468 of NC_053491.1, read as the reverse complement.
TACAGCACTTGCCTCTCAAAGTTGCGGCGGCGTAGCGTTACTAAAATTACGATCCGCTACGTGGATCTGGCCCTGAGTCTTTTTCTGTCCTTACTCTTTTGTGCTTAATAAGCATAAGCCGAGCACTTAGAATATGAGATTATGGAGTTGATTTACAAAAGGTAAATAGACTGTGCACTTTGCAAAGTGTACTTGCCTTCTACAAGGGCAGTTGCTCCAGAGCTCAGTAAGGACCCTTTCACATTGGAGCAGGAGCCGCAGTGGCTAAAAATAGCGGTATTAACCCCTGCTAGCGTATTGCCGCGATTTCCTATTGTTTTAAATGGGAAGGAGCGGTGAAGGAGAGGTGTACACGCCGCTCCTCTCACCGCTCCAAAGATGCTGCTGACAGGAGATTTGTTTCTCTCCCGCCAGCGCATCGCCTCAGTGTGAAAGCCCTCGGGCTTTCACATTGGGTATGCAGTGAAGGAGTTTTTCAGGCGGTATAGCAGCGCTATTTTTAGCGCTGTACCGCCTGAAAAACTCCTCAGTGTGAAAGGGGTCTAAATGAGGTAAAGCTTCACTTTGCAAAGAATATCCAATCGCGTGCAAGAAAAAAAAGAAAAAAACACTTTTGTGCTTGCACATGATTAGATGATGGAAGTCAGCAGAGTGTCTGCTCATTTAATAAGCTCTGTAGCAAAGTGCACAGTCTATTTGCTTTTTGTAAATCAACCACTACGTGTATATGATCAGGCATTCCTAAGCAGCAACTATCAGACTGATCAGATGACCTCTGTTCTTCTGATTGTCCCAGCAATGGCAGCTCCCATATTTCTGTTTTGACATGTTTTAAGGTTTGTTGTCCTTTCTGGATAGAAGTTCAGTAACTGATTTTACTTGTTGCCTAGAGTTGCTCTGTAACACAATATACAGTTGTGTAAACCAGTTGAAGCACGCATGTCAAATAGTCTAAATGACATTACACTGTGACCTGACAACTATGTATTCACACTAGCTAAAGCTATTTGACAAAAAAATTTGATAAACAGACTAATGTGAATTTTATGAGCAGTTTTGTCATTATGTGAAAACTACAACTGTTTTTACAAGGACAGTGTTTCTCTAATCATTTCCTGTGAAGACCTGAAAGAATAAAAAGGTGACCTATGGCCTTGTGAACGTTCAAACTGTGCCTTATTATGCGTTTGTGTTGATGGCTATTCACCACAGGATGAACAGAGCTAAAGCAGCATTGCATTTTGTTGAAATCCAAGGATAACACGCTGGCAATGTGCGTGAAGTGTTCACAATAAAAAAGCAAAGACCGATGATCACTTGCATAAACTGCCAAAACATTCTTTATATGCTTCAATAAATCCTACATGTAGTTGTGTAAATGACTAAGCTCAAAGAGAAAGTTGACCCTCTGTAGACCTACCCTTTATACGTTCTGAACATCTCAGTGACTTCTAAAATTCTCAACAGTTTTTCACTTTGGATAAAGTACGGAAGTTGTCTGTATTTCTGCTAGGGAGTTGTTTTACTACTTTTATGATGGCTGTTGTCACTGGACCTGAATCTTTGAGTTGTCAATAGAGTTGGAATATAAGGAAGTGAAGGAAAACAATTCCCCAAAGTGACACAGGCAGTAAAAAAAATTAAATAAAATACATTTTTGATGCGCTGAAAACATAGTTATAAGCGTACGGTATTTAACCTCCCTAGCGGTATGATTATTTCAGAAAAAAAGGTGCTGAAAGCGGTACCATTATTTGCAAGGAAATTTGGCGTTTTATACTGTAGGCCTGTAATTCTTAGGAATAACTCATTTAAATCTGACCAAACAAGAGTCTAGTAGGCATCCCGGGTATGACATTTTTTAAAAAACAAAATTATAAATTATAATATAATAAATAATTATAAATAATTATAACAAATAATAATATAATTATAATAAAAATTATTCAATAATGTAATCAACTCAAAATCACTGACATTTTCTCAGTTGCAGAATTGTCGCTGTCATTACTTTTATTTTTTTATGACGAATTTCCCCACAAATCGCTATCGCACAATTCTGCAAGTGATTATAATTTATTATTGCTGTTTTCTAGCTGCTCTATATCCATTTTTGACATAAAGGGACAATTTTGGTTGCTATGGACAATCTACAGTTTGCAGGCAGAAAGAACAGTTTTTATTATATACAAGTACATGTAGGACACTGGGCAGACCACTAGGGACAAGGGGTGTGTGTATTTTTTACATACAGTACTGTAATCTATAAGATTACAGTATACTGTATGTATTGTGTTTGTTTACCTTTTTGAATTTGGTGCCGTTCTCCACTCCCGTGCGTCGTAACGTCGCAGGGAACGGAGATCGGCGGCACAGGAGGACACTGTGTGAATCGAGCGAGGTCCCGCTCGCTCACACAGCGCGGTGGCATCGCTGGATCCAGGGACAAAGTAAGTAAACACTGCCTGTGGATTCAGCGAGGGGAGCCCGAGTCTGACTCGGGGTTACCGATCGTAGCCAAAAAATCTCACCGAGTCAGACTCGGAAATACCGCCAGGGGGGTTAAATCTACTTAGGATTTTTTTTCTTGGGGTCCCACTGGATAAATTTCACTTCAGGCCTTGCAGATACAACTTGAAGTAAAAAGAAAAACCTCCCCACAGTTACAGTAAATACCCCCTTAGACAATTGTCAATAGAATACTGTAAGGTGTAGATTTACTAAAACTGGAGCACTGAGAATCTGTTGCCGCTGTGCATGGTAGCCAATCAGATTCTAACTTCAGCTTGTAAAGGGAAAGGATCGTCGCTACTCCTGCCGAGCCTAGGTGAATAAATGATGTATAGCAGCCTCAGCCTACACGTCTCCACAAAACCACATACCCTGATGCCTCAGTGGGTGGAGTGGTATGCACCAGGGTAGGCTGAGGCTGCTATTTCATCTCTACTTTGAGCAGCGCCAAAAGCAATCTAACTTTAGCTTGTTTAATTAAGCTTTGACAATTAAAAAAAACAACAGTCAATGCCCCTACCTATAACTGGTCCTCACAGCAAGGAGCACTGGAAGGGGCGAACGCATGTCAAAAAACACACAGAATTTCCAAGCTCAACTTACCAACCAATCAGCAACCAACCAAATTCACCTGTCTAACAGGGCGTTAAAAACAGGGGTTTAGTTGCACGCATTTGACAATAAAAACTGGAAGCTGATTTGTGTTCTCTGTTAAATATTTTTCCTCGGCTCCTGCTTGGGGAAAGTAGTCACCAGGACAAATAGAGGGGTGAATCACCTCAGCATCACACAAACAGCAATAAAAAGAGTAGAACAATATTATTTGCACCTAATAGTGCATACAAAAGGATGGATGGTTTCAGTTGTCAATTCAATCTTTTGAAATCATACTCACCTAGATGGATGGAGCATCTGTCCCCAGCTGCCCGCTGGCTCTAAGAGTGTGAACCGAGTCATCAAACACAGCCAATCGCTCAGTTCTCAGAGCACCCTGAGCAGAGGACTAGTGGCTGTCAGCTCTCTGCTCTGCCCTCCCGCTATTTGTTGAGAGGTTGAGCCGGTTGCCGGTCCAGGCATGTGGGCGGATCCCGGCCATATGGTCATAATCTTTCCCAATCCTTGGCGGGTCTGTGACGTCACCTCACAACTGGCTTTAGCACAGAGTCCTGCGTGTCATGGTGGTCACACCAGATGCTGATTGGTTTTCGGACCTTCCGGACCCCCCCAATACAGTGAAACTGCACATTTTAGAGTGCCTTTTTATTGTGGCCAGCCTAAGGCACACCTGTGCGATAATCATGCTGTCTAATCAGCATCTGGATATGCCACACCTGTGAGGTGGATGGATTATCTCAGCAAAGGAGAGCAAACACAGATTTAGACAGATTTGTGAACATTATTTGAGAGAAATGTGTACATAGAAAAAGTTGTTTAACTTTAATGCTTCCGGGAAGGTTGTCCACAAGGTCTATGGGAATGTTTAACCATTCTTCCAGAAGCGCATTTGTGAGATCAGGCACTCATGTGGATAAGAAGGCCTGACACGCTGTCTCTGCTCTAATTCATCCCAAAGATGTTCTATCACGTTGAGGTCAGGACTCTGTGCAGGCCAGTCAAGTTCCTCCAACTCAAACTCGCTCATCCATGCCTTTATGGACCTTGATTGAGCACTGGTGCACAGTCATGTAGGAGCAAGAAGGGGAAATCCCCAAACTGTTCCCAAAAGTTGGGAGCATGAAATTGTCCAAAATGTCTTGGTATGCTGACACCATAAGTGTTCCCTTCACTTAGGGGCGAAGCCCAACCCCTAAAAAAAACCAACCCCACACCATAATCCCCCCTCCACCAAATGATTTGGACCAGTGCACAAAGCAAGGTCCATAAACACATGGATGAGCAAGTTTGGGGTGGAGGAACTTGACTGGAGAATGGTCAAAGATTTTCCAGAAGAGTTGAAGCTGTAATAGCTGCAAAGAATGGGCCAACACAATATTGAACCTTACGGACTAAACTAAGACTGGAATGCCATAAAAGTTTATGGGCCCGCGTGATTTAAATGGGCGTGTGCCATATAAATTAGGCGCGCTCCCGCGCCGGACCTACTTTACTGTGCTGTGTAAAGTTAAGGCACCCAAAACGACGACTAACTTTGCGACGGGAAACTAGACTAGCGGCGACGTAGCGAACGCGAAAAACCGTCGTGGATCGCCGTAATAGAGATTAGCAAAATTTAGAGTTTTATTTTCTCCAAAATTTGCTGTAAAAATCAGAAGATTTGGGTAAAATGTACTAAAGTCCATGAGGTGCCTTCTAAAGGAGCAATAGTCTTTAAATGTCTCCTGAGGATAACTGGCTGGATCACCAGGTGAAAAAAACCTAAGAAATGAAACTAATGCAGCATGACATTTAAGGATTGATAAGCTGCAAGAAACAAAATATATTTTTTGGGCAGTTTAACAGACCGAGCTTGAAAAACTCTGCAGTTGATCAAGAGTAATGTGAAAAAAAACCTTATAATGCATGGTTCAGGTAGTTTCAACATGCAAAAATATCCTTTTTAATCCCTAAAAGCAATTATTTACCTTCCTGAATTATACTATAGTGTTACTTCTTACAAATATGTGCGGCTATTTAAACTTTGTGTACTGGAAGCAGTTATTGAGGAAGTCTATTTCACAAACTGTAAAAAAGAATGCCAAAAGGATCTTAAAGCGGGGATTCACCTGAAAATTGTTTTTTTTAAAAGTCAGCAGCTACATATACAGGAGCTGCTGACTTTTAAAAAACTAACACTTACCTCTCCAAGTCGCCCGCTGAAGCTGAGCGGTAGCTCGGCTCTCGGCTTCCCCTGCCGACATCCTCTGTAAGGGAATCGGGAAGTGAAGTGCTGCGGCTTTACTGCCCGGTTCCCTACTGCCAGTCATGCTGTGCAGTTCCCAATGGTTCCCGTTGTGTTCTGGGAGCCGAGTGTTTCCCAGAACACAACGAAAGGGGGGGGGCTTGACGCAGGAGTCTATACCCGGAAGTGGTGCAAATACCTGTTTTATACAGGTATTTGCACCCCCTCCCCCTGAAAGGTATCAAATGTGACACCGGAGGGGGGGAGGGTTCCAAAAGCGGAGGTTTAATTTTGGGTGAACCTCCACTTTAAATTTTTAGTTCCCAGCCTTTCTGAATATTGGTATAAACACATTTTATTCAGTGCTGCTTCTGGTTTACTTATGCCATTGAAATACTGGGGGAGATTTATTTAAACTGAAGCTTTTGAAATCGGATGCAGCTGTGCATGTTAACCAATTCGCTTCAAACTTCAGCTTGCTTAATTAAGCTTTGGCAATAAAATCTGGAAGCTGATTGGTTTCTATTCTGACACTGTACCAGATTTTGCATGCTCCAGTTTTAGTAATCTTTCCCACTGTATACCACTGTATACCTTAAGAGTGCTGTTGTGCTCGCCAAAAGATATGTATTTCTGTCCAGTCCGGAAATTTACACAGCTCTGCCCCACAACACTGGTTTGTCTAACACTAGAAGAGTCCTGATCTTTCTCTGTTTCAGTTTTAGATACAGGTCTCCCCACCCTCTGAATGGGCTGTGAAAAAGAGAATTGACACATTGATGAGCTCTCTCACTTTTTTCCCTTCTCCTATCATCCTGCAGCACCCCTGATTGGTTCCTTGTGTTGCTTCTTCCTCACCATCTCTGAATTCTGTACTATCTGTGATTCTGTCGTATCGCTGAGTGCGCTCGGTCGTATCTATGCGCCTGATTCAGAGAATCAGTTACGCATAGATATCCCTAAGATCCGACAGGTGTAAGTGTCTTGTACCCCATTACCAATTCACATAGGGGGGGCAGGATCTGGGGGTCCCCTTTGTTAAAGGGGTCTTCCAGATTCTGATAAGCCCCCCGCCCGCAGACCCCCACAACCACCGGGCAAGGGTTGTGGGGATGAGGCCCTTGTCCCCATCAACATGGGGACATCCTCCCCATGTTGAGGGCATGTGGCCTGGTACGATTCAGGAGAGGGGGCCGCACTCTGTCCCCCCCTCTTTTCTGCGGCCGGCCAGGTTAACGTGTTTAGATAAGGGGTCTGGTGTGAATTTTTGGGGGAATTCCACACCATTTTTTTAAAAAAATTGGGGTGGAGTTCCCCTTAAAATCCACACCAGACCTGAAGGGTCTGGAATGGATATTTGGGGGGAACCCCACGTCATTTTTTTTTAAAATTGAGGGCGGGGTTCCCCTTAATATCCATACCAGACCTGAAGGGCCTGGTAATTAAATTTGGTGGGACCCCCACGTTTTTTTTGTTTTTATGAATGAATCCTCTCTGAATTGCCGGGAGCCGACAATTCATTATAGCCGCAAGTCCGTTTTTAAATGTCTTTTTTTCTTTCAGAAATGACACTTTGTGCAGGGACAGTTCTAAGTACTGGAAACATGTGCTATTTCACATGCTAACTTTACACCGCCCCTAGGTACGAAATTTAAAGGAATATTTCACTTTTATTGTTTCACTCTAAGCATTATTAAATTCACTGCTCCCGAAAAAACGTCAGTTTTTAAAACTTTTTTTGCATTGATAGATGTCCCCTGGGGCAGGGCCCAGGTCCCCAAACACTTTTTAGGACAATAACTTGCATATTAGCCTTTAAAATTAGTACTTTAGATTTCTCCCATAGACTTTAACAGGGTGTTCCGCGGCTTTTCGAATTTGCCGCGAACACCTCAAATTGTTCGTTGTTCGCCGAACAGGTGAACAGGCAATGTTCGAGTCAAACATGAGTTCGACTCGAACTCGAAGCTCATCCCTAATCAGGAGTAGTGAACTGATACGCACGGATAAGGTTGACTGAATACAAGGTATGAAACAATGAGTGGGAAGACCATGCCGGGTAAAAAATTGAGACATTTGGGAGCCCTAGGCCACCTTTTGTATTTGGTGCAATATAAAATTGTTTTAGCTATCCATGGTCTAGTTTTGCCCCAAACATAGGTGAGCACATGGCGTTGTAATATTCTCAGAAAATGTGGAAAATGTGGAGGGAATTGATAATACCCAAAACAGGTATAAGATGTTTGGCAAGATTGCCATTTTGACTACATTGATGCGACCCATCCATGCCAGGAGCAGAACCGACCATGTGGACAAGAGACCAGTTAAATTAGTTAGCATAAGAGGGTAGTTAGCTGAATATAAATCAGCAGTGTCAGCTGTCAATTTGATTCCAAGATAAGGGATAGAGTGAGGAGACGATGGAAACGGGAGGACCTGTGAGAGGATTGATGGGGGCAAAGATATGTTTAGGGCTCTGGATTTCTGCGGGTTGATTACTAGGCCAGACAGAGCAGAAAATTGGTCTAGGGTTGCTAGAAGGTTGGGGGCAGAGGTCAGTGGGGATGTGAGAAAGAGCTATGATTTATTTATAAAAAGGGGAAATAGCTTATTTTTCCATTAAGCCCTGTTTTCTTGCTAGTTTTTAAAATGAAAATCAAATGACATTCTCTCTGTAGAATCATTTTATCTAAATCTCCACCAGGGGGATGGGGGTAAATTCACTTTAAGGTCATCACGGAGGACAAGGGGGCACTCTTTATGTCTAGAGGAAAAGAGATTTAATCTCCAAATATTAAAAAGGTTTCTTCACAGTAAGAGCTGTGAAAATGTGGAATAGACTCCATCAACAGCTGGTTCTATCCAGAAGATTGCGTTAAAAAAGGCTGGGTTATTTCCTAAATGTACATAATATAACTGGATGCTGATATTTATAGATAAAGTTGATCCAGGGAATATCCATTTGCCTCTTGGAGGATCAGGAATTCATTTATTTCCCTGCTGCAGCAAATTGAATCATGCCTTGCTGTTTTTTTCCTTCCTCTGGATCAAATGTGGGTAAAGGATTGTGTATAAAGGACTGTAAAAAAATAAATAAAAAGTCTTCCCTTTTATTGGTTGAACTAAATGGAGTCGCAAATCTTGTGTTACTACTCTATGTAACTATGATGCTGTCTGTTAACCACTTAACCCCCGGACCATATTGCTGGTCAAAGACCAGAGCACTTTTTGCGATTCGGCACTGTGTCGCTTTAACTGACAATTGCGCGGTCGTGCGACGTGGTTCCCAAACAAAATTGGCGTCCTTTTTTCCCCACAAATAGAGCTTTATTTTGGTGGTATTTGATCACCTCTGCGGTTTTTAGTTTTTGCGCTATAAACAAAAATAGAGTGACAATTTTGAAAAAATTAATATGTTTTACTTTTTGCTATAATAAATATCCCCCAAAAATATATAAAAAAACATTTTTTTCCTCAGTTTAGGCCGATACATATTCTTCTGCATATTTTTCGTTAAAAAAATCGCAATAAGCGCTTATCGATTGGTTTGCGCAAAAGTTATAGCGTTTACAAAATAGGGGGTATTTTTTTGGCATTTTTATTAATATTTTTTTTTTACTAGTATGGCGGCGACCAGCGATATTTTTTCGGTACTGCGACATTATGGCGGACACTTCAGACACTTTTGACACATTTTTGGGACCATTGGCATTTTTATAGCGATCAGTGCTATAAAAATGCATTGGATTATTATAAAAATGCCACTGGCAGTGAAGTGGTTAACACTAGGGGGCGGGGAAGGGGTTAAGTATGTTCCCTGGGTGTGTTCTAACTGTAGGGTGGGTGGCCTCACTAGGGGAAATGACTGATCTTCTGTTCATACGTTCTATGAACAGAAGATCAGCATTTCTCTCCCTGACAGGATCGGGAGCTGTGTGTTTACACACACAGCTCCCGGTCCCCGCTCTGTAACAAGCGATCACGTGTGCCCAGCGGCGATCGCGCCCGCCGGGCACGCGCACGAGAGTCGGGAGAGAGTGGTGGCGCGCCCCTAGTGGCCTGCGCGAGAACCGACGTATAGCTACATGCTCTCGCACAGGGGAGCCGACCTGCCGCCGTAAAACGACGGCGGCTGGTCGGCAAGCTGTTAAGTAATAGGCATACTGATTCTCTATCAATGAATTTGCAAAAGTTCATTCTAAAGCCATGGTCACATGATGATCCTTTTCTCTTCTCTTTACTTTCTGTGGGCCTTTTTTTGGCGTGTCCAAAGAAGGTGTGGACAGCTCCTATTGGTGGAGGTGACACTTGTAGTGGTTAGGTCCTCTCTCCAGAGGCAGGAGAACTTATAATGTTGGTAAGGGGACCAGTGCTCAAAACGACTACAAGCATGGAAATATGCCTAGTCCCCCAGGCAGGAAATTAGCTTGATTCATATCGGAAACTGTAACCTTGATTCATGACACTGCAGGATGGCCTAGGAAGAGGTGTTTGGAATCAAAATTGAGGAGTAAGGTAATTCATGAACAATTCACTATTTACATATAATTTCTTTCCTTGGAGTTGGACATTAATGATGTATTGATGATGACAGAGCTGCACTAAGTCTGTCTTTTCTAGGTGCCTGGAGTTTAGCTTTAACCTTACTAAAGCTTTTATGATTGTGTAACTATCTAATTAGAGGATTACAAAACTTTGTATTGTAAAGTCATCAGATGTTTCACGTACAATGGTGTCAAATTCATTTGTGCCAGACTAATTTTTCTGGCACTTTAAAAGAGTTAGAAATATAGCTCTAATGCATTTTTAAATACGTGTTTCTTTATTAGCACTTATGCCCTACTGGAAGATTTTTTTTAGTTTAGTTTCCACTGATTTTATTTTTCTACACGTGATTATTCATTTAATGCACTGTAATGTTGTAACTGTGGGTGACAGGTGTTAATATTGATCTACTGTTACAGTTCAGATAACGTGTATAGGTTTGAGGTTTGTTGGCTTGTTTAGACTGACAAATAAAGATGTTAACATACCTGAGAGAGTTAACCCATATCAATGGTTAGCAGGTCTCTACTGACATACTAGGATTTTTGGATGCCCAGTGTTTGGCAATGAATGCCACCACATTTTCATAAGAATAGTTTAGGGCAATTAACTAAGAAACCTGAGACCGTAGGAGAGGTTTGAGAAATTGCTGTCTAGATTTCCTTTAGGGTCCTGCATGATTGTATTGGTACGTTCACACAATCTTTTGTGTTAGAAACTAAATCCAAGTGTCTAGTGTACCATGAACTAAAAGTTTCTTTCAACACAAGCTGCAGTAGTGGCTTGGCTTTTCTCCAAGCTCATAAACTTGGTATGCGATCAAAAGGTTGTGACATAGCTCCAGAAGATTAATAATTCTCGCTTTAGAAGAAACAAACAAAGCCACAAGACAAATGAATATGCTTCTATTTTGTGGTATATGACCTGAGATGGCATAACCAAGTAGTTTAAAATCTGACTTTATTCCTATTACTTTACATAAATCTACATTTGCAATTATTTTTGCCATTCCTTCATATTCTTAATTAGACCTTAATTAAAACGTATACTGTGAGAGAACGCTGACGATGTGCTCATTTCTCTTGGAATGTTGTGGGCTACTCTCCTTATTGATTTTATGAAAAAGAAAGGCAATACATACCTAATGAAATAATTCCTGTGCCACAGGAACAGTTTCCATAGAGATTATTTGTGCAGACTGGACAAAAGCCTTTGCTACAGTAGAGGAGAATTCTAAATTGGGTATTAATTTCATCTAAATTAATGCAACATTGTCAAGTCATATTGTTTAACAGGTTCACATCTGAAAGTTAAGACAATGAACCCAAAATAGAATCTCTGCTAAGTGGAAAGTTACAGAAATAAGAATACCTTTGTTTAAATTCACTTGGCAAATCAATTTTATTTGAAAAAAAAAAATGTCCTTACAAAATGCACCAAAGGCCCTGGGCTAGGTTTCAGTATGTAACTTATTTATTTTTAATAAATAAATTGTACTTAGACTTTTGCCTTCCACCTTAATCCAGATAATCTCCTCTGTGAGTATTACCTGAATCTTTAATTTATCTTTATTAAAAATGTACTGTCTGAAAGTATTGAAGGTTAAAATGGTATATTAGAAGATCAAATGCACCTTCTAAGTGAAACTTCAAATGTTTTAGATAAGCATCTGTGTGGCGTTAATACTTAGGACTAATTGAGCATCATTAACTGTCAGCGTCATTTGGGATATTTTAATTAGAAGAAACCACACTCCAGTTTATTTACTTTCGCATTGTATGTTGTATAATACGTGTTTTAAGGCAAAACAAATGTCTCATTTATTTCCACTTGATATTCTCTACATTCACATTCCTCCACAATATTCAGCACAATGTTCAGGACAAAGACAAAAGAGAATTTCTCACCTCCAAAATGGATTAGATCAGCTGTTTCAATTATTCCGAAGAGACAGGCAGTGACCAACTGACTTGCACATCGTTGAAAAAAATGATATCCAGTCCTGTGAGGATGCCATATGCTCTGTGCTTTGAGGCGAGCTGCCTACAGTAAAGTGCAATTACAAACAGACTGGAGGCTACACTAAAATCTGATGAAAAAAACGCCAGCAGAGAACATTGTTTCGGGGCTTTCTTAATTACTAATGGAGACAAACAGCTAAATTTTAGTTATTTATCACAACTTAAGTTAGTTAAAATGCAAATTTCTGCATCCTTTCTCCTGGAAAGTGATACATGCATAGTTACAAAACAATTACGTTTTGATATGACTGGGATTTTTCCCGCTGGCCTATCACTCGTTAAGAATCCCTGAAATGGTTGCCATTGCTTTAAATAATATATCTATTAGCAGAAGAACATAAAATCCTGCTGCCTAAGATGTATCTGTTAAATTGTACTTTTATGCAGGTTTAGACATAATATCGCTTTCTACGTCCTTGTAGAATCAGTCATTACATTTTCACTGCTAAAATTACACAGAACACTTTTAAAATGTAATTTAAAATCAAAATCAAAGTGGTTTTTGATCTTATTAAGGGCAGCGGCAGTCCTATGGGTTTAAAGCCCAATTGTACATTAAGTTTATATCAGCTCAGTGCATTTAGGTTTATCAAAATAAAAGGTATTCAAAGTCATGAAGTTTCTTTAGTTAAGAAAGCAGCCACACCCTGAGTAGAAAGCTTGTTCCCTATCAAAATGCTGCATTAAAAGGACTATATCTCTCTGCAGTGGTCCAACACCTCCCTGTTAACATGGAACTAAACCTTACTATCCTTTTCAGCCAAGGAAGCTGCCATCTTTGCCTCAGTTAGATCTGCAACTGCTGTGGTGCTGCATATTTGACCAGTTATGACACCATATAACTAGAAAGAGGGAAACCATGAAAACAGTTATGACACCAGTCATTGGATGGTTTGATAGATTGGTTGAGAACACATTCCTGTGAATGTAAAGTTACATTGATGGATTTAGTTCCACTTTAAGTCAGAGCTAAAGCTTTTGAACAGCAAGAAACATGATCTTTGGGCTGCGACTTCTTTCTATAGAAAAAAACGGTAAATCTACATTCACCCAGCAGTTTAGCTAATTAGCTTGTGTTCAGTTTGGGTGCAGCCAAAACTCAACAGAAGTGTCGACCGTGGATGCACACGGCCTGTGTCCAGGGTCATCAGAGGCCCTATTTACATATAATTGCTCAGATGAGTGGTTACTAGGGATGAGCTTTATGTTCGGGGCAAGCATGAGTTTGACTCAAACATTGGCTGTTCGATCATTCGCCGAAAAACTAATATTATGGGGTGTTCGCGCCAAAATCGAGTGGCGTGTAACGTCCCATAATGCACTGCGAGATCGGAGTGCATTGGTGGATGATGATTGGCCAAAGCATGCACTATGACCCGCATGCTTTGGCCAATTTCCAGCGCCGTCAGCAAAGAGAGCCATAATTGGCTAAAGGCAGGGCGCCTTTGGCCAATTATGGCTCATGGGGACTAAGTCCATGCCCTACACTATATAAGGCCGCCTGCACGTCGGCCCTGTGTAGTGTGTTGCTGGTGTGGACCGAGAGAGAGTGTCATTTAGATTGAGCAGGCAGGTTATTCACTTAGCTCAGCTGCAGTGTATTTAGCATATATATATATATATATATATATATATATATATATATATATATATATATATATATATATATATACTGTATATATATATATATATATATATATATATATATATATATATATATATATATATATACAGTCTTGTATATCAACTAGAGTATCTGTGAGGAGTTGCAGTGTTGTGGCACCACCACCACTGCTTAAGGCCCAATTTTTCTGCCCCAGTTTAACAGGGGCATGTAATTACAATTTTTAGCTGTAATATTTCACAGCAGGGCTCATTCCTGCGCTTAACTAGAGTATTTGTGAGGGGTTTCAGTGTTGTGGCACCACCACCACTGCCTAAGGCCCAATTTTTCTGCCCCTGTTTAACAGTGGCATGTACTTACAATTTTTAGCTGTAATATTTCACAGCAGGGCTCGTTCCTGCGCTCAACAAGAGTATCTGAGAAGCTTTACAGTGTTGTGTCACCACCACCACCTAAGGCCCAATTTTTCTGCCCCTGTTTAACAGTGGCATGTAATTACAATTCTTGATATAATATTTCACAGCAGGGCCCAATCCAGCGCCCACCAAGAGTAACTGTGAGAGCTTACAGTGTTCTGGTATCACCAACACCTAAGGCCCAATTTTCTGCAGAGTATATAGTGCAGGCCATATAGCATATACAGGTGGTCCCCTACTTTCAAACATCCGTCTTACAAACGACTGCAAATGGAGGGAGACAACAGGAAATTAGGGGAAATCTACCCCTAGGAAGGGAAATTATCTCCTGTAAGAGTTAATATGGGACAAAAGTGTCTCCACTGATGCTTTCTCACCAATCCTTGTTACCCTAAAAACTCCAAATGTTCTAAATCCAATTGTCAATGGGACAGAAAGTGAGGTGAAATCTTCTGAACATGGGCATAGACAGCAAAACAAATGTTACAGGGGTGATAACCCTTCCCTATGTTATCCAAAAGGCTTAAAAATAGATGTTTTGGCTGGAAAATGTACAAACAGATTCAACTTTTGAACAAACCTACAGTCCCTATCTTGTTTGTAACCAGGGGACCGCCTATATACTGCTGTTCAGAGTATATAGGGCCTGTGGGCCCCACGCCTTTTAATTTGGGTGCGGGGTTCCCCTTAATATCCATACAAAAATATCCATACAATAATTTTCATCTATATTGCCGGGACCCAACATTACATTAAAGCCGCAAGCAGTTTAAGATGACTTTTATTCCTTTAGAAATGTCATTTTGTGCAGGGACTGTTATAAACATGGGAAAAATGTGCCACTTTACAGGCATACTATAGACAGCCCTCGAGTATCATATTTAAAGGAATATTTCACTTTTATTTTTTCACTTTAAGCATTACAGTATTAACCTCTTTCCGACCGCACTATAGACAAAACACGTCTACCGCATGGTCGAGTTGTTCTGGGGGGACGTCCTCCCAGAATCTTGCTCCCGTGCGCCCCCTGGGGCGCGCTCCCAGAATCATCCATTAACGCCGGATCTAGAAGACCCGGCGCATCACGGATCGCGGTAAATTGCTGCTGATAGCGACCGTTTATCGCGATCACTTGTAAACAAACCGGCGTCAGAATCTCTGTACCGACCCTGCGCAATACTATGCAATTCCCTGTGCAATACTCTGCAATTCCCTGCGCAATACTCTGCAATTTCCTGCGCAATACTCTGCAATTCCCTGCACAATACACTCCAATACTCTGCACAATACTCTGCAATACCCTGCGCAATACTCTGCGCAATACTCTGCACAATACCCTGCAGTATCCTGCGCAACACTCTGCAATACCCTGCGCAATATTCTGCAATACCCTGCGCAATTCTCTGCGCAATACTCTGCAATACCCTGCACAATACTCTCCAATTCCCTGCGCAATACTCTGCAATACCCCAATACTCTGTAATACGCCAAAACTCTGCAATACCCTGCACAATACTCTGCAATACCCTGCGCAATACTCTGCAATACCCTGCACAATACTCTGCAATACCCCAATACCTTGCAATACTCCAATACCCTGCAATACTCCGCAATACGTCCCTCCCCCCACCACCCTCCCATGCTTCTCCTACTCACCGCTACGATCAAAGCCAGGATCATTTTATTTTTATTTTTTTCAGTCTTCCCAGCCTAGAGGTGAGATGTGGGGTCTTATTGACCCCACATCTTGCTGTAAAGAGGACCTGTCATGCCATATTCCTATTACAAGGGATGTTTACATTCCTTATAATAGGAATAAAAGTGATCAAAAAATGTATTTTGGGAAAAAAGTGTCAAACTAAAATAAATAAAGTAAAATGAACAATACATTTTTTTTTAAAGCGCCCCTGTGTGCTCACATGCAGAAGCGGACGCATACGTAATTTCCGCCGACATATGAAAGCTACACATGTGAGGTATCGCTGCGAACGTTAGAGCAAGAGCAATAATTTTGGCCATAGACCTTCTCTGTAACTAAAAACATGTAACCAATAAAAATAATTAAAGCGTCGCCTATGAGGATTTTTAAGTAGCGAAGTTTGGTGCCATTCCACGAGTGTGTGCAATTTTGAAGGGTGACATGTTTGGTATCTATTTACTTGGCGTAACTTCATCTTTTATATTATGCAAAAACATTGGGCTATCTTTACTGGGTTTTTTTTTTTTAAGCACAAAACATTTTTTTCTAAACACGCGTTCAAAAAATTGCTGCGAAAATACCGTGCGCGATAAAAAGTTGCAACGACTGCCATTGTAATCTCTAGGGTCTTTGCTAAAAAAGCATATAT
This sequence comes from Rana temporaria, assembly GCF_905171775.1. Taxonomy (NCBI): domain Eukaryota; kingdom Metazoa; phylum Chordata; class Amphibia; order Anura; family Ranidae; genus Rana; species Rana temporaria. Next base: position 215,944,164 of record NC_053491.1, on the reverse strand, counting down.
AATGTTTTTGTATTTTTCTAGCAAATAAATGATGATTTTTATATGTAGGAGAGAAATGTCAGAATTGGCCTGGGTGCTTCAGAACATCTGATGGTGCTCCCTGCATGTTGGGCCTCTGTATGTGGCCAGACTGTGTAAAAGTCTCACACACGTGGTATCGCCATACTCAGGAGTAATATCAGAATGTGTTCTGGGGTGTAACTTGTGGTATGCATATGCTGTTAGTGAGAAATAATCTGCTAATGTGACAGAAATGAGAATTTATTTTTTATTTTTACAGAATTTTCAGTCTTTTTTCTTTTATAGCGCAAAAAATAAAAAACCCAGAGGTGATCAAATACCACCAAAAGAAAGCTCTATTTGTGTGAAAAAAAGGACAAAAATTTCATATGAGTACAATGTTGTATGACTGAGTAATTGTCATTCAAATTGTGAGAGCACCGAAAGCTGAAAATTGATCTGGTTAGGAAGGGGGTTTAAGTGCCCAGTGGTCATGTGGTTAAAATCACTGCTCTTGAAAAGATGGCAGTTTTTTTAACTTTTTTTTGCATTGATACATGTCCCCTGGGGCAGGACCCGGGTCCCCCAAACACTTTTTATGACAATAACTTGGATATTAGCCTTTCTTACATTCGGGTCCCATAGACTTTAACAGTGTTCGAATGTTCGCTCAAACTTTCAGTCCGTTCGCATGTTCTGTCACGAACTGAACATGCGACAGAACATGCTGCTCTTTGCATACAGTGAGTTTTATTTACTAAAGGCAAATAGACTGTTAACTTTGCAAGGAAAGTTGCACTGTGCAAAGGAATTTTTACTAGGGCTTAGTGAATAAGATTCAGCTCCGTTGACTTCCATAATCCAATAGTGTGTAAACAAAAATGCTTTACAAAGTGAACCCTTACCACATTCTCTAAGTACTGGGGAACATTATTTTGCAAAGTGCAACTTCCCTTGCAAAGTGAACAGCCTATTCACTTTTAGTAAATCAAACCCGTATTTGAGTGAATTCCATGCATTCATTCAATTAAAGTGCAAAAGTAAAAATATTTAAATAAAAAAAACATAGTAAGACTCCCCCAGGTCCGCCCGCACTCACCCATTCACGGTGATGGACCCGCCCCCCACTCACGCCTCCACGGTGACGGACCCCCCCAAAAAAATAAGACCCCCCAGATCCACCTGCACTAACCCCTTCATGGTGACGGACCCCCCCAAAAAGAAAACAACAAAAAAATGTACAAAAGTAAAAATTAAAAAAGTAAAAAAACAGTGAATATTGATTCGCTAGTGTCACGAATGGCTGGGTTCAGGGCACAGTGCTCTGCACCCCGAGCCCAACCTTTTTCAAATATGTGGCTTGAAAAAAAAATAGAAACATATAAGTCTGTTTCCCCGCATGCAAACTAGAGGGACAGCCTTTATTGACCGTCCACTCCTGGTCCCTCCCTTTCTCAGATTGCATCCTGCTGTGCAGAAGATGTCAGATGCTAATATCAAGACAGGGGGCTTACTTTAACTGGTGCACTCAGAATCTGGTGCAGCTGTGCATGGTTGCCAATCAGCTTGTAACTTCAAATAGAACAAAAAAGGGGACAGAGAGTGCACAGGCTCATAGTGAAGCTACTAGACATGCGCAGAACATAACATTTTATTTAATTATGGAATTTGTTTAGTTTGGTTTCGGAATATGTTTAGTTCAGTTTAGTTTTTTGTTCAATTTAGTTTTGTTTTAGTTAAAATGTATTTCATTTATTAATTTTCTAACAAATCCCAACTTTTTTTCTAGAATGATTAGAATTCGAATCGGTTAAAAAAACATTAACCAATTTGAATTGTGTGTGAAGAAATAGCTGGTTGTTAAGCAGCGGGCCAGGAAGTCGGCCATCCATGTGTTTAACAATCACGAGTCATCATCTGTCAGCGGGCTTCCCCACTGACAGATGAATGTAAAGATTTTTTTTTGCCAATTATACAGCAATAGAATAATGGCGTAGGGTCCATACCAGGCCCTTTGGGTATGGTATGGATATTAAGGGTGGAGACTCTACCTGTTGATGGGGACAAGGGCCTCTTTCCAACAACCCTTGGCTGTGGTTGTTCTTGGTATGGAGGCAGGGGCTTTATCGGAATCTGGAAGCCCCTTTTAACAGTGAATGCTTTTGCAATAATTTATGCTGATTCCAAAAGGATGGAGGAAGAATAAAAAACACGAGGAATGCCAACGTATAAGAGATAGCTCCACCTTGAACTGATATTGAGAGCATGAACAAAGTTGCCAACATTAGGTAGAGAGGGCTATGATTCACGAGCAACAATAAAAGCAACTGAAGTCTTTGTTTAAAACATTAGCAGAAACATATTTAAAACCAATGAAACCTCTCTTGGTGAAAAATATCCAAGCTGATGCTGATGATAGATGATGACGATAAAGATGAAATTGGATTTTACTTCACTACTTTTGAGCATGTTGCTAATTCCAGTAATTGACAACAATGCCAATGGGTAATAGGCTTGGCTCCAAATTTGACTGGAAATGCACAAAAAGTAATATTGCAGATGCTGCCAATCATGATGCTGTAAAAGAGGCCATATTGAGGCAGTTGGACCCCATTAAGCCTATACAAATCTGAAAGAGCTGCTCCCTAAATGGATTAAACCAACTGCCTAGACAAAATAATGGATCTTGGGCTACAGGGGCAAGACAAGTGGTAAGGTCTTTTAACCCTGTTTCTACTTAGCAGAATTTGCCAAGAGCGTAGAAGACCTGCATAGATCAGAACGTTTACTTAAATGTGGGAAAAATGTGCATATTTTCCATTTTTGCTAGCAAGTCCAAATCTCTGTTCTGTTGTTACATCAGACACTCGAGATGGACCGTCAAAAGCAGCTAAAATTAAAGGAAAAACTGTTCTTGCTCTGAAAGACACCGATAATCTGTATTGAAAAACAACTTTCAAGTGGAACATGTGAACCACGTCAATAAACTGTGTTCTTGGTTATTTAAAATGTTGCCCTAATACACAAGTCACTATTGGCTTCAGAGACTGATCAGAAACAGTTAAGGTTGCTATTGTTAATAAACTGCCTTATTTAGTTATCTTGGGTAGATATTTTCCAGGATTTAGAAAACTGCTTGTTGAAGCAACAGGAAACATTGCTGTAAGTACCAATAGAGCACACACTCTGAAACAAAAAAGTCACTATGTCCGTTCTTTCCTTTTGAAAAATAAACTTTTCAAGGTGCTGGTACATGCAAAAAGACCAAAAGTGAAAAAAGGAGATTAAAAGAATAAAGCAGACCCCGACACCTTGTAAAAATGGCACCTAATCTTAAGTGGAATGCTGATATTGTTGCTGAACAGTCTAAAATGAAGCACTAGTACTGTAGAAATGTATCTGACAATGATTTTGTGAATATACATGTACAATAGTTTACTGGGAAGAGTATGCAAACACCAAAACCTTGGTTTTTAAAGTTGAGCAACCTGTGGTACCAAGAAAGTCTAATTCTTAAATTGGCGCATCTGAACCTTATGGCAGGTCATATGGATAGAGATAAAACCCTTTTCCAAATTCTTCAGTTTTTTTGGGGGCCTGTGGTACATAAAGATGTTACTAAATTATGTGATACTTGTGCCACTTACCAAATGAATACACCCATTAAATAAGACCAAGAGCACCACTGAAAGCTATCCCTATGGTTGGCAATATGTTTGAGAAAGTAACCATGGATGTTGTGGAATCCTTAAAAAAAAGGAGCAAAAATATAAAATATATTTTGGTTGTATGTTACTACTTAGGTACCCAAGACCTATTTTTTTGCATGGTATTATTGAAAGAAGAGTGGCAAAAGAAGAGGTAAAATATTTAGTAAAACGGGCATTCCTAAAACTGTTTGACTGAAGAAGGCACTAAGGGCCAGATTCACAAAAGAGATACGACGGCGTATCTCCTGATACACCGTTGTATCTCTGTTTCTAACTATGCGACTGATTCATAGAATCAGTTACGCATAGATAGGCAGAAGACCCGACAGGTGTAATGGACTTACACTGTCGGATCTTAGGATGCAGTACCGCGGTCGCCGCTGGGGGGAGTTTGCGTCGTAAACCAGCGTCGGGTATGCAAATTAGGAGTTACGGCGATCCACAAGGCTTTTTCCCGTCGTTACGTCGCCGCGAGTGTTAGATTTCCGTCGCAAAGATAGTGCACCTTTAACATGGTGTAAAAGTACTCCACTATGTTAAAGTATGCCTGTCTTTCCCGCATCGCTTTTGAATTATTTTTACATTTTTTAATTTTCCTGGCGTAACTCTTTTTTCACGTCGCGATTCACAAAACGTCGGCACGTCGTAATTTCACGCAAAGCACGTCGGGAAATTTGCGACGGGAGCATGCGCAGTACGTCCGGCGCGGCAGCGTGCCTAATTTAAATGGTACCCGCCCCATTTGAATTGGGCCGCCTTGCGCCGGACCTGTTTACGATACACTGCCGCAAATTTCCAGGTAAGTGTTTTGTGGATCGGGCACTAAATCGGATAAATGATGGCGGTTGTAACGTAAACCGGTTATGTAAAATTGCGCCCGCTCTACGTGAATCTGGCCCTAACTTCCCTTCTGCCTTTCTAAAAGAGCCGTACAATATTTTAGGAGTTTAAACAGTGAGAACAAGACCAAATCATACTCAGACAGATGTACAGTAGTTGCTGAAAGAATGAATCAAACTTTGAGGTGAATGCTTCAGAAGCTTATTGCAGGTGAACCCAAACTGGAATAATGGCTGCCATACCTAATGTCCGCTTACAGAGAATTTCCAAAGATGTCAACAAGGTTTTCAACTTTTTAAAAGCTGTATGGTAGGCAACCATGTCTGGATGTGATCAAAAAAAAATTTGATTGATAGTAATTGTGAGCGAAAATGTGTGATGACTCACATGTCCCAGGTGCGTTAGTGCACCACACTGTGTATGGCATGAAATATTACAGCGGCTGGTTTTGGAATGGTGTATGTTTTCCTCCTTTTTTTTATGTTTTCCTCCTAAGCAGGTAAACTAGCTGTCGTGTCGTCCTGGCCCCTCACATACACGTGTTCGATACAGGGTAATCGTATCTTCATCAGGGGGTATTCATAATGACATAATTATTGTTTTTATTTTGGTCATATCACATCTATGTCACATATTTCACATTAACACTACATGTGTTTGTTTTAATCTTCAGCACACATATATTGTGTAATATTCCAAAGCGCAGCATATAATTTACTATTTTTGTCTATGTGCACGAGCTTATGAGACGTGTGTTACGCTTGCAGCTGGTTAGTGATATCTATTAGGCTTTGGGTTGATTGAGACTCACAGGAATTCTATTACTTTCTTATTATCTTATTTATATGCATCAGAAATTGTCAAGGATAGGTGATGACAGCTAGGCAAATGTACAGAAAGCACAACATAAATAAAAATGATGATATAACTGTAAGTCAAGGGCACATAGCTTTCACCTTGGTGAGAAGATAGTGGTGGTGGTAATGTTGTTGCTTACTAAGGAAAGGAAACTAATAGCTAAGTGGCATGGTCTTTTTTCAAATTACATGTCAGGTAGGCACTGTCAATTATGAGGTTGCAATTCCAGATAGAAGCAACAAAACTGTTTACCATGTAAAGTTGTTGAAAATGTGAATAAAGAGAGAGGAAAAAACATCCCTTATGGTTATTAAAGAATGTGACCAAATGTGGAGGCTGAGGGCTATCAGAGACTGGTGGTGGTTAAAAAACCTATAGAGAAAATTTACCTGGGGAAGTTGCACTAGTAAGCAACATGATGACCTCAGGTCTTTGCTGCACCAGTATCTATCACCTTGATATAGACACCTGGATGTACTAACCTCATTAAACATGTGACATCGATACAAGTGATGATTAGCCAACCAGACAGAGACCATAGAGAATTCCTGAAAAGTATAAAATGTAGCTGAACAAGAGGTTGCTAAAATGTTGAGACATGGTTTTCTAGAAAGGTGTTCACCAATTTTACTGGTTCCTAAACAAATCAAAACAAGTACACCCTTTTTCAGATTTCTGTAAGTTCTGTGCAATTTCTAAGTTTGATGCATACAGGATTGAGTATGGAAAGTCTAATTAATTTGTGCTTTGGATTTAAAGCGGAAGTAAACCCATCCATAAAACAGTTATTTTTTTCCGACACGTGCCAGAACTGTAACGCTCCCATTGGTTGTGCTCCCAACCAAACTGTCAAACCATCCAATGGCTGGTGTCATACCTGATCACATGTGCAACATCATGGCAGTTGTAGATTAAACAGAGGCATAGATGGCAGCTTCCTTGGCTGAAACCAATAGGGGAGTTTACTTGCACTTTAACAAAACTTTATTAACAAATTCAAGTCCAAAGAAAAGACTGATTTTGTACAGGGAAAGCGTTGTGTTAATATATCAACAGGATTTCATAGGACACCAGCAGAATTTCAGCACCTAATGAATGATCCTTTAAAGAGGTATACAAGAGTATGCTGCTGTATATCTTTATGATGTGGTAGTGTTCAGTTCCACTTGGGAAGAACACATGAAACATATGGATGCCATCCCTATTCTTGTGTTAAATCCTCAGGGTACACTTTCAACCCCTTAAAGTGTGCATTTGCCTTTAGTCATATTGAATACTTGGGGTATATCTTGATTAAAGTTCTTAAGTCTGCCACAAAAAAATAAGTTTGTTCTTTTCCTAGTCTAGTTGGATACTACTGAAGATTTATTCCTGATTTTTCCAAAACTGCAGCACCACTTACTGAGCTCACCAAAAAAGCAAAAAGCAATCAAGTATTATGGAGTACAGAATGTGAACTGTTTTTAACTGGATTAAAGACATTCTCTGTAGTGATCCTATTCTGAAAAGTTCACCTTTTTCTTAGCCTTTTATTGTCAAAATAGATGCTTCTGAAATTGGTTTAGGATTCATTCTAAGCTAGGAATTTGATGGGAACAAGCACCCAGTGCTCTATATAAGCAGTAAATTGTTTTCCGGAGAGACTAGATACGCTGTCTTAGAAAAGGAATGTCTCGCTATAAAGTGGGCCTTGAAGTCTCTAAAGCCTCGTACACATGACCGAGAAACTCGACGGGCGAAACACATCGTTTTCCTCGTCGAGTTCCTTGTTAGGCTGTCGAGGAACTCGACAAGCCAATTTTCTCCATTTCCGTCAAGGAAATAGAGAAGATGCTCTCTTTTTGGCTCGTCCAGTTTCTCGACAGTTTCCTCGACAAAAATGTACACACGACCGATTTCCTCGGCAAAAAAATATCTCCCAGCAAGTTTCTTGCTGGTTTTTGCCGAGAAACTTGGTCGTGTGTACGAGGCTTCAGATCCTATCTTTTGAGGCAGAAGTTTTTACTGGTAACAGATCACCATCTACTTCTGTGGTTTAACTCCATGATATATAACAATGGCAAAGTAACCAGGTGGTGTTTAGCATTGCAGCCCTTTTAATTCACTATCCAACATAAACCTGGTAAAGAACATAAGAATGCTGTTCTGTTTCATTATGAAGTTAGCATTGAGTAAAATGTTTCTGTTGAGTAATGCTTGATATGTTACCTTTCTCTTAAGAAACAGAATTTGTGTCAAAGTCACAGCTTAACCCTTTTATTACCATTGAGGTATGCCATACCTTGTCAGCAGTGGGAGGTTTTATGGTTGTCGGCTGCCAGATGGAAGTGGTGGTTGAATAGCTGTCTCAATCACTTCCATGCACCACCAGTACATTCACCCTGTCCCTGTGTGCACCTCCAACATGATTTTCAAAATACACAATCCCACCTCTGGGTCTGGGAGGTGCATTGCGGATGATACAGAAAATGGCTGGGGCCCAGAAGAGATGTGTATTACATAATTTCCAAGTTCAACTGTCACTAGAGAGCATGAGTGAAAAGTGATTTATAAACGGAGGTGGTGGACCTTTCATTCATTCATTCATAGAATTTATATTACAGCTTCTATAAATTGAGGATGGGACAGAAAGGGCAGATATAATAAGCACTCTTAACTGGTGACTGTGACAGGTCCCTAGGCTCTATTAACCCCTGCAGCACCGAAAGATTACAGCTGCTGAGTATGGGAAGGGGCAGAGGACAAAGGGACACTTTATTTTATACATACCGTATTTTCCAGCGTATAAGACAACTTTCTAACCCCTTAAAATCTTCTTAAAAGTCAGGGGTCGTCTTATACGCCGGTAACCTAACATCCCTTACATTATCCTAAGACATGCAGAATCGCGGGCATCCATTCAGCTTCCCAGGAGACACTGTGTTTAGTGTCGGCCTATCACGGAGGCCCTCTCGTCCTGTGCTTGGTGTCCGCCTATCACGGAGGCCCTCTCGTCCTCGGATGAGAGGGCCTCCATGATAGGCGAACACTGAACACAGTGCCTCCTGGGAAGCTGAGTGTTCCGCCTATCACGGAACAGAAGACGTAGGAGGCGCGGCTTTTGAAAAAATGTACGGCCGCGATTCTGCATGTCTTAGGATAAGGTAAGGGCACAGCGAGTCTGGCATGTAATGGGGCACAGTCTGGCATGTAATGGGGCACAGTCTGGCATGTAATGGGGCATAGTCTGGCATGTAATGGGGCACAGTCTGGCATGTAATGGGGCACAGTCTGGAATGTAATGGGGCACAGTCTGGCATGTAGTGGCACAGTCTGGCATGTAATGGTGGCACCGTGAGGCGAGGCATGACTAGTAGGAAGGGGGTAGTCTTATACAGCGAGTATATCCCAAAACCAACATTTTGGCTGGAAAATTAGGGAGTCGTCTTATACGCCCAGTCGTCTTATACGCCGGAAAATACGGTATAAGTATGCACATGTATATATAGTTCTATTACATGTCTATGTTTTTTGTTGTTTTATGTATGTATAAATGCTCCTCCTAGGATGTGTGAGAGTACAATCAAATGTGTTATGTAGACCCCACTCCTTGGTGACAGGTAATATACTGTTGTTGGTTTCTAGTAGTAAATACAAAACACTGACACTGACCCTCTTTCTTAGCTTGTATTATTATAACTTTCCATTGGAATTTACTTCTTTATATTTCTGAGCATAGCAGGAAAGTGGTTTCTATTTATCAAATATGCTACACAATAGATATAAAGAGCATTGTGCTAATTTGTTGTGCAGTGAGCTTTATTCTGGCCATTCTGAGAGATTGGAGGTTCTGTAGCATATCTAAACCTAGGAACAAGAATGTTATATATTTCAGCTTTTTAGTGTTTCAGATGTGGTGGTTGCATTAGTTTTCTTTTCTCTGGCTTTATTTTCCTTCATTGTGATTTATGAAAAAGGGCTTGTAATAAACACATATCCATCCATTGTGATAAAATTACCCATACCCCCCAAGGATTTTATGAAAAAACAATCTTGTAATAAATATGTATATATATATATATATATATATATATATATATATATATATCACTGGCCCCTTTATCAGGCACACCTTGCTAGTACCGGGTTGGATCCCCTTTTGCCTTCATAACTGCTTGAATTCTTTGTGGCATATATTCAACAAGGTGTTGGAAACATTCCTCAGAGATTTTGGTCCACATTGACATGATAGCATCACGCAGTTGCTGCCTATTTATCCGCTGCATATCCATGATGCGAATCTCCCGATTCACCACATCCCAAAGGTGCTTTATTGGATTGAGATCTGGAGACTGGGGAGGCCATTGGAGTACAGTGACCCCATTGTCATGTTCAAGAATCCAGCTTGAGATTATTTGAGGTTTGTGACATGGTGCATTATCCTGCTGGAAGTAGCCATCAGAAGATGGGTACATTGTAGTCATAAAGGTATGTTCGTGGTCAGCAACAATACTCAGGTAGGCCAATGGCATTTAAACGATACTCAATTGGTACTAAGGGGTCCAAAATGGGCCTAAAATATATACCCCACACCATTACACCACCAGCACCAGCCTGAATCGTTGATACAAGGCAGGATGGATTCATGTTTTCATGTTCTTTACACCAAATTCTGACCCTACTATCTGAATGTCGCAGCTGAAATTGAGACTCATCGGACCAGGTAGCCTTTTTCCAATCTTGTACAATTTTAGTGAGCTTGTTCGAATTATAGCCTCAGTTTCCTGTTCTTAGCTGACAGGAGTGGCATCCAGTGTGGTCTTCTGCTGCTGTATCCCATCTGCTTCAAGGTTCGATGTGTTGCGCATTCAGAGATGGTATTCTGCATACCTTGGTTGTAACGAGTGGTTATTTAAGTTACTGTTACATTTTTATAAGCTCAAACCAGTTTGTTCATTCTCCTCCGACTTCTGACACCAACAAGGCATTTCTTTGACTCAACTGCCACTCACTGGATATTTTCTCTTTTTCAGACCATTCTCTGTAAACCCTAGAGATGGTTGTGCGTGAAAATACCAGTATATCAGCATTTTTTTTTAAATAAAAGCCTGTCTGCCACATTTAAAGTCACTTAAAGCTGCTGGCTTTTTATAACCACTGCCCATCTCAATCCCACCCGATTCAACCAATCAGAACCCGTTGCTATGCCACTCCACAATCTGCCATCACCTGGAGCAACCCAAAAAGAGAGGAAAAGAGGGGGAGAGACCAGGAAAGGGAGGCAGCCCTTTGCACTGTCCGATGGAGCCCCACATAAACGCTAGGGGCTCAGTCATGGGACAGCAAAAATGACTAAAGAATAACTTAAATAAAGAAACACAACACAATTAATTTCATGTTGGCTATAATGGCCACTTTGTTTAATAAGGGGTTACCCAAAGATGAACACAAAACATCCATAACTGGAAAATATTTCATCTTAAAATAACATAACCATAAATTATTTAATTTATTAATACTATGCGTTGCACCGATTAGGACGGTGCCATTGCCGTCAATTGCCGGCAAATGCCGCCGATTTGAGATGCGATTTGACATTTCAAATCGCATGTCAAATCGTACCACTGTGAACCAGGCCTAAAACAAAAATGTCTAAACCAACATCCGACAGGTGTAAAAAATCAATTCTGTACAGACCAGAAAGGAAACCCTCAAAATCTATATGGCGGTAAGAAAAACCACCTTGGGAAATAACTAAATTGCGTTTAGTTCTATTTATGCGTTTCCTAATCCTATCTAAATAATGGAGGTTACTTGAATCTGACCAAAGGAGTCTAGGTACCATCTCTGAAAATACTATGACCACAAAAGGAAATAACAACTTAAAAGAAGATAAATTCCTCTTCATTTCACAAATCAAATCCCAAGTTTTAATCCTGCCCAGGTCGTTAGCCCCGGCATGAATGATAAGTACATCAGGAGAAGGCCATTGTCCTAGTAAAAAAAAAAAATGATCCCTTAGGTTTCTCCATCTCAACCCCCTTATCCCCCACCATAAAACCTGAAATTGTCCTTCATCCAAAACAAGATTGGTTTTAAAAGTCTTGATGGAAGTACTCCTTTTGGTCCAAAATATAAAGGAATGTCCTACTATCCAAATGACACACTTGGAAGTACCTAAGGAAATTAAACAATAACAAGGTCAGGACGAACATAGAATTTAAACCTATCACTATCCCAACGTCCCAATTTTTTAAACCATCATTAGAGAAGCCAAAAATGCTGACTTCCATAAAGAATGGGAAGAAAAATGAAAACCAGAAAGGTTAACATTTTTAAGGCAAGAAGACAGGACGGATGAAAACTGAAATCTTGTTAATGGAGACAGATTAATGTGAATAAAAAATGAACCTGAAAAGGGGGGTCGGACATAAAGATATATAGTCAAGCCCTGTACACACGGCCTGGATTCTTGTCAGGAAAAAAACTTTGTTTTTCATGACGAGATTCCTGGCAAGATTGTCTTGTCGGCCGAGTGTACACACGTACGATTCAAAGGAACCGTTCGTCACATTCGATGCCGTAGCCGCCATCTTGCTTCACCCTACCTATGCCTTGGAAGCTACCGCGCATGCGTCAAAGTTATTTCAGGCATGCGCAGGTTTCCATGGAGACAGGTAAGTATACACACACTCGGGTTTCTCGGCAGGAAAACACTTGCTGAGAATCACGATGAGAAAATAGAGAGCAGGTTCTCTATCTTTCTCGTCTAGATTCTGTCGTTTTTCAGAAGCCGAAAAATTATGTGAAGCCCACACATGATCATTTTAAATGACATATTTTTAAAACAACGTTTTTTTCATGCTGAAAAATGATGGTGTGTACGCGGCAACAAAACTGGACAGATGTTCTCAAAAGGAGCTCTATAAAGAGTAAACCACGACCTTTCCCTAACTGGTCCATCTTGGATCTACAAGAAAAATCCTAATCAAATCTTCCTTAACCTCCCTGGCGGTATGATTCTTTCAGAAAAAACATGCTGAAAGCGGTACCATTATTTGCAAGGAAATTTGGCGTTTTATATTGTAGGTCTGTAATTTTTAGAAATAACTCACTTAAATCTGACCAAACAAGATTCTAATAGGCATCCCGGGTATGACATTTTTTTAAAAACAAAATTATAAATTATAATATAATAAATAATTATAAATAATTATAACAAATAATAATATAATTATAATAAAAATTATTCAATAATGTAATCAAATTAAAATCACTGAAATTTGCTCAGTTGCAGAATTGTTGCTGTCATTATTTTTTTTTTTTTATGACGAATTTCCCCACAAATCGCTATCGCACAATTCTGCAAGTGATTATAATTTATTATCGCTGTTTTTTAGCTGATCTAAAACTATTTTTGACATAAAGGGACACTTTTGGTTGCTATGGACAATCTACAGTTTGCAGGGAGAAAGAAACGTTTTTATTATATAAAATGACATGCATGACACAGGACAGACCACTAGGGACAGGGGGGGTGTGTTTTTTTTACATACAGTACTGTAATCTATAAGATTACAGTATACTGTATGTAAGGTGTTTGTTTACGTTTTTGAATTTGGCGCCGTTCTCCGTCCCTGTGCGTCGTAACGTCGCAGGGAACGGAGATCGGCGTCACACGGAGGCACTATGTGAATCGAGCGAGGTCCCGCTCGCTCACACAGCGCGGTGGCATCGCTGGATCCAGGGACAAGGTAAGTAAAAAGTGCCTGTGGATCTAGCGAGGCAAGCCCGAGTCTGACTCGGGGTTACCGATCGTAGCAGGAAAATCTAACCCCGAGTCAGTCTCGGGAACACCGCCAGGCAGGTTAACAGAGATATCTGAATACACTAGGAAAGAGGAAGAAGCTTTATTAGCTGCTGTGAGCTCCCCTATTCTAAAAGCACCAAAAAAGGCAAAGATGAAAACCATTCTGAACAGCGACATTTCAAAAGAGGAAAAGCAAACTTCTTCCAGTGTAGACATCAGTTTTACCAATAATTCAGAAGAAATAGGGCATCCACTGTCAATAGCTGGGGAAGACCTTCTGAAGTCTTTCTTCACTTGTTTGACTGGAAAAAAGGAAGAAGGAGCAGGTAGAAATTATTAGACATTTTTAGAAAGAAAGAGGCCTCCGCTAATGTCTTGTTAACTAAAGCAGGACTACGTTTAGCTTGAAATAGAGAGGAAACAAAGCATAAAGCCGTATAGGCGTCAACTGAGTTAACAAAACGATTAAGCCCTGTACACACGATCGGTCCATCTGATGAAAGTGGTCTGATGGACCGTTTTCATCGGTTAACCGATGAAGCTGGCTGATGGTCAGTCGTGCCTACACACCATCGGTTAAAAAAACGATCGTGTCAGAACGCGGTGACGTAAAACACAACGACGTGCTTAAAAAAAACGAAGTTCAATGCTTCCATGCATGCGTCGACTTGATTCTGAGCATGCGTGGATTTTTAACTGGTTAGGTATCCATCGGTTAAATTTAAAACAAGATTGCTTTTTTTTAACCTATGGATAAATAACCGATGGGGCCCACACACGATCGGTTTGGTCCGATGAAAACGGTCCATCAGACCGTTCTCATCGGTTTGACTGATCGTGTGTACGCGACATTAGACACTGAACAGAAATTAAACCATTTAAACCAGGCTTGAGAGTATTCTTCCCAAGTTTTAGGAGCGATGGACTTCCTTAGATTTGCCTCTATTAGTCCCAAATCAGGCCCCAGAGAAATTCTGGACATGGGAATCCTTCTTGATCTGCCTCTAGAGCGAGTTCCCGAAACTTCCGGAACTGCGAGTGAGATAATGAATCGCCAATTTCATTAGTAAAATCAGGGACATGCTTTGCTTTAAGCCAAATGTTAAAAGTCATACATTGCAAAACCAAAAAACGGAGTATTTTTTTTACTAATTCAGATTTTGATGATAGGCAGGTTACAGCAAAAAATACTCCTTTATTATCCGTATGAAAAACAACCTGTTTATTCTCAAAGTTTACTCTCAAACATACTCCTTTATGAAAAATAGACTGGGTATTAATTGTTTGGGGTCTCTGAGTATATTGAGGTCTTTGTGGCAGCATCAGATTCAGCCACAGCCCTACATCTTTAACCCCCCAGCGGAGGGATGGGTGAACGGAGAGCTTTTGTCTGAGGCTCTCATCGTAACTGAACCAAGAATGCCTTTAAAGTGGCGATATACCTCCGCCACTATATCTAGGTGTTGAAAGAATCCTGAGCATTTATCAGAAAAACATTCGCCCATCACAGAAGAAGAAATACAGAAAGCCTGGCAAAAAATTGCCCTCCTCCTATCCTACTTCAACCTATCATCCATTCTTTTATTAGATTTCAACAAGAATTCCTTAGATGACAGGCGCAAAGATAAAATATCTATAAATTCTCCCCGCCATATTTTTTCTTTGATAGTGGTGGATAAATGATAGCCCAGAGGGGACAATTGACAGGGGAGAGCCTCTTTAAGACATGAGTCCGAAACCAGAGCTTTAATAGGTGAAGAAAGTGTAGAATTTGAAATAGAAGCAGGTATAGTAGAAACAGCACTGGTATTGTCTACAGGTAATTTATCCATAATAGAAACCATGGTATTCAAAGGGTTAACACTTACTGGGGTGGCGGGGTTACCCTGTGAAAATACAGCATTATCTGACGTAATTATACCACCTGAGCCACCGCCGTTCCAAACAGTACCAATATTGTGAGGTTCACTCAGTTTAGAAAGTGCATTGGCTAAAGAACCAACTACTTTACCCAATTCAATAAAATTTTAATAATTTTTCTCACCAGAACTGCGGTTCATACTAACAGGTTGCCCAGACGTTGCCACCTCACTGGATATGCCTGCATAAGCTAGCTGAGGTGATTCACTTCTGGCTCTGTTTGAGGAGCGTGACCCTCCTTCTTTAAATTTCCTCTCAACGAAGAAGAGGGAGAATCTTCCCTTCTCAACCTCTTTCCCCTGTTACCTCTGTGACCTTTCTTTTGAGCAGTAGGGGAAGCTGGGTGACTGCCATTCTCCATATTTTCAATGGGAACCCACTGGGCATGTTCCATATCAGCCAAAGCTGATACAGACGGGACTGCCTCTTCCTCCAGACACCTTTTTAGCCACTCCACCCCTCTGCGACTCTCAGCTGTGAGGATAAGATGGCGCAGCCTTTCTTCCATGTCACAGGTACACTGACTGCAGCAGCACGGGCTCCGTCTTCAGCAGGGTCTCTTAAGGTGGTGAACGGAGCAAGAAAGCCGCCGGCTTTTTATAACCACTGGCTCAATCCCGCCCAATTCAACCAATCGAGACACGTTGCTATGCTGCTCCACAATCTGCCATCACCTGGAGCAACCTAAAAGAGAAGAAACGAGGGGGGGGGAGACCAGGAAAGGGAGGCAACCCTTTGCACTGTCCCATGGAGCCCCTCATAAAAGCTAGGTGTTCAGTCAGAAGACTGAAGCCAGCCATAGATGGATCGAATTTCGGCCGGTTCATCAGGGACCATCCAAATTTTGATCCATGTATGGGCAGGCTGGTTGTACTGAAGTAGATCCATCCCAAGAGTGGGAAGGATTTAGTAGTTTAACAGACAACTGAGCAGGCTTGACAGTGTTTCTTGCCATTTCACTGTAAGGTTTTGTGTGTTGTCAGGTTTTGGAGGGAAACTAGGAGCTAATTGGATTTCTTGCAGTTTAACAGATATTAATCTGTTTTTCCAGAGTTGTTAAAGGATTTAAAAAAAATGGGGAAATGTATGCAAAGATGTACTGAATATGTTATTTTATTTTGCCCTGACATACAGTATGCTTTTAGGGGGAATCTCTTCATGCTGAGATCTGGAGCAGCTGCCAACTGTAACTTGGCTTGGGGATCTCAAATAAGAAACTTCAATGACTTCGTATTCATATAATATCTTAAATCTGCTGTGAGGAGATGAATCCATACACCGCAGGGCTAAGATATTTTTATATGGTTTAATCTGTTTAATTTAACATTTTTGTCTGCTTATATTTATTGCTAACAATAAATGCAACTTGGAAAATGCTGATAGAGCAATTTGTACTTCACTTTATGGCTACTGCTGAGAAACTACTTTTCTGGATCTTCAACTTTATTATTTCCAGGCCAGACATTCTTAAAATTTTAAACACCAATTCCTATAGTTCCTGATATGAATATGTGCTTCCTCTCAGTCATTCTACACGGAAACTCTCCCTCTCTTGTTTTCTGACTTTGGATAATTGTCATGTACATCAATTTCAGTGCTGAAAACAGTTTAGGACGTTAAACTGTGATTTTAGTTTTGGTGTAAACTGTAGAGTTCAGCAGCTCTCTTTAATGTACTATCAATTTTCTTAGCAAGATCCATTTTTCTTAACTGAGCCTGATCCGATCCAGCGACATGCATGATAGCAGCGGCTCCAGTCGCTTTCGTCCTCCTTATTGTACAGATTGATATAATTGATTTCAACTCCTGCTGCTGTCAACCAAAAGCTGTAACACGGGAGTGGGGGGGGTGGGGCCAAGTCCCATGTATGTGTCAATGGACGCAGCAGCGGGACTTGGGAGCGAGAAAGCAAGGGTGCTTCCATGAAATACAGCTATTTGTGGGGGCACCCGCCGATAAGGAGGGACCTGGAGCGCAGGCAGGGGACCCCAAAAGAGGATCAGGGCTGCTTTGTCCAAAACCATTGCAAAGAGCAGACGTGTTTTTTTTTAATTAACAAAAAACAAGCCTTTAGTAACACTTTAGGTGCTGCAGTTTTTTATCACAGGACAAAACATACCAGTAGGTAAATTGGCTCCAACTCAATTGGGTGTTACTGTGTTCATGGTGTATTATGGTTGCAGTGATATTTCAAGCTTTCTTGAGGCAGCTGTTAAAAGGGTTAATACATCTGGGGTTTTCATTTCTTTTGGAGTTTGTTGATTTTTATTTTATGTTGATTGGGGATTTCTAAAAGTTTGGGGAGCTCAAGTGTAGCACTCACTTGTTGCTGATCAATTCTTGGAGTTTGGTTTAGTTTGCAGCATGCAGCTCCATAGTATTAAATACAAGTAAAACTATTTCAAACTACCATAAATTACATCAAGAAAATTCACCTTCCCAACATCATAACAGTAAAAAATAAAAGTTTGCCATACACATGTAGCAAGGTGTAACTTTGCAACGTAGCTAATAGACTACAGT
Organism: Rana temporaria; assembly: GCF_905171775.1. NCBI lineage: Eukaryota > Metazoa > Chordata > Amphibia > Anura > Ranidae > Rana > Rana temporaria. The sequence goes on along the minus strand of NC_053491.1, from coordinate 215,926,524 downwards.
TTGTGATTGAGAAGGAACTCGGCTCCCTCTGGTGTTCTATTGTTATACTGCTGCGACTTGTTCGGTTTAATTATATTAGAACAATGCATTATGGACCTTGAAGTACAGGGAGATAAATACTCCATTGCCTTGGGTGTTTAATAGACTATAATGCCCACAGTGCTACTGTGCTACCAGAGTGCATTGCATCACGCACAGCCTCCTCAGAGGAGCTACTTAAAGGAAGGGAAGGTTTGCATCTGACCTCTTGGGATGGCACCTTCAAGCAAGCAAGCAGGAAGCCTGTGCTGAGGCCTGCTACGAGGGTGCTTAGGCCTAAGAAGCATGGGCCTACAGTGTCCAGAGTGGATCGCCTATCCTGTGGGGGATCCTTGACACAGTGTCTGGCCTATGCTCCACAGCAACCAGAGACGCCTATCCACCTGCGATTTGTAACTGCTGCGTGGAGGACCAGGGACTGCCAGTAATGGAGAGACCGAGAACAGAGACACTACAGACAGAATGTACCTGAGAGGCGAGGCCTCATTTGGTGAGAGGGCACCTGCCCAACTATATAATAACTGTATCACAGGAAGGTGGATCTGATAGACTCACTATTATTGTTTGGAGGTTAACATGCCACGTGCAGGGATACATTGCATCCGGCAGTGACTGTGCATTGAAAGAATTGGCGCCTGTGTCGCCAGTACGCTATATTTACTCTGAATGCTCGTTTCTTCTTTTTCTTCATACCTATTGGATTACAAATTGTTAATGTGCACCAACTAAAGCTAGCGAAGACTACAGTTAACCAGAAGGAACAATTACAGGATTCAGTTTGACTATCTGAGCTAACATAGTAGGACACATGTCTGAGAATTGCCCGCTGGGGAGCCAAAGAGTATATAGACTTACATACATAATATAATTGTTTTATACTCATTTGTACAGTATTGTTGTTCCTGATCCTGAGAGCTGGGTGAGGCCTAGTGGAGAGGTACTCCAGTACTGATAGTATTGCATTGGGGAAATCCCTCCACTGCGTTCTTACGTAGGTCTGACTTCAGCTTGTATTGATTAAACTTGTTCCTTATTCTATTACCATCGACTCTTGCAGGGCCCTGTAAGAAGTCAACTGCTGTTTGTTTAACCCTTAAACACTTACTTCTTGGTTAAACTGCATTTTGTGTGGAGCCTTATCTGTTACCATTTGGATAGGTGATCAGTACAAGGTAATAACATTTGACTGTATCTTTATTACTGTATGGTATCATTGTGGTTCCCAACTGCCAGTGGGTTCCATAATCGTTGGCTGTCCAGTTGTGCCAAGGGAGGGTTCGAGTCAAACTTCTGGGTTTGATAGGCAGAGCGTAGACCCAAAATCTAAACCAGCAGCTCCTATGGGGGTAGTGCTGCACACATATAAATTAAGCCTATTATCCCTTTCACTGTCCTACTGCTTGAAATGTTTACACTGTTGAATGTTCTGCAGTATATTGATTCACTCTTGATTGTTGTAGTTAAAGTGATTGTAAAGTCTTGTTAAAAAAATAAAAAAACATGTTATACTTACCTGCCCTGTGTAGTGGTTTTGCACAGCATAGCCTGGATCCTTCTTTTCTCAGGTCCCTCTTCGCTGCTCCTTGCCACTCCCTCCTGTCGAGTGCCCCTCACAGTAAGCAGCTTGCTATGGGGGCACCCGAGCCAAGCTGCAGCTCCATGTGTCCATTCAGACACAGAACTGCCGTTCGGCCCCGCCCCCTCTCTCTCCTGATTGGCTAACTGACTTTGATGGACAGTGGCAGCCAATGGTGCTGCTGCTGTGTCTCAGCCAATCAGGAAGGAGAGTCCAGGATGGACAAGGGACTCATAGACATTGCTGGACAGAGATGGGGCTCAACTCGACAGTATTAAGCGGCGCTGGGGCATAGAGCTGCACGATTAATCAAGATAAGATCGCGATTCACCTCCCCGCGATCTCCAGGCTGGATGACCCGCGATTTTCTTATCTCACCGCCGATTCCAGCGTGGAACGCAAATGGCACCGATATCAGAACCATCGTCAGCAGCCTGCGCCGCTGCATGGATGCCTGGGCGTAGGCTTCTTTCTCACAGTTCTGTACAACTGTAATGTGTATCCATGCTCCACCCAGTGGTTGCCGGCGGTACTCCTTCTGATGTACAAAAAAACAGACCAGTGGTATGTCTATAATGTTAAAGACATTGTAGACATATCACTGGTCTGTTTTTTATACATTCATATTTTCAAATATATCACAGGTGTATTTATTTATTTATTTGGGGTGGGGGTGGGGGTTTCTGGCATTCAGTTTTTGAGAATCATGAGAGAATCGCAATCTTTAGTTTAAGCAAAAAAATTGTGATTCTCATTTTGCCCAGAATCATGCAGCTCTACTGGGACAGCTGCTTCACACAGAAGGCTTTTTAGATAAAAAAAACCTTCTGCCTTTACAACTCCTTTAACCACTTGCCGAACAGCCGCCGTCAAGATACTGCAGCAGGTCGGCTCATTCCCACAAATCGGTGTACGTTGGCTCCTTTAAGAGCCATAGCAGGCACGCATGCACTACTGGAGGCGATGTCCGCCGGCCACCCGCGATCGCGAGAAAGAGAGCCAGAACGGGGATCTGTCAATGTAAACAGACAGATCCCCGTTCTGACAGGGGAGGAGACAGAGATCGTCTGTTCCTAATGATTAAGAACTCTTAGGATCCCTCGCCTCCTCCAGTCTTCCCCAATCCCCTCACAGTTAGAAACACCTCCCAGGGAGCACATTTAACCCATTGATCGCCCTCTAGTGTTAACCCCTCAATGCCAGTGACATTTACACAGTAATCAGTTCATTTTTATAGCACTGATCGCTGTATAAATGTCAATGGTCCCAAAAAAGTGTAAAAAATGTCTGATCTGTCCGCCGAAATGTCGCAGGCCCACTAAAAAAATCTGAGATCACCACCATTACTAGTAAAAAAAATAATTGTAATAATAAAATGCCATAAATCTATCCCATATTTTGAAGACGATATAACTTTTGTACAAAAAACAATCAATATACACTTATTGCGATTTGTTACCAAAAATATGTAGAAAAATACATATTGGCCTAAACTGATGAGATATTTTTATTTGTTTATTTTTTGGGGGGATATTTGTTATAGCAAAAAGTTAAAAATATTGATTTAAAAAAAAAATTGATGCTCTTTTTTTGTAGCTCAAAAAAAAACGCAGAGGGGATCAAATACCACTAAAAGAAAGCTCTATTTTTGGGAAGAAAAATACATCATTTTGTTTGGGTACAGCATTGCATGACTGTGCAATTGTCAGTTAAAGCGATGCAGTGCCATATCGCCAAAAAGTGGTTAAACAACCGCCTGGACAGTACCTGCCTCTCTAGTACATTTTGGCTAATTATTAAAGTGTTCGCAGGGCCGGATTTCCCACAAGGCCAACAAGGCCAGGCCTCGGGGCGGCACTGTGTGCAGGTGCGGCACCGCGCGGCGGAGGAGACAAGGAATTTTTTCAGCGGTGCGAGCCGTGCGGTGGCGGAGAGAGATTACATCTTCTCTCATTGTTCGCACTGCTGTTCCAACTTCCGCCCTTACTTACAGGCTGCGTGACACAGAAAAGAGAGAATTACGTCATCTCTCACCGCCCGCCCTCACTCTCATCTCTCACTCGAGTCTCATGTGCCTCTGTTTCACGGTTAACCTGCAGCTAGTTTCCCCGCGTGGGAGAGGAGGCAGCATTGTACCTGGCTGCAAGTACTCTGCAATGCTGGAGGGGGGCTTGATTTTACATGCAATTAGTGACAAACTGATACTTTTTGAGTGGCAGCCAGGTAACTGTGGCAATTCCCATTCTGCTAGCAGGCAGTGTGGCAAGTGACATCCCCATCTCGTGGCAGGCAGTTGTGGCAAGTGACATTCCCATCTGGTGGCAGGCAGCGTGGCAAGTGACATCCCCATCTGGTAGCAGGCAGCGTGGCATCTCCATCTGGTAGCAGGCAGTGTGGCAAGTGACATTCCCATCTGGTGGCAGGCAACGTGGCAAGTGACATCCCCATCTGGTAGCAGGCAGCGTGGCATCTCCATCTGGTAGCAGGCAGTGTGGCAAGTGACATCCCCATCTGGTGGCAGGCAGCGTGGCAAGTGACATTACCATCTGGTGGCAGGCAGCGTGGCAAGTGACATCTCCATCTGGTGGCAGGCAGTGTGGCAAGTGACATTCCCATCTGGTGACAAGCAACGGTGGCAAGTGACACGCTCAGGGCTCACACTCATTCTGCTTTATGTTGAGTTTAACTATTTCATTTTATATTACAATGTAATGATAGAAATAATGCATTTCAATCATCCTGACACCATAACAACCATGGTGCCGGGATGATTGAAGCACTAACACCAGTCATTGTCTGGGAAAAATCGCTTACCTCCGCGCGTCGCCCCCCCTTTAATGGGGGGGGGCGGCATTGAAGGACCCGGCCTTGGGGGTGGCAAAGGGAGTAAATCCGGGCCTGAGTGTTCGTCAGCCCAAATATTGTTGTTACTACAATCTCCTCTGTTATAATAAATGCTGTGCCCCACTGTATGTGTTTTCTAAAAACATTTGTGATAAATACCTTATTTCATAGCACCAATCGGCAGTTGCATGACCAGTGATCTCTCTCCTTTCTAGGTCTGACAGCAAAGTAAGCGGGATGTCAGCCAGGAGGAGTAGAGGAGGAGAGAGATGGTTGGACAGGCAGGGAGGGGAGGGGAGAGGAGAACACAGGAGTACAGAGGAGAGCAGAGAGTGGGGCTGCGGATGATAGGGGCACATAAACTGACCACAGTGTCAGGGCTCAGCAGCCATGATAAACCGTGGTCAATTAACAGAGGGGAGGGTATAGCAAGGAAGGATCAGCCAGTGTTACAGGGGGCCAAATGACACAGCACAATCACTGTGCTGTATAACATGCTTTAAAGGAACAGAATCCAATTTTTTTTCAGGTTGTACCCCATACTCATTCACCGAGGGTGGGAGGCCAGAATCTGGAGGCCCCGTTATCCGTTAAGCCCCCGCCCGCAGACCTCAACAACCAACGGCCAGGGCTGTCGGGAAGAGGCCCTTGTCCCCATCATCATGGGGATAGGGTGCTTTGGGGTGGGGGGGGCGGGCGGCGTGCTCGGATAAGGGTCTGGTATGGATTTTGGGGGAACCCCCACACCATTTTTATCGGCGTAGGGGGGTTCCCCTTACAATCCATACCAGACCCAAGGGCCTAGTATGCTCCTGGAGAGGAACCCATGCCGGTTTTGTATTTTAAATGTGTCATGGAGTTCCCCCTCGTGATTCATACCAAACACAGTGCCTGGAATTGGCGGGAATCCAAGTCGGATCCCTGTCACTTCTTTCTCACGCTTGCTGTAATGTGTTTTTACTTTTGCAGCCAGCGGGAGATCTACAGCACCCTGTCGCCGAGAACCGGCACGATGCGATAGCGCTGGAAACACATTCTCGCGGGCAGGTACTGTACATTTTCTCCCCCCTTCTGCTAAATAAATCAGTCTAATTTAGGGAAACTGATGTGTTAAGGTGGTCACCATACATAGATCAAAATTCAATTGGTTTAGCAGGGATCAGCTCAGTTTGATCCATGTATGGATAGGCTGCAGTAGCGGCTGGTGCTCAAACTTTTTGAGGGGGGGCGCAAACAAATTGAAAAATTCTGAAAAATACTAATACAAAAACATCAACTGAAGCCACTGTGCCCATCAAATACAGCCACTGAGCCCATCATAGGCAGCAACTGTGCCCATCATATGCAGCTACTGAACCCACCATATGCAGCCACTGTGCCTATGAAATGCAGCCTCTGTACCCAAAAATTGCAGCCACTGTGCCCATTAATTGCAGCTACTGTGCCCATCATATGCAGCCACTGTGCCTCCCCGCCGCTCGTCTGACTGGCACTTTTTTCCCCATTTTGGTGGCGGGTCAGCCAATGGCTCCTGTGTCCTCCATGTGTCTCTTCTTCATTTCTGATGGCTGACCAATGGGATTGCCTGTGCTTTCAGCCAATCAGGTGACCAGTATTAGACCCATTCCTCCTGATTGGCGGCCAGGCGGTTCAGTGTTAGAAAAGCAAATACTTATTTGCTTTGCTAACTTGCCTGGGTGGACTGTGAGCACAATGCTCTTTGCTCCAAGTCAACCTTTTTTGAAGCCTATTAGAGCCTATCTCTAATCTCTAATCAGGTGCATGAATCTATTCATTTGACAGAGTGACAGAGCAGGTGGCACCTGTGCGCCCTCAATAGGCAGGCCACCCCTGGTAGGCTGGTTGTACTGGATTAGATCTACTGCTTGACTTCTGTACAACCAGCCTGTCCGGTCTTTCTTGATCGTTCAGTGCTGCTGGCTGTAGCTAGAAGCACTGATCAGTGTATTCTGACAGTGGGGAAGTCTCCCTGCTATCAGCAAACTAGAGCTTAGCAAAACATATTTTTTGTTTAACCCACTGGTTGAAAAAAAAAAAAAGAATGAAAGAAAAAAAAAACAATGTGGGGATTTGCAAACCTGACCAGCATAGGTTTTGTCCTACACAAAGAGATGTCAGAATAAAGTTGAAGCTGTTCTTCTGGCTTGCATTGCTGCACAGTAGTTGCGCTTTACTAATACAATGAAGGTCTGAGCAAGTGCACTCACTGAAATAAATGCATTCCCTGTGTGCCTGATCACTTTTTTCAAAATAAAATCTTTTCCCAAAGATTCACTAAAGCCTCAAAAGATTTCCAGCTAAATCTTCTGAGTTAAACTCTACTGTTTTTTTGTACAATGTTTAATGCAAATTTACAATGAAGTAGAAAGTAAACTTTGAAAGAACTGTTTAATATGTATCAGCCTGCTGAGTTATTAATAAATATGTGTGTGTTAAAGAACACCTAATTCCTTTTTTGCAGGCATAAATGGACTAAGTAAGCTAAACTGTCTGCGCTTTACATTTTTCCACTGGAAACTTCTTGGAACTGTGACTTTTTGCAGCTTCATGTCAGGTTCTGATTTTTTCTTCATTTTTTTGTTAAGAAGCATACCATTTAGAAAATCAATGTATATTTTTATGTGTACTTTTGCAATTAATGCAATTAACCAAGGTGCAAACATAAATATATGAAATGTTAAACATACAATTATTCTATTATGACTAGGGATGAGCCAAACAACCCCCCGTTCGGTTCGCATCAGAACCTTCGAACGGACCGAACGTTCGCGTGAACATTTAGAACCCCATTGACGTCTATGGGACTCGAACATTCAAATTCAAAAGTGCTAATTTTAAAGCCTAATATGCAAGTTATTGTCGTAAAACGTCTTTGAGAACCCGGGTCTTGTCACAGGGAACATGTATCAATGGAAAAAAAGTTTTAAAAACAGTAGTTTTTTTCTGGAGCAGTGATTTTAATGATGCTTAAAGTGGGAAAAAAAATGAAAAATTCCTTTTAAATATCGTACCTGCTGGGTGTCTATAGTATGCCTGTAAAGTGGCAGGTGTTTAGAACTGTCCATGCACAAAATTAGATTACTATAAGAAAAAAGCAATTTAAAACTGCTTGCGGCTTTAATGTAATGTCTGGTTACATACTCCCCTCCTCAAGGGCGCCCCAATGGTCTCTTTTACTGGAGATGGTCGTTCAGGGTATCTGCGGTGGAACTGTCTGATTAACTGTGGGGCATGAATGTTTGAGGCATCTTCCCAGGAGTCATTCAATTCACCATAACCAAGCCAACGAACCAAGTATTGTAGGGATGAACCTCGTCTTCTTGAATTAATGATCTTTCCGATCTCATACTCCGTTTCACCTAAAACCTCTATTGGTGGAGGAGGTTGTGGGGTTCTGTTATGAAAGGTATTGGGAAAATAAGGCTTTATAAGGGAAACGTGAAAAGAAGGATGTATCTTCCAATCTGTAGGCAGTTTTAATCTAACTGCATTTGAGTTGATTATATGTATGATAGGAAATGGACCAGTAAATTGTCGGCCAAGCTTCTTTGATGGTACTTTAAGTCTTAAATTTTTTGTAGAGAGCCAAACTAAATCACCAACTTTGTAAGGAGGAGGAGGTGTTCTGCGAAAATCGTAGTATCTTTTTTGTCTTTGCTGGGCGGCCAGTAGGTTTGAACGGAGTTCAATGAGAGTATTCTTTATGGTGGTAAGATAATGTTCTAATGCTGGAACATTATTAGATGGGAAGGATGTTGGTAAGCTGTTAGGATAAAATCCATAATTAGCAAAAAAAGGTGAGTAATGAGAGGAGGAACTGGTAGTATTATTATAGGCAAACTCAGCACAAGGAAGCAACTGACACCAATCATCCTGGAGGTGACTACAATAACACCGAAGATATTGTTCGAGGATCTGGTTTACACGTTCAGTTTGGCCGTTGGTTTGAGAATGATAAGCTGTGGACATACGATGGTCTATCTGTAGTGTCTTACACAAGGCCTTCCAAAATTTAGAAATGAATTGTGACCCTCGGTCCGAGATAATCTGACTTGGGATGCCATGGAGTTTGAGGATGTGATTAATGAAAGCCTCCGCTGTCTGTAATGAGGTTGGTAATTTCTTTAGGGGTACGAAATGGACCATCTTGGTTAGAAGATCGACTGAAACCATGATCGTGTTTGCACCTTGTGATTTAGGAAGATCGACTATGAAGTCTAAAGAAACTATTTCCCAGGGTCTATTTGGTACAGGAAGAGAAGTGAGGAGTCCAAAGGGAGGTCTCCTAGAGTGCTTGTTGGTGGCACAGATCTCACAGGAACGGACGTATTCTTGAACGGATTCAGTCATTTGAGGCCACCAGTAATCTCTTTTGAGAAGAAGAAGGGTCTTCTTGAGACCTGGATGTCCGGCTAATAGAGAGTCATGGGAATGTTTAAGAACTTGAACCTGAAGTTCTGGAGGGACATAAAGTTTACCCTTGAAAGTATAAACACCATCAGGTTGTCTTAAGAGGTCATGAGGTAAGGATGGTGCGTTGTTAGCAAAGGAACGTGAAAGTAAGTCTCTGAAAGGTGTAGCAACTCCAATGATGCGATTTGGAGGTATAATGGAGAGAGGTGGAATCTCAGTTGTCTGGTCTTCGAACATGCGGGAAAGGGAGTCAGCTTTAGTGTTTTGAGATCCTGGTCTGTAGGTAATAAAAAAGTCGAATCTGTCGAAGAAAAGACTCCACCTGACCTGTCGGGCCGATAATGTCTTACATGCCTTAAGGTGTTGAAGGTTTCGATGGTCTGTAAGTATAGATATAGGGTGTGTGGCTCCCTCTAATAGGTGTCTCCAATTTGTCAGTGCATCCTTGATGGCTAGAAGTTCTTTTTCCCCAATGGGGTAATTCTTTTCTGAAGGTGATAAGGTTCTGGAGTAGAATGCAACAGGATGCAAAGGTTCTGATAAAGAAGGACGTTGAGATAGTATTGCACCAAGAGCAAAATGAGATGCGTCAACCTCTAAAGTAAAGTGGCATGTTGGATCTGGTAGTTGAAGAAAAGGTGCGGTGGTGAAAGAATTCTTTAATAAATCAAAAGATTTCTGGGCATCCATGGTCCAGCTAAACGGTACTTTTGTACTAGTAAGACTAGTTAATGATTTCACGTGGAAGAGAAATTCTTTATAAACTTGCGATAGTAGTTAGAAAAACCCAAGAAGCGTTGTAATGCTTTTCTAGACTTAGGAACTGGCCAAGAAAGGATGGTCATGCATGGTGTCGGAATAAATTAATATATCATCTAGATAAATTACGACACAGACATCAAGTAAATCCCAGAATATATCATTAATGAACCATTGAAAGGTAGCAGGAGCATTACAAAGACCAAAGGGCATAACTAGATATTCGAATAGGCCATACCGGGTTTTGAATGCAGTCTTCCTAATCAGGTTGTAAGCACCCCTGAGGTCCAATTTAGTGAAGATCTTAGATGTTTGAAGTCTTTCAATGAGTTCTGGTATGAGTGGTAAAGGGTAGCGGTTCTTTACTGTGATATTGTTTAGAGACCTATAATCAATGATGGGTCGAAGGGAGCCATCTTCGTTTTTAACAAAAAACATTGCAGCACTGGCTGGAGATGTAGAGGGTCTAATAAAACCTTTTTTCAGATTGTCGTCTATGTATTCCTTTAGATGAATTAATTCTGGTTGAGAAAGAGGGTAAATACGTGCAGTGGGAATAGTACTACCAGGAATGAGATCTATAGGGCAGTCGTAGATGCGATGAGGTGGTAAAACATCAGCATTAGCTTTACAAAACACATCTGCAAATTCATGTAAGTAAGTAGGGAGACTAGGAACCTGTGTATTAATTATTAAGAGTGGTAACATTGATGAACAGGTCTATTTACAGTATGTGGAGGGTAAGGATAAGGATCTGGTTGACCAATTGAAATTGGGTTGATGGAGATGTAACCAAGGTAACCCAAGTACGATTGGAAAAAGAGGGGAAGAAATGATGTCAAAGGAAAGCTCCTCTGTGTGATGACTCATACAAGAAACCTTTAAGGGGACGGTATGTGTACAGATTGGACCAGAAGAGGAACTTGAACCGTCAATAAAGGTGACTGACAAGGGTGTTGGCTTGAGAAGGAAAGGAATTTTATTATGGTGTACAATCTCAGAGTCTATGAAGTTGCCACAAGCTCCAGTATCCACCATTGCTTCAATAGGAATCTTTTCTTGGTCCCACTGTAAAGTAAGAGTAACATAAATATAAGAATTAGTGGTGGATCCTCGAGTCGTGGGCATACAAATGTTGGTAATTTTACCTTGGGTATTCTTCTTGAGTAACGGGCAGGTGGCGACAATATGATCTGGTGCTGAACAATATAGGCATAAATTATTTGCTCTACGTCTCTGTTTTTCTGCTGGAGATAGAGGACCTCTTATAGAACCTAGCTCCATAGGGACTTCCTTAGGAGGTGATTTAGATCTCTTGAGTGGAACGGATGGGTATAGAAGGGCACGTTCAGCCTTCCGTTCACGCAGACGTCTATCTATAGCAACTGATAGATGCATTAAATCTTCCAAGGAGGGAGGTAGCTCTATTCGAGCTATCTCATCTTTCAAAGCCTCAGATAGGCCGAGTCTAAATTGGTTCCTAAGTGCTATGTCAGTCCATTGAGTTTCTCGACTCCAGCATTTATACTCTGATATATAATCCTCAACTGGTCTTTTGCCTTGTCTGAGATTGCGGATTGTATTTTCTGCAGTCAATTGTTTATTGGGATCCTCATACAGTAGAGACATTTCATCTAAAAAGGTATTGAAAGCACCAAGAAGTTCACCATGTTCCTCTACGTATGAGTCTGCCCATACTCTAGGTTCACCTTTGAGGTACGAAATTACAGTAAGAATTCTCATCCTATCCGAGTAGTAAGTCCGGGGGCAAAGTTCAAACAAAAGTCTGCAGGAACTCATAAATTGTCTAAATAATCTTCTATCACCAGAAAATGGTTCTGGTGTACAGACTTTAGGTTCAGGGCGGTCCCTGGGATGGGCGAAATTTTGATTGCGAAGAGTGTCATTTTCGAGCCGAAGCTCATTCATAGAAGCAGTTAGAGTGTCAACCCGTTGGGAGAGACCAAGCATATGATTAGCTAACTCTGCTGGATCCATTTAACAAAAAAAGTCATTTTTTGGGGTTCCACAATTATGTAAAGACCCTGCAGTCTTGGGTTATGTAAATGGTATGGATCGCAGCTGCAGAGGTTTCTCAGGTATGATACCCTTATTCACTCTCTATAATAGCTAGAAAGTTCAGGGATCAGGTCATCACAACCTCTTATTTAGACACCAAAATATGATACTGTTAATACCTATTCCCTCATAGGCATTTGTGTTAAGGTAACAGACATGTATGGATTACAGTGGTATAGCATAGGATAACTATCTTCCTGAGATCAAACAAGAGATGCAAGTGATGTTACTTATGACAGTATGTACTTGGCATTAATATATGGTCAGTCCATAGGTGTCATAGGCTTGCTCTATATTATTACTGGTAAACCATTATACTTGCGGTTAGTTGCTTGTCCCCTTAGTTGTAGAAGATAGTTCCTAGTGATAAGCCAAGTCGCTGTAAACTGTATCTGGAGATTGTCCTAGAGGAGGAGGTAGTGAAGGTAGCTTATGCTTGTTCAGCTGTACTGCTCAGGGCTTGAGTATTCTGTTCAAGGTCTCCAAAAGGTATGTATCGGGTTCTGTGTTCCGGATCGAGTAATGCGGCTGGTGATGCAGGGTTCAGACACTCAGGAGGCGGCAGGCGTCCTACGAGAATTGTGGAACACCTAGCCGCCATCTCTGAGGGTTTAAATAGCAAGCAAGCGTGTGAGGAAGCCGGGGAACGCTGAGGCGCACTTCCGCGTTCCAGAGTGGAACGCATGCGACCGCGCACCGGAAGTGACGCGGCGCATTGGCCAAACTGAGCCTGATTGCAAGAAACTGAGTTGAAATCAGTAAAAACATGAAGGGGAAAGCGAGAATCATTACAGATAATGACAGAGGCATTACAATAACTGACCGATGGGGCCCACACACGATCGGTTTGGACCGATGAAAACGGTCCTTCAGTCCGTTTTCATCGGTTTTGACCGATCGTGTGTCCACGGCATAAGTTTGGCTCTATGTTGCTTAGATTTATAAGACTGTGCCACAGAGACATTGCTGTGAAGCATTCATGTTTGTGCAAGTTTTATAATCAGTTTTGTATTATTCAGCAGTGTATGACTACTCTGCCTTTTTTACACTGTTTTGCATTATTTATTCTGACTTTGGACTTGTTTAGTGAGTGAGTGAGTGAGTGAGAAACTTATATAGCGCAACACATGCTAACTGAATCGCCTCTGGGCGCTTGGTATCCATTCCCTGGGCCCTCAGAAGAGATGGGTCTTGATCTTTCTCCTGAAGGCCAGGTGGTTTACCTCCAATCGGATTCTGGTTGGTAGAGCGTTCCATAGTCTGGGTCCTTGGACCGAAAATCTTCGTTCTCCTTTGGACTTGTATCTGGCTTTGGGTATCTGGAGTAGATTTTGGTTGGTGGATCGCAGAATGCGATTGGTGTTGTGAGCTTTTAGTTTCTCGCATAGATATTGGGGGGCATTTCCCAGAATACACTTATGCATTAGACAGAGAGCTTTGAAAGTGATTCTGTCTTTTACGGGCAACCAATGAAGGGATCTCAACGAAGGTGAGATTGATTCCCATGGTTTTTTCCCAGTCACAAGTCGAGCGGCCGTATTTTGAACGACTTGCAGACGAGTGATTTGGTATCGGCAAGTCTTAGCGTGTACAAGCAGAGGGACAAACTTGTGCACTGAATCTGGTGCCTGCTCGGGTCAGAGGCCCCTCCCCTCTCCATTGTATATACTCACACTCGGGAAGTGAACTGTGCTTGCTGGATGGACATCCCGCAGACATCACATAGCTGTCGATCGCCCTCTCCCGCCCCCTCCCCTGTATTGTTAGATGCCAGCCGGAGGTACAGGGGGAGGTGCGGGGTCTTGGGGCCCCCCCACACTGGCGGAATGCCAGGATCCAGTCACAAGTGCGACTGTTGCGACCCTGGTAATTCCACCACTGCTAAATGTTCAGTACAAACTGAAGCTTGCAGTTCTTTGATATGTGAGTGGACATGGAAATGGTTGAACCTGAATGTAGCCTATGACTTGAGGTTATAACAACTTCTATCAGTTTTCAGAGATGGCCCCTTTTAACTTGTCTGTCTTTGATATTAATGCCGTTTTGCCCAATTAGGTAAAAGCAGAGTACATACAAGTGTTTTTTGCCTATGTATGGTGGATGCGTTCATATACATTGGTGTTTTCTTCACTTTGTACTTTGTAATCTAGCCTTATCTGTATCCGATTGTTAAAACTCTGTATTTGCTTCATATAAGACCAACATATGTCATATGAATTATTCTACCACATCCTCTGATTTCTGTTTGACACCACTTGTCATCTGATGCGAACATCTCTGGAGATACATGTTTTGATACTAGTCAGTCCGTCACCTTGATGTGCTTTCTGCTTGGCTTTCTGAAAAGTTTTGTCATGTTTCTGATTCAATATTGGAACTTGTCTTTCAAATGTTATTGCCTTGCTCAACAAAAAAAGGCATGTGTGCACGATGGTAACCTCTGAAAGCAACAGTTAATAAAGGAAGAATGGTCAATCTAAAAAGCAGCTGCTCAAGTGACACATATGTCAATTATAAGTTGGTTTCCGGCTCACTTAGGACTGCATCTAAAAATGCATTTTCAATTTCTTCTTGTCTACAGATTAAAGTTTTCATATCATTGTATTTTCTTTTGCTTTTTTATTTTTTTACTTTTTTTTTATATTATTCTTTGACAGATCCTTCTGTAAAAGTAACAAAAAAAATCCTACATGATCAACATTTACCATACAATACACAGTATATATGTAAATATATATATATATATATATATATATATATATATATATATATATATATATATATATATATATATACTGTATATATATATACACACACACACATTTAGCTTGCGGGTATAGTATTACATTGACAACTCACAAATTCTTTTTTTTTGGGCTGTCCATCCACAAGTTTTCATTCCAAAAAACAGAACATAAACAAAAGCAAAGTTGTTCCAAAGCAGGGGTGAATCCAGCAGAACATGGGGAATGATCAGCAATGCGGCCATCCGTACAGCTCTCTCCAGAGTCTTCAAACTAACTAAGACAGGTGTTTTAAGCACCCGACTCTACAAAATAACCAGGATTCTGTGATTGATACTTGCTCCCTATAGAGCCTGTCTTTGAACAGACCTTCGTGTTCTTGGTGGCAGAATGTGTCTGTCCCAGACCAACCCTTAGACCATCTGGAGCTGTTTGTCATTATGTGTGCAACAATTCATAACAAGTTTAAAAGATTATGCCCAAACTCTTCTGTATAGTGCCATGATAATAATCTAAAACAAGATTCAAAATGTGCTTGTTATCTTTACCTGCACCTGATTTGACCTTCAGTGTACGTGATCCCTTTGAAAATCAATACATGCATTTATACGCATTTAGAAATTTTCTAAAATTGCGGTTATGTCAATGCCAGTGTGAACTGACAAAAATGTTCTGTTGTTTATTTAAAGAAATATTCCTAATTCAGTCAAAATCTTATTAGACATTTGTAGCACCTTGCTGCAAATATGTGCTAATGTATAGCAGAAATACTTTTTGTGGACTATGATCTATCCAATAACTGAATATAGTGTATTACTCTGCCAATTCTCAAAGCAATTGGATCTTGCATTTCACAGCAGTCCATGGAAGAGTAAGGAAGGCAGTTATACTTAGCGCCATCTTGTGGCTGAAATAGACAAGCACAGTCATTTCATATATACTAGAATGCATAATGTATTTACCTTTTTTTCTGTAAGACTAGCAGACATGATACACATAAATGCTTGAGTTTTTAATCCTTCATTAGCTGTGAGGGGAAGTGTTTCCTCACAGATTGGGATGTTGGTCTTGGAAATTAAAGTGGGATTTTGCAAAAGGAACAATTTAGATAAAATCAGGGCTTCCCAGAGTTCCTCTTTACAGGATAGCTGTACTTTCAGGACAGAGTCTCCAGTTTTTATAATCTCTGCAACCAGTCCATGAAAGTTACGTGGAAGTCGGTACCTTTTAAAAAAAGATGAGTCTGTTGTATTACTGCTTGTGCTTAGGAATGAGTTGCTTTCAGGAGCCACTTAAGTAAAAAGGAATTATAGGATAATGAAAACCAAGAACAAAAAACACATTTATTGCAGTTTACCAATTTTTGGATGTGGTGGCTGCAATTGTTTTTGTTTTTTAGGTTATGATCATTTTCAGCAAGTAGGCTAAGACCATTTTCAGCAAGTACAAAAACATTTCCGTTGATCTAAAAATGCAGCCTCTTTGTCGCTTCCTGTGAGTTGTTTAGAAAGCAAAACAATTCCATCTTCGTTATTTAAACTACTAATCCCATGATCCGTCATGTATTGTTTAAAGTCCAAAATGGGTAACATCCATGGCTCTCTCAATGGATACAGTGGAAGGGTGAACAGGAAGCAGTTACCTAGGGAGGAGAACATGCAGAATTTCCTATTGCCATTAAAGGGAAAAAAGACTGAAAAATAAGGAACTACTAGTAGGCTATAATATTTAAAAAGTTTAGTTGTTTTAAGATGATTGAAATTCCACTATCTTGACCCCAGAGTGAATAGCAAAATCTAGTAGTTCAGTCTCTCCTCTCTCCTTTCAAGGGTGTGGGAAGCCAAGGAATGCTGTATCATAATTGGTGGCAATGCCCCAAGGTCTATAAACTGTGGATAAGGTATACAATTTGATCTTAACCATCCTCATTAAAATGTATTTTGCAACCCGTAGGAAACAATACTTCATAGGACCATGTCTAATCTTATCAGGTTTGAGCAGAAATGTATATTTTGTTTCTTAGCTACAGGTCAAACTATTGCCAGAGCCTGAAGGCAGCTGACCTAGAACTTCATAGGTGAAGAGATGAAGCAGCAGATTATGGGTACCATGGTTCATGAAAAAACGTTCTGCTATACTAAAAGATACAACTCAAAATTTATGAAAATATGGTCTTTCTTGGTCTTTAAAAATTCAACAAAATAACTGTGAAAAAAAAGCCCACAATCTCTTGTCCTCAGCTCTTTTTGTAATAGGCTGCACGAGTACTAATAGCTAAGGGTTATTGTGTAAGGAAGAAGGCTTGTTGCCTCAAATATATGGCAGGATTTACCGGCACACAAATATGTATCTTATTCAAATATAAAGTTTATTACAAAAAAAACACACATTTCTTAAAAACAATACATTAATAAAATCATGCTTCTCAATTCATGGACATTGTTTACCAACAGCCCATTTACAGTATACAAACTTCAATCCAGTTTTTTATCTAAGCAGTATATACCGTAATTGTATTGGTTTCTCTACCAAACTCAAAGCGTTTCTTGGACTTTGGTCCACTCCATCAGGAGCTTACTAGCAGGGTATGTATATACTGTATACACTCCTCACTGAGTGTGAAAGGAACATACATAGAATATTAAAATAAAAAAACAAACTATCAATTTTTCTTTATGTTCACACATGACCGCCACTTACCTGGGTGGAGTTGGGTGTGGGGAAAGAGGGGAACCCGACTATTATTCCTTTATGAGGGGGGCAGAACAGGTCAGTCCCAAGGTTAGAGAGATACAGCGGAGGGATCTACACAAGATATATATTCTATATCAGATACTAGGGCTGCGCATCTTCACCCGTCTCACGATTCAATGCGATTACGATTATCAAGTCCACGATTCAATTCGATTCGATTCAGCGATGCATCACGATGCATCAAGATTAATACCCAAGTGCCCATGCTTTTCAACTTTTCATCAAAAAATAAATGCAAGCAGTCAGAAATTGAATAAAAATATATTTATTTGCATTTGCTATTTAAATATACCAAGTTCCCTGCAGAATCATATAGCAAAGTCTGAATGAACAAAACAGTGCAGCAGAAAACAGTATTTATTTAAAACAGTACTGTCTGTAACATTAAACTCTTGTGTTGGGCTGGCCTGGTTCAGTTAGTTTCTAAGTTTTACAATAATTGTACTATATATATTAAATAATAAATATATTAAAAACAGTAACGCCTACATCTCTACAAATTTAGGAGCACTTCTAGTTCCTGACTGGCAAACATCACAGTGAGTCAGTGAACCTATAACAGTCAGTGACTGTGTTATAGGTTCACTCACTGTGATGTTTTCCAGTCAAGAACTGTCTGTCACACAGTTGTGTTGCAGAACTTCCTGGTTCACCGTGATTGTTTTAGTACCACCAGCACCACCACCCCCTAAGCCAAGACCGCAAATTTGTACACTTGGTGCAAAGGGATTAATGAATAGGAATACAGAATATGTATGTAATAATGGCAATCCAATCACCAGCATTATATTATTTACTTTAGTATGTATATTTTACAGTACACTACAAGTCCACACAATGCATCAGCGATACAGATTATTAATCTATATCTCTGATGCATTGTATGGACTCAGAGTGGGCTGTAAAATGTAAATACTAAATATAATGCTGGTGATTGCTGGATTGCCATTATTCCAATAATTCCATACATATTCTGTATTCCTATCCATTAATCCCTTGCACCAAGTTTAAGTTATATCATATCTCAGTTTAATACAGTAGGACTTAGTGAGTGTGTGTGTGTGTGTGTCTGTCAGTGACATTGAGTCACCTACCTGATTAATGATGATGCGATGACAACGACGTACGACGACGGTGGTGGTGGTGGGTGGCACTGGTACAGTGGCAGTGGTGGCACTGGCTGGCTGCTGGTGGACTACTGGATTCAGTTCTCCTCCTCTCCTGCTGTCTGTGATGACGGAGTCTGAGGACAGGGCAGATGACAAGTTTAGTACAGTGACAGTCTGTAAGTGACAGTGACACCGTGACCGGATGCATGACCAAAATGACTTAAAGACTAAACGTTTGGCCTGCATTCTGCAATACAGAAATGTAGTAATTAGTTCCCCAGCACAAAATCTACTGACATTTGTAAAAAAAACTGATTTCATAACTTACAGTACGCTCAAAGAAAACAAAAATGTCATAACTTTACACTCAGTGTAAGTTATTAAATGTTAGTTTTCTTTACAAATGTCAGTAGATTTTGTGCTGGGGTACAAATGAAATTACTACATTTCTGTATTGCAGGCCAAACGTTTAGTCTTTAAGTCATTTTGGTCATCATGCATCCGGTCACGGTGTCTGTACTGAGGAGAAGATAATACTACACTGTTGTTTTTTGTGCAGAAGGGTATTTTTTACTTACTGTGTGTGCTCAGTTGCGCTGCACTGCAGTGAGTGTGTGGCACTGGCGGGTGGCGGCGGCTGTGGCCTAGCTCGGGGCTCCAGTCTCTCGTCTCTCCCCAGTGCAGTCTCTATCTCCACTGTCTGTGACCTGTCCTGCTGCTGTGTGAGCCGAGTACGTCGGTGAAGGTCTCCTCTCCCCCTGCAACACAGCCTGTCAGTGTCTGTCTCACTGTGTGCTGTTGTAGCCGAGGAGGAGAGCTGCCTGGTAGTACTCTGAGCGGCGCGCTCCGGGGGGGGGGGGGGATGTCCGTGCTGTGCTGCTGTCCGACGTCCGGCTCCTCCTCTCCTCACGACTCGAGGAGTGCGACCCAGGCGAAGGGGGATGAAGTTGGTGGGAGGCAGCGGGAAAAAAGGCGCTAGAAGTTCGGCTCCACTCGGCTCTGCGCGACAGGACGCGACGATGACGTCATCAACATGCATCGATTATTTAAGGCTACAGCATCGATGCGAAATCGCCGGCGGTCGAATCTCGATGCATCGATTCTCCAATTATATTCAACAGCCCTCTCAGATACTTTATCAATTATTTTTAAATGGTTACGGCATAACTTTTGCGTTGATCACATCATATGTAGAAAAAAAGAGGGAAAAAAAAGGGGGGAATGAAAAAACGTATATATTACAAGAAGACCTACATTTTGCCACCATGGTGTAATATTGATGGTGCTCTCTGAAAATTAATCCATCTTGGCCCATATATTGCTCTTAAAACACAAGCAATGGAAATAATGGTGCACTATAATGGGCCAGCTTAGTTGTGGATACTAAAATAAAACCACCCAAACAATGATAGTGCTTTCTAAAGGTGATTAGTCTAGCCATAATCAAATACAATCAGATAATTACACCCAACATGGCTGCAGTTATAAATAGATCTATATCACCTTATGATATACAAAAAAAATATATATATATTTTATAAAGGAAGGGATTATACTCCTTTACCTGGTGTGTTATGGCATGTACCAAAGCTAAATATTAGCAAAAATAAAAAGGACAAAAACTGGACAGCCGCACTCCAAAAATTTCTTAAAAAGAGATGTCTTTTATTTTTCAACTGTGCATACAGTCACTGCAAGCCAACAACATACAGTATGGCCAACGCGTTTCGCACTGGCAGTCAGTGCTTAGTCATGGCTCAGCTCTACCAAAGCTAAATATTAGTTCCCTTCTAATAGCATCCTTTCCACTTAAACTATGTGACCTAAACAGAGGGCACATGGGAAAAACTTGTTTAGGATAAAGTGGCTTAAAGGAACACTAAAGGTTCGTTTTTTATTAGATCAATTGATTGCTGTAAGCTAGAGCATTTAAATATCACTTACCTCGTTTTTCTTTTGACCTCCAAAATACAGTAATCCAGGTTTAAAAATGCCATTTCCTGTCTCTCCTCTTCTTGCTTTCCACCAGCATCTGAGCCGTTTTGCATGGTGGAAAGCAGAATGTGCTCACCCCCTCCCTATGACTACAGCCCTGCGTGAAGATGCTCTCTTATCCCTCACAGGCATGGAGGCTAAGCCTAATGGGAACTGTAGTTCCCATTAGGCCGTGATGTAGCAAGAATGAATGCGCACCGCAAACCAGGAAGTCAGTGAGAATAACGATTCAGGAGTGACGGAGGTGAATAAAACAGCTCGATTTCAACAGGTATCAAACTAGTTATAATGCAAAACATTACTTTTTACTTTATAAGCTACTGTCAGACTTTAATTTAAGAGGAAAATATTTTTGTCTTTACAACCCCTTTAAGCCAGAAAATGTTTTTTAAACATTCCAATCAGCAAAGCTTGAAGGATGGTTGGGAAGGCTGAAATACCATCTGTTGTCTTGAGCAAGCTTCTGGTATATTACAGTAGTGTGGTCTGTGTGGATTCCCCCAGCTGCACAATTTCCGCCTGGAACCCCCAACTATATATCACCCTCATTAGCCACTATTGCTGTCACCTGGGGTGGGGGCGGAGGTGTAAATGTCCAGCTAACAGCTGAGGACTGTTCTGTCCTCCTCATAAAAGGATAAAGGTCGTGTTCCCCTCTTTCCCTATGCCCAACCCCATCCAGGTAAGTGGCGATGTCATGTGTAAAGAGAAATCAATATTTGTTTTCTAGTTTTCTACAGTATGTACAGTATGTTCCTTTCACACAGTGAAGAATGTATATATACATTCTTCGCTAGTAAGCTAGTAAGCTCCTAATTAAGTGGACCGAAGTCCAAAGTCCAAACACGTCAAGTTTAGTAGAGAAACCAATAAAAATATACACCACTTAGATAAAAAACTGGATTGAAGTTTGTGTAATGTAATTGGGCTGCATTGAGAAGCATGATTTTATGAATGTATTGTTTTTACGAAATGTGAGTTTTTCTTTGTATTAAACTTTATATTTGAATATGATATCTATTTGCGTGCCATTAAAATCTTACCATATCTTTAAGGCAACAAGCCTTCTTCCTTACACAGTTTTGAATAAGGATAAGGCACTGAAAGGCCAATCAATCAATCCAAGGGGTCTGTATTATTAGCCAAAAATCCAAATAATTAAGTAGAAAAAATTCTGATTTGAAAATGTTCTTTTACAAGTGACTGCTTTTCAATGTAATATAATGTGCTCTTCAAACCCTACTCAGGGGCCTGTTTATTATCTTTTTTACACATTTACCCAGAATTCACATATTTTCAAACTGAATCCAAATTGTAAAAAAATATGTAAATAATGGGTGAAACTTGCATTATTCTTGTGTGAAAACATTTATTTAAAAATCCCTTTGGCCCCATACACACGATAGAATCCATCCGCAGATAAATCCCAGCAAATGGGTTTCTGCGGATAGATCCTATGGTGTGTACACGCCAGCGGATCTGTTTCCGCGGAGAAATCTCCTCTGGGATGGATTCCAGCAGATCGGATATTTGCTGACATGCACAACAAATTCATCTGCTGGAATCCATTCCAACGGATGGATCCGCTCGTCTGTACAGACTCACCGGATCCATCCGTCCAAAGGGATTCCCCGCACGCGTCGTAATGATTTGACGCATGCGTGGAATTCCTTATATGACAGCGTCGCGCCCGTCGCCGCGTCATAATCGCGGCGACGGCGCGACACGTCATCGCCAGAGGATTTCCGCGCGGATTTCAATGCGATGGTGTGTACACTCCATCGCATAGAAATCTGCGGAAATCTTTGAGAGGATTCATCCGTGGAAACGGTCCGCTGGACCGTATCCGCGGATAAATTCTCTCGTGTGTATGGGGCCTTAGTGTTGTTCTCACCATCAATGAGAACATTCAACATGATCTTTTCTAGTGTTCAGAATGTGAATGAGAGGACCTGTTCTCTATTTTTCTTTTGTATAAAAAAGCAAGGCTTGCCATGATCTATGATTCTATGAAAATCCAGTTAAGTGTCCGCCGAAACTCCAAACATTTACCCTGATAGAAAGATTCTGAAACATCCATGACACCCGGCACCTACCCTGGAGGGTCCCTCTCATCATCCCCCGATCCAGACGTGCAGTTTTCTCCGCAAATCGGCAGCGAACATGTCCCGCAAAGGTGGCAAGGAATCTCAGCAGGCCATAGAGCATGGAAGCCAAGATGGGGCCCGGACCCAGCGCTCAGCCAAGGAGGCAGCCATGCAGATGTTAAGCAGCGCTCTGGGGAAGGGTGGCATACCTAAAACACCCTCTCATCTCATGGATGCATCCGATTTGGACTCCCCTGAAGAGGCCATGGAACAAGGCATGACCGGAGGACGCAGACCAGGCCTCCTCATGGGACGCAGTGAATACACCTGCTACTGATATTAATGCCAGGGCCCTGACAGACCAGGACAATGTCCTGAGGGACATTTTTGCAGCTGTAATATCCTGCAACACATCCATTATTACACTAATTAATACAATTAAAGGGGTGAAGCTGAAACTGAATATGGTTACACAGGACATGCAAAAGCTGCGTGATCGCACGGCTGCACTGGAAGACAGAGTGAGCAATGTGGGGGATGATGTTGCCCCCCTGCAGAGAGAAGTCCATCATATGCAATCTATTATCACTGGCCACACAGACCATTTGAAAGACATAGAAAATAGACAGAGACGCAATAATGAACGTGTGGTAGGCATACCAGAGAGGGCTGAGGGCAAAAATCCTGTGGCATTTGAGAACTGGCTAACTAACACATTTGGCAAAGACTCTTTTTCTTCCATGTTTGCAGAGTCCCACCCAGGCCGCCCAAACCTATTGAGGCCCCCAGGCCGTTCCTGTTCAAAATGCTGAACTTTAAAGACCAAGATGCCATTCTGTACCAAGCCAGAACCAGGGGTGCCCTTATAAGAATTGATAATACTGTCATACCCTGATTTCTCTGCTGAGCTGCAGCGTCGCAGAGCCAAGTTCACAGAGGTTAGGAAGCGTTTTCGCAAATATGATGTCACATATGCTTTGTTGTACCCTGCCAAACTCAGGATCGCTGCCAATAGCCAAATGCAGTTCTTTGATAATCTTACCAATGCGTCTCTGTGGCTGGATTGTAAAGAGCACACCCTCAAGAAAGCACCGGCACCTATGGCCTGATGGTGATTTGCCTTTTTCCCTCTTTCTACTGGGTGAAGTGGATGCCCTGTGAGGAAATTTGGGCATGCTACTCTTTTTCTTTGACCTCCCTGACAGACGGAGAGGAAGACAAATGTTACTTGCACTACATTTACCTGATGACTCACAAGTCCCTTCGAATCAGAGTTGAACTGAGTAGGGTACCCAACTGGTCGATATGGGAAAGGGCAGGGGTTGGGTTCCTCATCCAAATACTTGACGGACCTGTCTTAAAGCCGTTCACCCAATTGAGCGAATTCCCTGCACTCATGGCCACCACTGTCAATATATACAACTGCAACACGCCATTAGATATCAGTAGACAAAAATTTGCAATTAGAGGAATCCACGTTCCTTGAGTTCATATTTTACAACCCTGAGAAGAAGGGAATCATTTCTAGAATCTATACTCACTTATTATCACACATACAAGCCCCTGACTTGTTACCATCTAGGGAAGGGTGGGAGTAAGATGTTGGCCCCATCGATGGTGAGCAGTGCACTAAAATACTGGTAGTGGGCCCCTTGGTATCAGTATCAGCG
This sequence comes from Rana temporaria, assembly GCF_905171775.1. Taxonomy (NCBI): domain Eukaryota; kingdom Metazoa; phylum Chordata; class Amphibia; order Anura; family Ranidae; genus Rana; species Rana temporaria. Next base: position 215,902,434 of record NC_053491.1, on the reverse strand, counting down.
GCGCAGACTATCCCACCTTTTCATACTACATAGAGTATACCACACTCCTGTGCAGTTACATAAGTGGTGTAGGCCTGATTCCCCCATATGTCCGAAATGCCAAGCCCACCCGGGTGATCTAATTCATATGCTCTGGTGATGCCCCAAGCTAGTGAGGTACTGGAATTGCATTGTTACCAGAATAAACAGTGTATACCAAGTTCAGCTTGCGGTGGAACTGCTAATGTGTTTGCTAGGTAGCATAGATGAAGACCTGTACCTCCCTTCGGTATACATTTCCCTCACAAGGCTCCTATATTTAGCCAGGAAGCTGATTGCCCATTTGTGGCTATCAGCACGCACCCCAAGATAGGCGCAGTGGATCCAAATGGTCAAAGATAATCTTATTTGGGAAAAAAACACATATCATCATAGAAAATCGCCAAATAAATTTACCAACATCTGGCAGTTGGTTGAACTCCCCAGAAGTGGCACCGCCACAATTGGCCCTGGATAGGCTGTTGATGGTATAATCGGTCCTGTGGTGCAGTTCTTGAAGCTTTATAATGTTGGGGAAGATGAATAAGGCACTAGGAGAGCTTTGCATGATTGACAGATTTAAACCACTTGTGATATATCAACGGTTGGACTCACACTTTATTGTCTAATTTACTTTCATTTAATTTTGTCTTTGTTTTTTGTTATTTTTTCTTTTATTAGTTGAGCACTAGGTTGTTCATCTGTTTGTAACTAGGAACTCAGGGCCAGATCCACATACACGTAGAACGGCGCATCAGAGATACACTACGCCGCCGTACCTTACCTGGCGCATTTTCGAATCCTCAGCGATTTTGCGTCGTAAGTTACGGCGGCGTAGTGTATTTCTGGCGGCGGATTTGAAATTGGGCGGGTTGGGGGCGGGTTTCATTTAAATGAAGCGCGTCCCCACGCCAAATGAAATGCGCATGCGTTGTCAAGAAATTTCCCGCCGTGCTTTGCGCGAAATGACGTCACAATGACGTCATTTTTTTTAACTTAGACGTGAGTTACGTCCATCCCTATTCATGGACGACTTACGCAAAAAAAATGTAAAATTCAAATTTCGACGCGGGAACGACGGCCATACTTAACATGGCAAGTCTATGTATACGCCGAAAAATACCAGCTTTAACTATACGCCGGAAAAAGCCGACTACAGACGACGTTAGAAAATGCGACGGCCGCGCATACGTTCGTGGATCGTCGTAAATCGCTAATTTGCATACCCGATGCGGAAAACGCCACCCAGCTGATGCCGAAGCTGTCGTCAAAGACGTACACCTGTCGGATCTAACCCAGAAGCTGTCGATCTTGTTTTGAGGATTCAAAACAACGATACGACGCGGGAAATTTGAAAGTACACCGGCGTATCAGTAGATACGCCGGCGTACTTCGTCTGTGGATCTGGCCCTCAGGGTTTAATACAATGTTTTTCAGTTCTATAATTTCAGTGTTGAACAGTTATGCCCCGTACACACGATCACTTTTTTGTGATGAAAAAAAAAATGACATTATTAAAAAAGTCATTTAAAATGATCGTGTGTGGGCTAAACATATTTTTTTGTCTTCTGAAAAACTGGCAAAAAAAAAATTCGAACATGCTTCAATTTTTTATGTCATTTTTTAAAATGTCATTTTTTGCGTCATAAAAAATGATCGTGTGTGGGCAAAAACGACTTTTTAAACCCGCACATTCCCAGAAGCAAGTTATGAGACAGGAGGTAAAACTACCATTCATAATGGAGTAAGCACATTCATCACGCTGTAACAGACAAAAAAGCATGAATCTGCTTTTACTAACAAGTAACCAGCTAAAAGCAGCCTCAAGACGAATAGAACTTCCCCTTTAGAGTGCCGTCGCTTTGTTCATAATTTTTCAAAAACGATGGTGTGTGGGCAACATAATTTTTATTGATGAAGTTGGAAAAATTACGTTTTCTTTCATCACAAAAAGTGATCGTGTGTACGCGGCATTAGCCTTTAAATGACCTTCTCCCACAGCAACCATTTGAGTGTTACACTTACCTGTTCTTTGCTCCTCGGAAGGAAGGCTTCAGAAAAACAAGGATAGGGATAAAACTTGTTGGGAAAAATAACTAAAATAAAGGATGCTCAATACATTTATTCCAAATCTATTACATTTTTCATTTAGCAGACACTTTTTCAAAGTCACCTCTTTAGTATTGGGTCAGGCTGTCTTTCATATTTAAGGCAGGCTTCAGGCTTAGCAAGGTAATACATACAGTACTTTAAAGATTTGGGTTCATGCTGACTTGATTGGGTTCTGAAGGTCCTGCAGAGTTGTTGGTCACATATACATGTTACATAGTTACATAGTAGGTGAGGTTGAAAAAAGTCCATCAAGTACAACCTATGTGTGTGATTATATGTCAGTATTACCTTGTATATCCCTGTATGTTGTGGTCGTTCAGGTGCTTATCTAATAGTTTCTTGAAACCGTCGCTGCCCCTCGCTGAGACCACAACCTGTGGAAGGGATTTCCACATCTTTGCCTCTCTTACAGTAAAGAACCCTCCACGTAGTTTAAGGTTAAACTTTTTTTCTTCTAATTTTAATGAGTGGCCACGTGTCTTGTTAAACTCCCTTCTGCGAAAACGTTTTATCCCTAGTGTGGTTTAAGCTCACTCATGCACTGTGTGCATTCCAAAGTCTGATCCTATCATCTGTATATAGCAGTCTTGATTCATACAATGTTTGTGATCTCACACCCAACATTGTTTAATTTTCTAGTTCTTACCTGTAAGAGTGACATACTGTGACATACTTTATTGTTTTATTCTGCTACAGCACATCCTATTTAATGTTTAATGTGTTTCACATCATTGCTGAAAGGAGGGTTTACTTGACTCCCTAAACAAAGGGACATGCATTTTTTTTATTTATTCATGTATTATGTTTACATTAAATGTTAACTTTTTTCGTTGGGTAAATAAAAATATTTGATTTTAAAAATATTTTATATGTATTACTTGCAACCATTAGATGGTGAACTTGAAGGCTAGTTTACTGCTATATTGTAAATAGTCTTGGTAGCTGATAGTGAATGGGCATGAATTACAAATGATCAGTCAGACATTGAATAAGGTTGCATTCAGAGTGGCTTTAATTAATAGAAAGCTCAGCAGATGTTGCAAACTAAGTATAATATATAATAATACTGTAGGCGCATTTTGTATCCAATGTATACTTTTGAAAGAAAGAATTACATTACTCGAGCCTGGACCAAGGGCGGATCCAGGGGGGGGGGCAACAGGGAAATTGCCCCCTCGAGATAATCGCACTGACAATCATCATATCACACTCGCTTGCTTGCTCTGCGGCTGCCGCTGCCTCTGTCCGTCATACCCGAGTCTCTCTCTCACATCAGCCGATCAGTGGTGCAGAGAGAGACTCATCTAATGTATTTACGCCGCACTGACACTGACAGACCAGGAGGATACCAGAAGGAGGTGGTGGGTGGAGCCTCTATCCTGCACTCGTTGCTAACGCCGGGGCCGCCTAGCAACGAGTGACGTCAGTGAGTCACGTCGGACTCGAGTGAGTCTCAGAGCTGACGTGATGTTTACAGCAGCTGGACTTGGACTGGAACCTCAAATTGTGGGGGCAGTTTACTCTGTTTAGAGTATTAGAGATACTGAGTTTCGTTTCTGCACAGGGCACTACATGTCCAGCAGTGTCCACAGTCAGAGCACCAGCATTCTTCCTTCTGACTGTGTTGGCCCCACCCACCAGCACCTCATCCCTCCATCTTCTCCACACTACAGGCCTCCGCCATCCCTGAGTTAGTGTTGGTTCCACCCACCTCCCCCATCACAGAGCAGTGCCGTGAATACAGGAAGAAAACGACTTGTTGAGAAATTACTGGAACTGGATCCATCTCCACTCCATTGCTCCTGCATGGGAGCCCCTCCCCTCACCAAAGCACCAAAATAATTGACAAAAAGTGAGTAAAAGAATAATGAATGTCATCTATCAATCACAAAATACATGTGTGCCATTTATGGAAGAAAAAAAATGCCCTTTTAGTCTTGACTTCTTAAATCTTAACCCCTTCATCTCTGAAAAAATCCCCCCCCCCCTTATGACCAGGCCATTTTTTGCAATACTGCAACTGGCTGACAATTGTGTGGTGGTGCGACGCTGTACCCTAATAAAATTGATGTCCTTTTTTCCCCCCCACAAATAGAGCTTTCTTTTGGTGATATTTGATCGCCTCTGCGTTTTTTATTTTATGCGATATAAACAGAAAAAGAGCGTCAATTTTGAAAAAAAATCTTCCTCAGTTTAGGCCAATATGTATTCTGCTACAATTTTTTGGTAAAAAAATCCCAATATTGATTGGTTTGCGCAAACATTTTTTTTATTAGTAATGGCAGCAATCAGTGATTTTTAGCAGTACTGCGACATTGCAGCGGACACATCGGACACCTAATTGACACTTTTTGGGGACCAGTGACACTAATAAAATGATCAGTGCTTAAAAAATATGTACTGTCACTGTACTAATGACACTGGCTGGGAAGGGGTTAACATCAGGGTTTGATCAAAGGGTTAACTGTGTGCCATGGGGGTACCTGCTAACTGTGTGGGGGGATGGACTCACTAGATGAACAGAGTGATCCATGTTCCTGGTTAGCAGGAACACAAGATCACTCTGTTCATCTCTGACAGAACGACGGTCTGCCTTGTTTACATCTGCAGACCTCTGTTCTATCTCTGTGGGGAGCAATCGCAGGTGGCTGGTGGACATCGCTTTCGCCAGACCCGCTGATTGTCTCCCCTTCTGGCCAATCAGCGTGCGCTCCTTCACTGGCTATTGCACAAAATGGTCTACAGGTATGTCGTTTTGTGCAATAGAGCTGACCTGCTGCAGTATATGTACTGCAGCTGGTCAGCAAGTGGTTAATCTAATTCTCTCTGGATCCGCCTTTGGCCTGGACTGGTTTAAATGTTTCTGTACTTTTACAATGTTACTTTCCAGTCCTCAGTTCATGGAAGGAGGACTTTTAAGGAGTAAAGACAAGGGTAAGTATATAAGACTGCAAACACAAATTCTGCCTATAAAGATAATTCCATAGGCAGATTCTTAGATTACACATCTTCTTGACTATGTTTGGCTGAGAAACAATTGAACCTTCTGTCTATATGGTTTATATATTGAGTTGCAACCATGTGCTCCATTAGTCATTTGGTCACATGGACAGTTGTGCCTAATAATGCATATTTTTCCATATTATTATTTGTTATGTTCAGGCATGTAAATATTTCTTCCCATTGAAATCCTTTGAAAATTATGATCTTTATGACTACAATTATTATAGCTTAGAAATCTGAGCTTTGAGTGGTCACTGAGAGACCATTTTCAGATGTTCTGCAGTGCAAGGAGCATACTTATAGAAGGGGAGAACAGAGATAGATGAGTTCATCATTGTGTCTCCTCTCTTCTTATCACTGTCCAGACTGGTGTTGAGGGGGGGGGGGGAGACTTGCAAGTGCTTAAAGAGGAGCTCCAGGCCCCTTAAGAAAACAAATACTGTAGCTGCTAGCTCTTAATATTAGGACACTTACCTGTCCATGAATTTCATTGTGCCTTCACCTGAGCTGATTTTTTATTTGGTTCTTAAGGTGCTGCCATCTCAGGTAAGGGAATGGCCCAGCTGTGGGGGAGGGATAAGGGGGGCTGAACCTTCAGGATGAGTTTTTCACTGCAAAGTCACCCAGAAGTGGAAGCGGGTACCTATCAAAACCAGGTACCTGCTCCCCCCTGAAAGGTAGCAAATGTGGCACAGGAGGAGGGGGAGGCAGATAAGTGGAGCTTCCCTTTTGGGTGAAACTCTGCTTTAATCAAGTGCAGCTAAGACTTCTTGTGACGGATCTCGGATACCCCAGGTGGGCACATCCGCCAGACCTGTGTCCCCTGGCTCCAAACGCACCCGCAGCCTGCAGATTTGCCATAACCAGCCCTTAACCCCTCAATCACGAGACAAGCCACACAAGTGTTGAGGGTTAAATATGCAGAGACTTCTAAGTCTCGCGGTCGTTCCCTCAGGTATTGCGTCCAGTACATCTCTGTGGAGGAGGGAAGGATCTTCCCCTAATGATGCCACTCGTGGCTTAGTGTTTCATGCCAGAGTTGCCCGCGAATCACATCCCCCCAGCTGAGCATGGTGTGCTCTGTTGCTGGTCCCCGATGTTGCTTCAACATGCCTTTCAGCCTCCTCCCGAACTCCGCTCTCATGCTGGCTGGTCCCTGTATCACTCCTCGGTGGCTGCCCGGATCTTAAATCCTGGTGGTGGTTTGGATGTCTAGGACTGCAGGAGACATCCCACTGCGGCCTTCGCTGTGACGGATCTCGGATACCCCAGGTGGGCACATCCGCCAGACCTGTGTCTCCTGTCCTCCAAATGCACCCGCAGCCTGCAGATTCGCTATAACCAGCCCTTAACCCCTTAATCACGAGACAAGGTTTTGAGGGTTAAACATGCAAAGCATAAACTGTTTATTAAATACAAAACATACACTTTTACACACAGTTAGGAACACTCCCCTTAGCCTTGTCATAGAGGGGAGGGGGTAGGGGACAAGGAAGAACCAATGGAAACTGAACACTTGTAGATTGAAACAGACTACAGTTAAACATAAAGGGATTATGGTAAGCAGGCAGCCTCTCAATGCACATCCCCTGCGGCGAGAGGTCTCCAGTCCAGACCATTGTCTATGTGCCATTTACCAACACAATTAGACACAGCAACAAGAGGGGGTAGGGGAGAAGGAATGTAGCGTTATATTACACTATCTCCATGCCAGCTTGTCCCCAGATCTCCAGTCTCTTCTGGGCCATAATCTGTGGGTAGGAGGCCAGCCCACAGTCCCTCCCAAAACACACAGTGACAGTCACACTTCTGATTTGCCAGGTAGTGCTGTGTACATGTCAGGAATGGATTAATGATAAAACAGGTATTTTATATGTAATCCAGCTGTTTGCCCGAAAAGTTTATTTTTTATATTTAATTTGTTATTTGCAATAATTAGTTGACCATTTCAGTACCACAGTTTTAAATGTATATTTATCTTTAAAAGGGTTATTGGCAAATTTACTTTTTCTTTTGTTCTTGTAATTGTTGCATATTCTTGTATGAGAGTTGTTTACATTGTTCGGGTAAGTGACCTATCATCCTTTAATTGTCCTCTTTTATTTTAAGAAATCGATATGAAATCAGAGAGATGAAATAAACAGTTGTAATGCAAAGAGTTAGGCCATCGTCCATTGCTTGATTTTTTTCTCATTCAGACCTCTCTTCTTCTTTCAATTGATTTTCCCATCCACACTAGCAGCCTGATAAAGGAACTTGGACTGCTGGCTTTTTTTTATTCAGGCAGCCACAGCATTCATGGCTACCTGAATACAACAGTGACATCATCTGATTTTTTATTGACTTTTGTGAAGCTGGGTGATGCTTGCAGGGGCACCCATGGTCTACATTTTGGCTGCTTCTGCAACAAGCAGCCCAACTTCGAGCCATCTATGTGGGCCTTCATTTCAGTGACTAATAAAAACAAAACTCTTGGAAAGGGAAACACTTTAAAAGGATTCCACGGTGTCATTTATTTGGTATTTGAAAATTTCAAATATAATATACCCTAGATGATTAATTTTTATTTTTATTTTAGAATGCAATTATCATATGAAAACTGCTGATGGTTCCCTTTGTGAGTTAGTAAAAAAAATAACATAAAAATTCCAAAATAAAAATACATATTTTTTATTCTGATTGTATACTGAAGAGCACAGTATGGTTGGCAGGTGTCTGCAATCCCATATTTCATTTAACATTTAAAGTTTCAATTACATTTATTAATGTATCATATTAGCATGAATGTTTCTTTTTGATTAAATGGGAACAATTGCTTCTTTAAGGTAAAGGTCTGTGGATGTGTGATTAATCAGATTGAAATGACAGTGCAGACGACTTATGCCATGCTTCGTTATCACAATGATTGATTTTAGTCTCTGCTGCCGGGTGAAAAAATATCAGCTAATAACTGCAGCACCAAAGCTCCAGATGTCATTGATAGCACAAATCATTCTTTCACATTCCATATTATTTGCTTCATTTGCAAGGATGCGGACACAGAAAATGATGTGTTGGATGTGAAATTATAGCATGAATATGACACCCTTATTTAACCACCAAGCACATTTTGCCACTCCACAGTTACAAATTACTGTTCAAGGACTTGGCTTTTTAAGTTCTTTTCTGTGGAGCACTTGATTAAAAATAGACTTTTGTACTATGTTTTGTTCTGATTGTTTATCATATTTAGTAGAGGGTTTAGTTCTGACTTTCCTTTTTAGTAGTTACTAAGTCATGCGTTACACCATATTTCAATAAATAGTATACATTAAAATATGTTAAAGGTACAGAACTGGCATCCCTGAGTTACTGTATATTACTGGTGGCTGGTTCAATCGAAAGTTTACAATATGCTTTAATAATTGCTATGGAGTTACTGGCAAGGAAGAGTGTGAAGAGCTTGGTCAACCTCAAGCCTAGCTGAGATAGTGATGCATGTAGCAAGGGGATGATAACAATTATACCTGGAAGATCTCATAGCTGGAAGCTCAGAGGGAGATACAATCTGCTGGGTAATTTCAACTCTGTCTTCTACCCAAAATTAAAAATTTAACTTTTGGGTAGGGATAAACTGAACACCCCCTGGTTCGGTTCTCGGCAGAACATGCGAACAGGCAAAAAATTTGTTCGAACACGCGAACACTGTTAAAGTCTATGGTAAACGAACATGAAAAATAAAAAGTGCTCATTTTAAAGGTTAATATGCAAGTTATTGTCATAAAAAGTGTTTGGGGACCTGGGTCCTGCCCGGGGACATGTATCAATGCAAAAAAAGTTTTAAAACTGCAGTTTTTCCCAGAGCAGTCATTTTAATTTTTTTTTGCCATTTAAATATTATGGGCTAGATTCAGGTAGGGGCGCGCATAGTTACGGCGGCGCAGCGTATCGTATTTACGCTACACCGCCACAACTTACAGGAGCAAGTGCAGTATTCACAAAGCACTTGCTCCGTAAGTTGCGGCAGGGTAGTGTAAATGGGGCCGGCGTAAGCGCGCGTAATTCAAATGTGGAAGGGGGGGGGCGTGTTTTATGTTAATCTATGATGACCTGACGTGATTGATGTTTTGTACGAACGGCGCATGCGCCATCCGTGTACATATCCCAGTGTGCATTGCTCCCAAGTACGCCGCAACGACGTATTGGTTTCGACATGAACGTAAATTACGTCCAGCCCTATTTGCGAACGACTTACGCAAACGACGTAAAAAATTCAAATTTCGAAGCGGGAACGACGTCCATACTTAACATTGGCTGCGCCTCCTAATAGCAGGAGTAACCTTACGTCGAAAAAGCCTAACGTAAACAACGTAAAAAAATTGCGTATCTAGGTCATTTGCATATGCTACGCCGAAAACAACAGAAGCGCCCCTAGCGGCCAGCGTAAAAATGCACACAATTATACGCCGCCGCATTCAAGTTACATCGGCGGAGGAAGCCTATTTTTTCGTCGTATGTGCCTTGGAGAATCGGCGTAAAGATACGCCGGCGCAGATTTGAAATTACGGCGGCGTAACTGCTACCTGAATCTAGCCCTATGTTGCTAAAGTTCCCATTAAAGTGCATAAAACATACCGCATCGCTGTTTAAATTAGTAAAAAACTTGCCTCCACTGCTCTGCAGGACGATGTGGACGTTTCCATCTGCTGTGTGGGCAATTGAAGCCCAGTAAATTTTTTTTACTCTGCCCGGCTTGTGCATGATGGGTAAGCTTGACATCTTGCGTGCGTGCGTGCATTAGAGCAACGCTCGTAGCGGTGATTGTTTGTGCCGTTGTCATAACAACGGGCGGCAGAGGAGGAACGCCCCGCCCCGCCCCGTTGTTATGACAATGGAGGTAACAGAATCCCCACACCTCTCTCTCTCGTCCCCACAGATGAATGAAAAGTAAGGGCTTTGTGCCCTTATTAAACATGGCGCTGTAAACAGCACCTGTACTGTCCTTAGGAGCGCACAGACTCCTGGGAAATTATGACACTACATTCCCAGGAGTCTGTGCGGTGTAGGATAGAAAGCACAAGCATCGCGGTGCAGGAAGAAGGAAGATTATCTATTCTGCCTAGAAACAACCGTTTAAAGGCATGTAAAAAAAAAATGTTGTTAATGGGTTAATGACATTTTTTTTAAACGTACTGATGTAAAGTTATATTTGTGGGTGGAGCTCCGCTTTAAAGTGAAACAATAAAAGTGAAATATTCCTTTAACCACTAGCCGACCAGTTTTACGGCGGCAGGTCAGCTCGGCTGCGCGAAATCACGTAATATAACGTGATTTCGCATTTCAGCCACTAGGGGCCTGCGCGCACCCCCTGCTCGCCCCTGGTGCCGACGCGTGTGCCCGGCGGGCGCGATCACCACCAGACACCCACGATCACTCGTTACAGGGCGAGAACCGGGAGCTGTGTCAGGGGGAGCGAGAACTGGGAGCTGTGTCAGGGGGAGAAATGACTGATCGCATGTTCATACAATGTATTAAGAGCGATTTCTGTCAATTTCCCTAGTCAGTCCCACCCCCCTTCAGTTAGAACACACCTAGGGAACATAATTAACCCCTTCCATGCCCACTAGTGTTAACCCCTTCCCTGCCTGTGACATTTTTACAGTAATTAATGCATTTTTAGATCGTTGATCGCTATAAAAATGCCAATGGTCCCAAAATGTGTCAAAAGTGTCCGAAGTGTCCGCCATAAGGTCGCAGTACCGATAAAAATTGCAGATCGCCACCATTACTATTAAAAAATATATATTATATAATATTAATAATAACATAAAACTACCCCCTATTTTGTAGACGCTATAACTTTTGCGCAATAAATGCTTATTGCGATTTTTTTTCATAAAAATATGTAGAAGAATTCGTATCGGCCTAAACTGAGAAAAAAAAATCGTTTTTGTTTTTAATATTTTTAGGGGATATTTATTACAGCAAAAAGTAAAACATATTCTTTTTTTTTTAAAAATTGACGCTCTATTTTTGTTTAAAATAAAAACCGCAGAGGTAAATACCACCAAAAGAAAGCTCTATTTGTGGGAAAAAAAGGATGCCAATTTTGTTTGGGAGCCACGTCGCATGACTGTGCAATTGTCAGTTAAAGCGACGCAGTGCAGAATCGCAAAAAGTGGCCCGGTCATTGACCAGCTAAATGGTCCGGGGCTGAAGTGGTTACATTTCGTACCTGGGGGGGTGTTTATAGTTTGCCTGTAAAGTAGCACATTCGTCCCGTGTTTAGAACAGTGCCTGCACAAAATGACACTTCTAATGAAAAAAAAATAATAATTAAAACTACTTGCCGCTATAATGAATTGTCGGGTCCCGGAAATACAGATAAAAGTCATTGAAAAAAATGGCAAGGGTTCCCCCTTCCAGTCAATTACCAGGCCCTCGGGTCTGGTATAAATATTAAGGGGAACTCCGAACCCAAATTTTTTAAAAAATGCATTGGGATTCCCCCAAATTTCATACCAGGCCCTTCAGGTCTGATATGGATATTAAGGGGAACCCTGCACCAATTTTTTTTATAAATGGTGTAGGGGTCATCCCCTCTGACTTTACTGGGGACGCTGGACCTATTTTCTCAGGGGCCCATATTTCATCCAGCGCGGGAAAAACTCGATCTGATTACATGGGTACTGAGAGGCAGAGATTTTTTAGATCTTGGTTGTTCAGCTAAAGCAGTCAATACCCTTATGAAATCTCATAAGAAAAGTGTGTACAATAGAGTATGGCAGAAGTTTCTGGAAATTGTTCTTTGAATTATTTTTGCCAGCAATGCTACAGAAACGCCACATCATGAATTTCTGCAGAAGGATGTGGACATGGGCTTAATGCAAGTATGTTCAAAGACCAAGTATAAGCAAAATCAGCCTTCACAAGTGTTCACTAAGCAGATAATAGTTTGGTAATCCAGTTTTTCTTTTTTTTTTTTTTTTTTTTTTTCGTGTCAATATATCTTTATTGTGTAAAAGTAGCAACAAGTATACAGAAATTTCAGATAGTATAAACATATACAGAGGAAAATACTGAAATACTATATAATGATGCATAACATCCACATCACATCTGAACTCCGTTCATGAAAATTTGATCAAAATAAACTTGAAAGATAAACAAATAAGTCCATCAACACATATTTCTGGATAACAGAGGTCTTGCAGCTTAACTTATGAACTTCGTTCCAGACGTTGTACTGCTTCCAAGACGTTAGAGGCATCTAGTTAGTGTTGTATTTTCCTAATAGCTTAGGCAAATAGAAGTCGCAGATGCGAGGTAATAATGTAAAAATAAAAAGGAAAATTATAAAACATTAAATTAAAAGAGGGAAGGTAAGGGAAGGAGAAGGGGATGGGGGTCTCTGCAGGACCAGACCGGGGATCCATCTGCATTTTGGTTAGATAAATCAGGCTGCCTATACAATGACTGGACTACCATGGCATCATTACCGCATTAACAAATGTGTTCTGCATTGTGAGATTAATCCAGGGTTCCCATACACATTCAAATCTGGCGATCGTATCCGACTCAATGGCCGACATTTTGGCAAACTTCATTGCTGTGTTCATTCTATTGGCAGCTTCGCTCATGAATAAGTTAGGAGATCTCCATGCTTTCGCTATTGTTTGTTTTGCTGCCGTGAGGAGCTGTCTAATCAGGTTGAATTGCATGTGTGACATATTGTGTGGTTTTAAATTAAGTAGTGCCAATTTTGGATCCATAGGAAGGGAAGATTTAGTGAGGGCTTCTATTGTTTGGAAAACTTCTGACCAAAATACCTGTGCCTTTGGGCACGACCACCATATATGAATATATGTTCCCGTACCAGAACAATCCCTGAAGCATTGATCAGAATAATTACTAGCGAATTTAGCCACTCTAGCCGGCACCAAGTACCACCTAGATAGTACTTTATAGTTCGTTTCCGCTGCTAGCACATTAGAAGAAGCTGTTTTAGTATTGGTCCATATTGGCTCCCACTCCCTCTCATTCAATTCTATGCCCAAGTCCTCCTCCCATTTACGAACATATAGTAGTTTCCCTTTGTCTGGTTGCGAAAGTAGCTGCGAGTATAGGGTTGAAATCACTTTTCTAGCGTGGGGATTCTTATCACATACATTTTCAAAGCCTGTGAATTTGTTCGGCAAGTATGCTGAGTTAGTAGGGGGTTGGAAATTTTTTTTGATCTGTAAATATCTAAAGATTTCCTTCGGTGGTATTCCATACGTTGTACACATAGATGGAAAGGGGGTCATTGACATTGAATCAAAAAATTTGTATTTGAGTGTACAGTCCCTATCCACCCATTCTTTAAAGGAATTGGGAAAGACCCAAGCTGGGTAGAATGCCGGGTTTTTATTAAAGGACAGTAACGGGGTTAGAGGAGACAATAGATGATGTTTGGATTTAAGTGCATCCCATAAGGAAAGCGAGTGTTTCGTGACTGGGTTGGTAATATGCTTACGTAACTTTGGAGAGATCCACAACAAGTTAGGTATAGAAATAGGGTCGCTTTCCACTGCTTCTATTGAAACCCAAAGTGGCACCTCAGTTTTGGCATGATATTTTGTTAACATTGCCAGTTGCGCTGCTTGGTAATAACGGGCAAAATTGGGATAGCCGAGTCCACCTGCCGTCTTGGGGAGATGTAAGACTTGTGATTTGATTCTTGGCTTGGAAGAACCCCAGACGAAGGTGGAGACCCGTTTTTGTACAGTTCTAAGAAAATGCGCAGGAATGGGTATAGGGAGTACCCTAAAGAGGTATAGGAGCTTGGGCAATATAGTCATTTTTGTTGCATTAATTCTACCGAACCAGGATAAGGGGAGTAGGGCCCACGAGTGTAAAAGACTTGTTATGTGTTTCAAAAGTGCAGGATAATTGTATGAGTATAGATCTAATATGTCAGCTGTGAGGTGTATTCCTAAATAAGGGATGCTTTTGGCTGGCCACTCGAAGGGAAGACCCACTTTCGCCGCATTCAATTCTGTGCTGGAAAGTGAAACGTTGAGGGCCAGGCATTTCTTAGGGTTTATCGCTAAACCCGAGAAAGACGCAAAATGGTGCAAAATTGGGGTTAAGTTGGGACCGGAAACTTGGGGAGATGAGAGGAACAACAAGATGTCGTCCGCATATAGACATAATTTGTGTTTTACACCGCCCAATTCAATACCCATTACCTTGGGGTCTGCTCTTATTTTTTGGGCCAGAGGTTCTATGAGGAGGGCAAACAATAAAGGGGATAATGGACAGCCTTGCCTGGTGCCTCTTTGTATGGAGAATGCATCTGATTTATATCCTACGTATTTAACATACGCTTTCGGATTTTTGTATAATTGTAGAACCCATCGTATGAAGTTAGGACCAAAGCCCCATTTCAGCAATGAGTACTCTAGGTATGACCAAGAGACAGAGTCGAAGGCTTGTCTTATATCTAGTGATAAGAAACATGCTGGAATTTTCCTCTTTCTTGCAAAGTGTGCTAATAGACTAGCCCTCCGAATGTTGTCCCCAGCCTGTCTATTGGGCATGAAACCCACTTGATCCCTATGAATCAGTGATCCGATAATTTTGTTCAGTCTGCTAGCTAGGATTTTGCCAAGTATTTTAATGTCCGTGTTAAGCATGGATATCGGGCGGTAGTTTTCGCTAAGGGTAGTGTCTGAATGCGGTTTGGGTATTGTTACGGAACCATGAACCAGACGTACAACAAGAGATAAGTAAAAATAAGAAGGCTTTATTGAAAATCAAGCTGTAAAGCAAAAGTCCAACGGATGGTGAAACCAGAGATCAGGAACCAGAAGGGTAGTCAGACGAAGCCAGGAACAGGAACCAGCAGGGAAGTCAGACGAAGCCAGGATCAGGAACCAGCAGGGAAGTCAGACGAAGCCAGGATCAGGAACCAGCAGAGAAGTCAGACGAAGCCAGGATCAGAACCAGAAGCAGCAGCAGTCTTAGAAGCATGTGCACACAGGAGGACCAAGCAAGGAACTGAAGTCACAGACCTCCTATATATGTGAGCCAGGTATCCAGCTCCTCCCAGTGGGAAGGAGGAGCCGCAGGGTGGGAGGCTACAAGAGACCTAGAAACCAAGATGGCCGCCAGCACATGTCAAACGAAGGAGACAGGAGAGAGGTAAGACCATGACAGTACCTCCCCCTCAAGGGCCCCTCCTCCGCGGTGCAAAAAACGGTTTCTGAGGGGAGCGTGCGTGGAAGGCTCGGAGCAAGGCAGGAGCATGGACATCTGCGGAGGGAATCCAGGAACGCTCCTCAGGACCATAACCACGCCAGTGAACCAAAAACTGCACCCGACCGCGGACCAGGCGTGAGTCCAGGATATTGCTCACCTCATACTCCTCGTGATTGCCCACTTGGACCGGACGAGGCCGAGGAACCGAGGAAGTGAAGCGATTGCACACCAGTGGCTTCAACAGGGAGACATGAAACACGTTGGAGATCCGCATGCCAGGTGGAAGCGCAAGGGCATAGGCTACCGGGTTTACCCTGCGAAGCACTCGGAAGGGACCAACAAAGCGAGGAGCCAGCTTGGGAGTGGGCACTCGAAGGTTGAGGTTGCGGGTGGACAACCATACACGGTCTCCGACCTGGTAGGAAGGAGCAGGCGCTCGTCTGCGATCAGCCTGGAGTTTCTGGCGTTGCGCAGAGACCTCAAGGGACTTCTGGATCTGTACCCAAGAAGCACGTAGGACGGAAAGGTGATCCTCCACAGCCGGAATATCCTGGGGAGAGAATGCCTCCGGTAACACGGCAGGTTGGAACCCATAATTGGCCATGAAGGGAGACGTCCCAGAGGAAGAGTTCACCGCCGTGTTCCTGGCAAACTCAGCCCAAGGCAGGAGGTCAACCCAGTTGTCTTGGTGATCGGAGACATAGCAACGAAGGAATTGCTCCAAGGCCTGATTGGATCGTTCTGCGGCCCCATTGGACTGAGGGTGGTAGGCCGAGGAGAAGGAGAGATGAATCCCCAACTGGGAGCAAAAGGCGCGCCAGAACCTGGACACAAACTGACTCCCCCGATCCGACACAATCTCCTTGGGCAAACCGTGCAACCGGAAGACCTCCCTGGCAAAAATCGTGGCCAACTCTTGTGCAGAGGGTAACTTCTTGAGAGGAACACAGTGGCACATTTTGGAAAACCGATCCACAATCATGAGAATGACCGTATGGCCTCGGGATGCAGGGAGGTCCACGATGAAATCCATCCCCAGGTGTGACCATGGGCGGTCCCCGGTGGCTATGGGTTGCAGAAGACCCAACGGAAGGTGCCGAGGGGACTTACTCTGGGCACAAACGGAGCATGCCGCTACATATGCGGCGATGTCGGAACGTAGGGAAGGCCACCAGAACAGACGTGAAACAGCCCAGGACAGCTGATTCTTTCCAGGATGCCCCGCGGTCTTGGAGTTATGGTAGGTTCGCAACAACCGAGTGCGCAACTCCTCAGGCACAAAACATCTGCCGTTGGGTCTCCCAGAGGGAGCACCAGATTGAGCCGCCAAAATCTGCTCACCCAGGGGAGAGGTCAGGCTGGTGCGAATGGCGGCCAGGATCTGATTCGGAGGTATGACCGAAGTCGGAATCGATTCCTCCCTGGACAGCTCGGAGTACTGCCGTGATAAGGCATCCGCCCTGATGTTCTTGGAACAGGGTAGGTAGGAGACCACGTAATTAAAACGTGACAGGAACAGAGCCCATCTGGCCTGACGTGGTGTCAATCTCTTGGCCTCAGAAAGGTAGGTCAGATTCTTGTGGTCCGTCAGGATGAGAACCGGAACCACCGAGCCCTCGAGCAAGTGCCTCCATTCTTTAAGAGCCTGCACGATGGCCAATAACTCCCTGTCACCAATCTGATAGTTGCATTCCGCGGGAGACAGTTTCCGGGAGTAAAACCCACAAGGAAGCAGAGGACCCTCTGGTGTTCTACGCTGAGACAGAAGAGCGCCTACTCCCGTCTCAGACGCGTCCACCTCGAGGACAAAGGGCAACCCAGGGTTGGGATGCGACAGAATCGGAGCCGACACAAAGGCGGACTTTAGGGCCTCAAAAGCTCGGATGGCCTCGAGCGGCCAGACCTGGGAATTACTGCCCTTCCTGGTCAGATCCGTGAGAGGCTTGGCCAGCATGGAAAAGTCCCTGATGAACTCCCGATTATAATTGGCGAAGCCCAAAAAGCGCTGCAGGGAACGAAGACCACTGGGCTGGGGCCACTGTAAGACGGCCGAGACCTTCTCAGGATCCATGGAGAACCCCTCAGCAGAAATGATGTAACCTAGGAAGGTTACCTGGGAACGGTGAAATTCGCATTTCTCAAGCTTACCGAACAGCTTGTTCTCTCGTAACCGTTGCAACACTCGTTTGACATCCAGAATGTGGGCCTCCATGGATTCAGAATATACCAAGATGTCATCCAAATAGACCACCACACACTGCTGCAACAGGTCACGGAAAACATCGTTGATGAATTCCTGAAAGACTGCGGGCGCATTGCACAACCCAAAGGGCATAACCAAGGATTCATAATGACCGGTCCTGGTGTTAAACGCGGTCTTCCACTCATCGCCCGCCTTGATCCTTACCAGGTTATATGCCGCCCTCAGGTCGAGTTTGGTAAAGACCGTGGCCCCTTTCAGGCGATCGAACAGCTCTGAAATCAAGGGTATCGGGTAAGCGTTCTTGATCGTGATGCGATTGAGACCCCTGTAATCGATGCAAGGCCTCAACTCACCGCCCTTCTTTTTCACAAAGAAAAATCCAGCCCCTGCCGGGGACGAGGATTTGCGAATGTGACCACGGGACAGCGCCTCCATCACGTACTCCTCCATGGCCTCATTCTCCGCAACCGACAGTGGATAGACCCTGCCGCGAGGAGGAACGGCACCAGGTTGTAACTCTATGGCACAATCATAGGGGCGGTGCGGAGGTAGGGCAACTGCGCGTACCTTATCGAATACATCCCGGTACTCCTCGTATTCAGGAGGCAACAGAGAGTCCGAGGAAGTACACAGCAACTTGACAGGCCCATGGATGCACTTAGCCCCACACTGTGGTGACCATGAGAGGATCTCGGCCGATCTCCAGTCGAAAGTCGGATTATGCTTCTGGAGCCAGGGGTACCCCAAGACCACCGAGTAGTGTGGAGACGAAATAACTTGGAAGCAGACCGACTCTCTGTGAGCGACACCAATGGCTATCCCCACTGGAAGGGTCTCATGAGTCACGTGTGACGGCTGGAGGGGTCTGCCGTCTATCGCCTCTAGAGCCAGCGGGGAACCTCGAGCCTGTAGAGGAATGGAATTGGCGGCAGCGAACTCACTATCAATGAAAAAAACACCAGCACCAGAGTCCACCAACGCCTGGGTCGTCACCGAGCCCCCGACCCAGGAGAGGACAACAGTGATCAGTGGTTTATCAACACGGGAAACCGGGGACGAGGAGACTCCACCCAAGATCTGCCCCCGACAGGATCTCAGGTGCGAGCGTTTCCCGGACGGTTCGGACATGCCAACCGAAAATGCCCACCGAGACCACAGTACATGCATCGGCCCTCGCGTCTCCGGAGTACCCTCTCCCCCTCGGACAGGCGAGCAAACCCCAGCTGCATGGGTTCACCCCCAGACAAGTCAACACCAGGAGGCGTGGGAGGAGAGGGAGGCACGGGTGGGACAGCAAAAGTAGGCGCCAAACTGTTAGGAGGCCTCCGCAGGCGCTCCTTAAAGGAAGGTCTCTCCCTGAGTCTGGTGTCAATCAAAATCAGGAAAGAAATAAGAGCCTCGAGCTCCACTGGTAGGTCCTTAGCTGCAACCTCATCCTTCAAGGCATCCGAGAGACCATGAGAGAAAGCAGCGACCAGAGCCTCATTATTCCAACCTACCTCTGCTGCCAGGGTACGAAACTCAATGGCGTATTCGGCTACGGATCGTGAACCCTGTCTGACGGACATAAGGAGCTTCGCAGCAGAGGCGGCGCGAGCCGGCACATCGAATACCTTCCGAAGAGAAGCAACAAAACCGGAAAACTCGGCAACCACCGGATTGTTGTTCTCCCATAAAGGGCTGGCCCAGGCCAAGGCCTTGTCCGAGAGCAGCGAGATCAAGAAGCCCACCTTTGATCTCTCAGTGGGAAAGGCATGTGGCAGCAACTCGAAATAAATGCCCACTTGGTTAAGGAAACCTCGGCACTGAGTTGGCTCTCCCCCAAATCGTTGTGGAAGGGGGGCAGAACCGGACATACCCCGAAACACCGCAGGCGCAACAACAGGTGTCGGGGTAGACTATGGCGCAACAACCGGAGCGGCAGTAGGAGCGGGCCCAGGAGCCGTGCGTTCAAGCAGGGTTTGCAACGCCACGGCGAACTGACCCAACAGGGACTCCAGCTGATCAAGTCTGGCAACCAGCGTGGGTAGCGAGGATGGCCCTGTACCGTCAAAATTCATGGCTTGGTCCTAATGTTACGGAACCATGAACCAGACGTACAACAAGAGATAAGTAAAAATAAGAAGGCTTTATTGAAAATCAAGCTGTAAAGCAAAAGTCCAACGGATGGTGAAACCAGAGATCAGGAACCAGAAGGGTAGTCAGACGAAGCCAGGAACAGGAACCAGCAGGGAAGTCAGACGAAGCCAGGATCAGGAACCAGCAGGGAAGTCAGACGAAGCCAGGATCAGGAACCAGCAGAGAAGTCAGACGAAGCCAGGATCAGAACCAGAAGCAGCAGCAGTCTTAGAAGCATGTGCACACAGGAGGACCAAGCAAGGAACTGAAGTCACAGACCTCCTATATATGTGAGCCAGGTATCCAGCTCCTCCCAGTGGGAAGGAGGAGCCGCAGGGTGGGAGGCTACAAGAGACCTAGAAACCAAGATGGCCGCCAGCACATGTCAAACGAAGGAGACAGGAGAGAGGTAAGACCATGACAGGTATCATACAAATCGTGGCCGTGAGGGATTCTAGTCTAAAGGATTTATGGTGTAATAGATCATTAAAGGCGTCAGCCATTGTGGAGGAGATCTGCTCCTTTAGCGTTGTATAGTAACGCGCAGTAAACCCATCTGGACCTGGTCTTTTATTTATTTTGAGGTCTTTGATGGCTGCCAAAATGTCTGTTGGTGTTATAGGTTCTTCTAAAAGTGCGTTTTGGGAGTCACTCAATCGCGGTAACTGTAAATCGGAAAAGAAGGTATCAGCTTCCTGTGAGTTGAATACCTTATTTTCGGAGTACAATTTTTTAAGGTGTGTACTAAATTTTTGCACTATTTTGATCGGATTACTAGAAATGTTATTATTTGCAATTTTTAAATGAATGGGTTTGTATGTCTTATTGATCGAATTAAGTGATCTTGCAAGGAGTGAGCCTGATTTGTTAGCATGTTTGTAAAAGAAATGTTTCATCCTATACAAAGATTTATTGGCAGATTCCGTGAGGAATAGGTCATATTCCGTTCGTGCCTTGTCAAGACGGGCTTTTGTTTTGGGCGAGTGATTATGTTGAAAGGCCATGAATGCCAAATTCTAGTTCAAGTGTATTTGCTAGTTGCTTGCGTTCCCTTTTTTGAGGATACCGTACTGTTTTTGTATTATTCCTCTCAGCACTGGTTTGTGCACTTCCCACAGTGTTAGCGGTGAGATTTCCGGGGTTGCATTAAGTGTCAGGTATTCCTTTAGGCTTTGCTCTATTACCATTTTATAAGATGGGTGTTTGAGAATTATATCTGGCAGGTACCATGTGTAGTCTTGCTTTTTGGGTATAGTCGAGGCTAGAGTGGTAAGGACTGCGTTGTGGTCCGACCAAGGAATAGGAACGATGCCGGAGTCAAGTACCTCCGGCAGCATACCTATTGTCAAGAAAATGTGATCAATACGGCTAGACGATTGATGAGGATTCGAGAAATATGTGTAAGAGCGCCTGGTGGGGTTCATTTCCCTCCAGGAGTCCACTAGATTGTATTTAGATAGTAAGTTGGAGAGGGACCATTTGACCTGTTTTTTCGGAGGGGAGTAGGGGGTTTTGTCCAAAAAAGGGAGGAGAACCTGATTAGAATCCCCACAAATAAAGAGGGAACCAAATTTGTGTGTGTTTACCACTTGAAATAAGTGTGACATAAATGGGAGTGGGTTCTGATTGGGAGCATAATATGACACAATAGTTACTGCAGCGTCCATTATATGACCTGTTAGTATGATATAGCGACCTTCTGGGTCCTTTATTTCAGACTTTACTGTAAATTGTGTAGACCTATGAAAGGCAATTAGGGTGCCCCGTTTTTTAGATGAAGCGGACGCTGTATAAACTTGAGGGTAGGAAGCATGAAAAAATTTTGGAGTGGTGGTAGGGGTGAAGTGGGTTTCCTGTAAGCATACTACATGTGCTTTCTTGGCTTGAAAATATCTGAAAGCCTTCACTCGTTTTTGTGGAACATTTAGACCCTGCACATTTAATGAAAGTACATTCAAAGGAGCCATGGTAGCCAAACCATTCCGCACTTCTTACCATATGAGCCTGTACAACGATTACCCGGTCTAGTCCTTGCAGAGGGGGGAAGAAGAGGAAAGAAGGGGTTCAGGAAAGTAATCACCTTCAAAAAAGAAAACAAAATGTTACTGATAAAATAACAAACAAGCATCAGAATGTATAAAAAATGTTCCGAACTGGCCCGTGACCGGGAGGGAAATACCCGGTCAGGGGAAAAAGGGCCCACGTCTGGCCCCCGCTTATTATTGCGGGGATCAGAGGGGAGCCAAATGTGGCACATGTATTATCCGTGCCATGGAGACCCGCGTCCAAAAAGATATCCTGTAAGTACCCATAACAGGTACTGAATGTACAACATTACTAATAACTCCTATTAATTACGGGGTAACTGTACTGTGTAATATAAGAAGAACTATTGGTTATTTAAGGAAAAAGGGGGATAGAGAGTAAAGCGAAACTCCATTCAGTGTAAAACCTGGATGGTGGCTTCTCTTGCCCGTTAGGCAGGGAAGAATTAACATAAAGGTAATAGAATACATGTGGGGTACTAGGAGAGGATGGGTTAGATTGAAATGTCCTAGTGAGAGATTGGTAAAAGACAGAAAGTAGTGTAGGTAATATACCATCTGGCTGTTGGGTTAATTGGTCCCCTGTATAGGGGGGGGGAGTGACTAATCTTGTGGTGTGAGGAAGCTGAGCCACTGAGAAAAATCCCATGCATGTTAGTGGTCCCTCCTATGAGGGCATTGGTTATAACAATGGTAGAAACGTAGGAGAGAGTATTAAGAAAAAAAAAATATATAAAAAAGAAGAAAAGAGAGGAAAAAAAAAAAGATTGGTCTTTGTAATTGCCATGTGTTTTGCAAACTGCAGGTGAACAAGTTCCTGCTCTAAGGTAGAGGGAAAAAAGTAGAATCTTGCTCTGAGGAATCAGTCCATAGTATCTTCCTGGTCTTGTGCTTGCTCTTGAGCCACAAATCTACCACGCTTGTGTATTTGATGGATGCCGTTAATGTGGTCCTGCTTAGGTGAAGTGTTGTGAGGAGAGGAGGATGCTGATCTTCTGCTTGCAGCATGCGCTGTTGGTGGTTTTTCAATAATTTTGAAATCAATAAGTGCTTGGTGAAGCTGATCCGGGGTTCTGCACACTATTTTGGTACCTTGAAAAGTGAACCTCAGGGAGAAGGGGAACCCCCACTGGTATTTAATTTGGCGATGCTGTAATTCTTGAAGGAGGGGTTTCATAGCCCTTCTCTTATTTATCGTCAGCTGGGAAATGTCCGCAAAAATCTGAAAGTCATGCCCCTGAAAGGATAATTTCTTTTTTTCTCTAGTGGCCTCCATTATTAATTCTTTGGTTTTGTAAAAATGGAATTTGGCTATGATGTCTCTAGGTGGTCCATCCGCTTTCCTGGGGGCAAGAGCCCTGTGGACTCTGTCCATTTCCAGTCTGCTTACGGGTATATCAGGCAGCAGTTCCTGACAAAGTGCCAATATGGTTCCGGGCAGGTCAATAACTGATTCGGGCAGTCCCCTAAACCTTATATTGGACCTCCTGGCTCTATTTTCGAAATCTTCCAGTCTGTTTTGCAGGGTTAAATTTTCTTCCTTAAGGGTATCAATTTCAGTCAAACACTCTTGTGTGAATACCTCAATTTCGTCCATTTTTGATTCAAGGGCCTCTGTGCGGCCCCCAAGGTCCCTAATCTCCTTGGTGAGATTGGCTGTTATCTGGTCTGAGGTAACTTGCAGCGCTCTGTGAAGCATCTTTTCAAATTGCTGTAAAAGACCTGAGGGGACCGCTGCATCCTGTCTTAATAAAGATAAGGGTTTCTCTGACGTGTCCTCTCCTTCACTATCAGTTGCTGTAATACTGCGGGAAGCCATTTGCTTCTCTGGCTTTGATAATGGTTTTTTCCTCCTCACTACCTCTGAGGAGAGTTCACCTGAGGTAATCGGCGCCTTTTTCACTGCTGCGCTCTTAGGATGCTGAGCGCCGTTTGTGCTGCCGTTTTTGTTTTTTCCCCTGCTTCCTCCCAGCACCATCTTATATCATTCGGTGCCTCTCACCTTCCGATAGTCCGTTCCGGTGTCCCCGTTCGTTATGACGGATCGTTCCGTCGTTTATTTGCGGGTTTATCTCCTGCACGGAGCAGAGCTCTAGCCCAGCATTACCGCTCCGCTAGGCTCCGCCCACACGCCCTCGGTAATCCAGTTTTTCAAGGCTGTAGTAAAGCTAATGCCTCCAAAAGCCCTTTAGTTTCCTAAATGGGATTTTCGAACAGTCTTATGCCACGTACACACGACCGTTATTCATGTCATGAAAAAAAATCTTTTTTTTTTTGTTCCGTTTCGTATCGTTCCGTAGCTTTGTTTCCGTTCGTTTTTCGTAAGACGCCCGTTTTCCTGTTTGTTCCCATTCATTTTTCGTACGACGAGATTTTTTCGTATTCCGATCGTTTCGTATTTTCGTTACCGTTTTATTTTCGTACACGCGGGATGGTTCGTTATTCTGTTTAGTTCATGTTCGTTACTTGTTAGACAATAATGTTCGTGAATTTTCGTCAATGATTTGCATTCTGTATTTAGAATTCCTTTTTCTGTTCGTATTTTCAGTCGTATGTTCATATGACATCTATAACAATTTGTTATAGATGTCATATGAACATGCGACTGAAAATACGAACAGAAAAAGGATTTTCGTCATTTTGTACTTTCGTAAATATATCGCGGGATTCGCGGCACTTTCATCCATATTAACTATTGTTAAGCCCCATACACTTGGTCAGACTTTTTTAACAACAAACATAAAAACGATCGTTTTCCGTTCGTTCTCAGAAAATGTGTTCGTTTTTAAACTCCATCAGAAAACCATTTTTGGGTTCAAAAGTCTGGCCAACTGATCTCCCTTCAGATGAAAATCCACAGAAAAGTTTATTTGGCTTTACTGTTCTACTCAGCACAAAAGAGAAGCTGCTTCACTAACTACACTCACTGCCCATTCAAAAAAACAAAAATGACATCTATAACAAAAGATTTGCATTCTGTATTTTGAATCCAAAATACGAACAGAAAAAATACAGAATGCAAATCTTTTGTTATAGATGTCATATGAACATACGACTGAAAATACGAACAGAAAAAGGATTCAAACAAAATACAGAATGCAAATCTTTTGTTATAAATGTCATTTTCGTTCTTTTGCCGTTTTCGTTTTGTCGTATTTTCGTCGGATCGTTCGTATTTGCGGTTGTTCGCTATCCCGTCGTTTTCGTATTTTGGTGCTTTAATTTTTTCGTATGTACACATTATTCCGCGGGTACGAAAATGAACATTTTCGTACGAAAATAACATTCATACGAACGGGAATGCACATATCTACTAAACATGAGGAAGACTCTGCATGCTTACATTGGTGCTACATCTAGTATCAGATCATCTGTTCATATATTTGTGATCCCATTTGGAGCAAGCAAAGGAGCCAAAACCTCACGCAGAGCCATAGGGGGTTATTTACTAAAACTGCATGGTACAAAATATGGTGCAACTCTGCATAGAGACCAATCAGTTTCTAGTATTTTTTTTTATTTTTTTAAAAAAGCTTAATCAAACAAGCTTTAGTTAGGAGTGGGGTCCCCCATCCGTATAGCTTATGGGTATAGGATATATAGTTATTTGTAATATATAACTGTAACGGTCACCACCATTTACGATATTCCCATTCCATCAACCCAAGACACTCCACAATCCAGCAGACACGATCCATAAGAATTCCCTCAGAGAGACGAGACATACGCTCTGTGTTCTGAGTCAAATGAATGAACAAACTTTAATGGTACACTCTCAGTTTTTTATGCAGTTACAGTTAATTACAGGGACAATGAAACTCTCCACCCACACATCACACAATGGGGGGGCTTCAATACACCTTCTCTTAGACAATGATATTCAGTTGAGTTAATTATTCCCCAGACGTCCGGACTCTGATACTAAGTGATTCACCTGCATAATACACATTTCTATGTCAGACGTTTTGGCTCCGATTTAACATGACCTAATTACTACAGCTGAGAAGTCAGACTCTCACCTGCTATTCCTATCACATAATATCATCAATAGACTTTTCACACAAACACATTCCTTTACTAAACATAATTGACATGCTAATTCCCTACCCCTGAAAGGAGACATCTGACCTTCCAGACTTAATTAGTACAATGGACACAGAATGCAATTACAGCAAGATACTTTAACATCCCATAATAGCAGACTTAGCATCTCAACAGCCTAGGTGAAGCATTGAAGTAGACACTCTTATTGACCGGTTGTGGGTCAGCATGAAATCAAACTGTAATATGTCCAGATCTCCTGCAATACATGAATTAACAGTAATGTCCCATCTAATGTAATTTATAATTAATATTTCTCAGTTACCCTATGCCCAAAACGGGCACAGAGTGACCCTAGACCCAAGAGTCATTAGTGACGCTGGCACAGGAGTACCCCCCCATCCTTCCAAAGTCTCTGGTTGTCACGGGTCATTCCGTTACAATAACTATTTAATGTAGTTGTGGAACAGTCTGTTATTACTGATGATCCAATTGTTTTAAATGTATTTTATTTAATTTTAAAATATATTTTTAATTGTGCTACATTATTGTATATGGAAGTATTTGATGAGTTTTAAATGTTATTTATCATTTAATAATATTGTAGGGCCTATATTAGACTATTCGGTATATATTGGTCTATATATGCTAATTACTCTGTATATGCTAATTATTCTAGCCACCAGCCATTTACTTATTTGGATTATGTTCATTTTTAATTATTTTTAATTAATTTTGCACATAAATGTACCTGTTTATATAATTGATACAGTGTCAATACTTGTATGATCAGGTATGATCAGCAGACGGGGTCAGATCCAATGTATTGCGGTCCGGGAGACACGGAGCCTGCACAGGCGCAGTCTCAATAAATCAACACTAAGTTGCGGGCGGGGTATAAAGGGAATGCAGGTATGTCGTGTAGCCAATCCCATTGAAGAAATCAGTTTGATGTCTGGGTCTGGGCTGAGCTACACAGCAATTAACTGTGGTGTTTAGTGTCTGAACTTACCGCTCACCATGTGTCAAATCGTTCTAGGAGCAGAAAGACAAGCAAGCGACGGTGAGATCAGTAGGTTCAGCTCTGGGTTTTGCCATGACCGCTATATATCGCATGCACCACTGCTAGTCTCTTGCCTCTGAAAAAGGATTTTGTTTGAAGTGCCTTGTTTTTCTTGGAAGGATGTGAGTGCAATATTTGGAGATTTTGTGTGTGCCGTTTTAATAAATGGTTTTACAGTACTTCACTATTGCAAGCACTTATTTATTCTTACATGTGGAGAACACTGGTTTACTAAACACTGTTGGAATTGCCTAGGAGACCTTTCAGGGTTTTACTAAGCTTTAATGCTGAGCATGAGAATGCAAGGCACATTCTTGTGGTGAGTGCAAATCCTTAAGGGGGCGGAGTCACAAAAACACAAGTGGTGTGGTGGAAGCATTATATCAAGTTGTTTTGAGAAGATTGCATGTTTGTTTAAGTTTGAAACACTTGGAAAAACACTACAATTTATGGACTTGATTTTTTTTATTCTTTCCACACTTTAGGTGTGGGTTGTGGATAACCACTTATGAACACTTGTTTAGAGATAATATATAATTTGCAGTATATATTTTCTACATTTTCTTTTTATTCTCATGTTTAACAATTTTTTGACAATTTTTCACATGGTGATTTTGTTTACATTATTTACATGTTTTAGATATGTTTATATGATTTATAAACCCAGCGCTACAAATTTTTCATTTAAATTTTTGCATATATATCATACCTTTCAAATAGCAGCTTTAGGCATATATATATTTTGAATTAATATATTTGCATTTATTTTTTGTTTGCGCAGTGGTGGTTTGAGAAGGTAAAGGGGCGCGTATACTATCTTTAACCAGAGTTTCAAAGCTTTAGTTAGAACTGCCAGTTTTAGTAAATCTTCCCCATAGTGTCCTGGCTGGTGAAGGTCATCACACTAGCTTACAAATCTAAGGGTTGGAATAATGGCACACTCTACCAGTAGCATTTCAACTTTGCTGGCAGCTTTTCAAATCTTGCTGGAGATAATATGTAAGACAGCAACATACAAACTTTTATTACTCATTGTTGTGTAGAACCAGCAGTGATGAAAAAGGCCAAGAATGTTGAAAGATTATTGCAGTGACTTCTGACCACGAATAACATTTTTTCTGCATTATCTCACCCAGGTATACAGTAGCTAGGTATTTTCCAGGTATGTGCTGACATGGAGCCATCAGGGAAAATGGAAAATTGTTCTTCACGCTTACTGCAATTTTCCTTTCCTGTCGAGCTCTGTGGCAGCACAAATTCCCACCCAGAATTGAAGGAACTAGTTACATAATACCAGACTGGAGAGGGAGTGATTTTTTTTTTTTTATGACTTATGATTCTAACTAGTGCAGGGGGTGGTGGGGCCTACCCCCAGATGTGTGCTGCCCTGGAGCTCATCAGGAAAGGTAAACTGCTATAAGAATGAAGCACCATTTTTAGTTTATTTTCCTATTTGAAGCTGGACTCCAGGCAATACCAAATATATGTTGATGAAATACATACTCAATACGGGAGCTAATTTAGCTGCCAAATCATTTGCTGACCAACCAGCACTGAAATGTATACAACCCCTTATGGCAGTAAGAGGATAGTCAGCAGAATGAGCACATCTCTAAGACCCCTTTCACACTAAGGAGTTTTTCAGGTGGTACAGCACTAAAAATAGCGCCTAAATAAAGCCTGAAAAACTCCTGACCAGCCTTTTCAATGTGAAAGCCCGAGGGCGATGCGCTGGCAGGAGAGAAAAAAAATCTCCTACAAGCAGCATCTTTGGAGCGGTGAGAGGAGCGGTATGCATACCGCTCCTTCACCGCTCCTTCCCATTTAAAACAATGGGAAACCGGGGTAATACCGCCCGCAATGCGCCTTTGCAGAGGCACATTGCGGGCGGTATTAACCCTTTATCGGCCGCTAGCGGGGGTTAATACCGCACCGCTAGCGGCCGAATCACACAGCAATTTCGACGGTATAGCGCCGCTATTTTTAGCGGCGCTATACCGCTACTGCGCCTCCCGCCCCAGTGTGAAAGGGGCCTAACACTCCACTCTATCATACTATCAGCAAAGCACAAGCAGCATAGCACCAACTTCCAATATGAGCTCTGCTGTGCAAGGTTTTCAGGTATTTACAGTGCTTTCATTTAAAACACAAATATATTTCATGTAAAATAAAGAACGCAGAACTGCATTATATTGTGTCTTTTTTGTCTGCTTGTAGTTCAGCTTTACCAGAACATAATGTGTACATTTAAA